>NW_016690182.1:11621220-11624546 GCF_001604755.1 Lepidothrix coronata
GGTTTTGTTTTTGTCGTGTGGTCGTTTTTTTTTTTTTTTTTTTCTTTCTCTCTATTTTTCCTTTCCGTTTGGGTTTTGTTTTTGTCGTGTGGTCGTTTTTTTTTTTTTTTTTTTCTTTCTCTCTATTTTTCCTTTCCGTTTGGGTTTTGTTTTTGTCGTGTGGTCGTTTTTTTTTTTTTTTTCGCCTTTTTTTTTTTTTTTTCCCCTCCTTCGTCCAAGCGGAGCCCGAAAAACAAACCTTGTCTGCGAGTAAACACCGTGTGTGAAGGTCGGAGAGAGGAATAAAAATATTGCCGAGGCGGCGGCGGGCGGGGACCCCGCGCCGCGACTCCCGAAAGCATAAGTTAAAGCCCCGAGGGCAGTCCCGCGGCCGGACCGCGGTCAGAGGTCGTGGCAGCCCGTGTCCGTTTTCACGCCGTGGGCATACACGTCGTGCTGCGGCTGCTCCCCCGGAGGGGTCATGCGCTTCTCCTTCTGCCGCCGGTTGCAGAACCAGACCCGCACCACCTCCTTCTCCAGCTGCAGGCTGTCCGCCAGCGACGAGATCTCCTGGGCGGCCGGCTTGGGGCACTTGAGGAAGTGCGTCTCCAGCACGCCCTTGACACTCACCTCGATGGAGGTCCGCTTCTTCCTCTTCCTCCCCTGCGCCGCGATCTTGTCGATGCTCGTGGGGCTGCCCGTGGAGGAGTCGGCCTCCTCCAGCCACTTGTTCAGCAGCGGCTTCAGCTTGCACATGTTCTTGAAGCTGAGCTGCAGGGCCTCGAAGCGGCAGATGGTGGTCTGCGAGAAGACGTTGCCGTAGAGGGTCCCCAGCGCCAGCCCCACGTCGGCCTGGGTGAAGCCCAGCTTGATGCGGCGCTGCTTGAACTGCTTGGCGAACTGCTCCAGCTCGTCCGAGGTCGGCGTCTCCTCGTCCGAGTGGTCCTGGCAGTGGTGGCCGCCCAGCTCGCCGTGCTCGCCGCCGCCCTCGCCGCGCAGCCCCGGGTGCAAGCCCTGCCCGGCGGCGGCGGCGGGCGGCGGGGTGAGCCCGCCGTGCTCCAGCATCCCGCCCACCGCGAACCCGCCCTGCGAGTACACGCCGAGGGGCTGCCCGGCGGCGGCGGCGGCGGCGGCGGCGGGGGGGGCGGCGAGCGAGGCGCTGTGCGCCGGGCTGGCCCCCCAGGCGCTGGGGTGGTTGGCGTGGGGCGAGTGGTGGGAGACGTGGGGCGAGCGGTGGTGGATGATGGCGCCCAGCTGCAGGTCCTCGCGGCCCGGCTTCACGTCGGGCTGCTCCAGCGGGCCGCCCGCCAGCGCCGCGGGCCAGGGCGCGCCGTCGCTCAGGCTGGTCACCCAGTGGTGCCCCAGCGGGTGCCCATTGCCCGGGACGCCCTGCAGGTACTCGCTCTGCAGCAGCTTCTGCGGGCTGCGGAACGGGCTGCCCTGCTGCATGCCCGCGCCCTCGGCGTGGGCGAGCGCGCCGGCGCCCAGCAGGCCGTAGGGGTTGGAGGCGGCTGTGGCCATGGCCGCCGCAGCCCCACGAGTTATACTGAGCGGCCGCCGCCGCGCCGGGCTTTGACATCCAGCGGCACGGCGGGCCGGCGGCGGCCGCGCGCTGACTGACACCCGCCGCGCCCAATGGCGCCGCGCCGCCGCCCGCGCCGCCCAATGGGAGCGGCGCGGGGGCGGGGCGAGGCGGAGGGGGGCGGGGCCGGGGCGCCGCGCGGGCGCGAGGCAGGAAGTGAATCACTCCGCCGGCACCGGGGGCCGGGCGCGAGGCGGCCCCGCCGCGTTAACTCCTTCCGCGCCGCGCGGGCACCGGGGGGGCTTCGGGGGGCACGGCTTGAACGGGGGAGCGATGGGAACGGGGAGGGGAGGGGAGGCGTGGGGGGCACGGCTTAAATGGGGAGCGATTAGCGCCGGGGGAGAGCGCGGCAGAGGTTAAACGGCGGCGCCCGGGCGGCCGCGCTGCGGGACCACCCCGGGGCTGCCCCCGCCGCTGCCCCCGCACGCCGGGCCGGGCTCCGGGGGTTCAGCGGCCGCTCCGCTCCTCCCGCGGTGCTGCCGCCCCGGGCTGCCCGTGCCCGCCTGCCCCCTCCTTCTCCCCCCCGCCCCGCGGGCCGCCGCGCTCCGTCGGGAAAGAAAACTCCGAACCCCCCAAAATAATAAAAAGCAGCCCCAAAAGGAGCTTCCCCGGCCCCGCCGCCGGTGCATCCCGCCGGTGTCTCTCAAAGTTGGCGGCGCGGAGTGCACGGGAGCGGTGCGCGCCCGGCGGGCGGACTGCGGGGCGACACGGGGAAAAGGGGCAAAAAACGCCAGAAAAGGGAAAATAACGGGGGGAAAGGCGCGTGCGGTGCCCGGACACCCCCCGGGGGGGCGGCTCCGGGCCCCCCGGCTCGGCAGGGCCCGCCGGGCACAGCCCCGCACCCCCCGAGCCCCGGCGGGGCGGGCGGAGGAGAAGTCCCGGGACCCCCCGACCCGCTCCCGAGTTCCAAAATGACCTTTCCCCGCATCGTTTCGGAGGTAACCGAGCTGCGTAATTATATTTGCACTTCCAGAAGACTGCATCAGAGTCCCCTTATTGGTTTGAAATTCCATTAAATATATTGCAAGAGCTCCTAGGTTAAGCTTGATTTAAATTTGCATACATTTTCATATATTTAGCAGAAATAAAAGAAGGCTTGCAGCTACCAGAAAGTCATTAAGGCATTAGTTTCTCTGAGAAGACAGATCTGAAGAAAATTCAAGAAAATGAGAAAATAGATCTAAATAAGGTGAGCTCTCCTCTGGTTCCTTCCGAGCCGGGTCCCATCGCTTTGCTCATTATAATAATAATAATCACAATAATTTCTCGCCGGGGCAGCGTGCGAGAGGGGTAAAGGCAGGGCTGGGTGGCGAAGGAGCAGAGCGGGCTGCGTGGCTGGAGGCAGATCGCGATATATCGGGGAGGCTGCGGGTCCCCGGCGGGCTCCGCCGCGCTGCGCACCCGCGGGGGTGCGGGGAGGGGGGAGCGGCTGGGGAAACACATAAAAAATAAGGCAAAGTAAATAAAAAATGAAGTTTGCGGGTAGAGCGGCGGCGGTGTGTGTGGGGGGTGTGTGCGACCGGGGGGGGGGTCGGCGGGGGGGTCGGGAATGGGAATGTCCCTGTCGGAGCCCCGCTCCCCGCGCGGGGTGTGCGGGCGGTGCGGGGCGCGCAGCACCGCGGCCGAGCCCGGCGGAGCGCGGGGAGGGCAGGGAAGGAGTTATACCAGCAGCCTTTTCCTTGTTGGTTGGTTGGGTCTTTTTTTTCTTTTTTTTTCCCGCGGGCTCCTGTGATGTTTATTTCGAGGAGCTTGTGAAGGCGGAGAG
>NW_016690182.1:11624766-11924283 GCF_001604755.1 Lepidothrix coronata
CTCTCCGCCTTCACAAGCTCCTCGAAATAAACATCACAGGAGCCCGCGGGAAAAAAAAAGAAAAAAAAGACCCAACCAACCAACCAAAAAAACCCCCCAACAACATCAAATCCGCGCTGTATAAAAACGTAACTAAATTATTTAAAATTAATTTGCACTTTAACTTCCGAAACAATTTTTCAAATCCCATCGCCCGTGAAAATAGATGTTCAGATCCGCCGTTTAATTAAGGCAGAGTCTCTAGCAGGGAAATAAAACCCCGAACGTCCCATTTTAATCTTTGCTGCAAATGTAGCTAAGGCAGAGCCCGGCTCCGCTCCTGCCGAGGCGGCTCTCACCTCGCCTAGAGCAGAGTATGGTGGATTTTATAGTGTTTTTATCTGCATATAGTTAAATCTTCTTGCTGTTCTAACTAATCTGCTGGAGAGGGTTTCTTTAGCTCTTTCCTGTCAGTCTAACTTCCCAAGTGTAACAGATGCCGCTCTCAAGCGGTCCTTTCTGCTGCTTTTCTTTATTCAGCCTCGCATATTTCTCCCCATGATCTGGGTTTCCATAGAGAGAGGAATAAAAGGGGGACCATGGCCACAAATCCCCTGCCCCATGCAGAATAAAAGAGCCTTATTCAATAGCCGACCCCGTCTGGACATGGGAGAAAAATAAGTACATGCAAAGCTACTGTTGCAAGAATTTGTAACTTATTTTTCATAGACCGAAACCCATTAAAGTTTTTTTTTCAATTTAAAAAAAATTTTTAAAAAAACTTTCTGGGTTCGGACCGTGCGCTCCAGCCCTCTGGCTCCGGGTGCCCCCGCCCCGGAGAGACCCGCGTTTGCCTAACAAATAACTCGCTTTAATATCTATTTTTTCTGCTAAATCTTTGGCGTGAAAAAGCTCGCACAATAGCGGGAGGCAGCACCGTCCTGGGGCAGCGAGAAGTCGCTGGAGAGAACCCCCCGCTTTGAAGTGCAGGGATTGTGTGGAGTCCCCCCGGCACAGGCGGGACCGGGACTTTCTGGGGTCACCCGGGTGCGTGGCGTCCCCTCGGTGTCCCCCACGCTCGGGGCAGGGTGGGCTGTCCCCGCACCAACCCCGCACGTTCCCCTTTAAGAGCTCCAACCCAACGCGGGGTGCGGTGTGTTTGTGTTCCTTAGGAAGGGACCTGGCACAGAGCGAGCCCAGGAGCGCGTTTGTTATCGTGACAGAGCTGAGTTTATTATATTTAAGAGATTTCTTTTTTTTTTTTTTTTTTTTTTTTTTTTTTTGCTCATTGTTCATCCGCGGGAGGGGAAGGAGAAAACAAAAAAAAAAAGAAAAAAAAAGGTCTAAAAGGGGTTCGTTTTGATTGTGTTTAATACAGCATGAAGCTCGGAGCGGTAAGCTGTGCCTCGGTGTCGTGACCTCTATATAGAAAACTTCACCTTCAACACAAGTTCACTTTGGAGACAGGACGAGTTAGATTGCGCTTGGTGGGAACAAGTGCAAATTTAAAAACAGAGTCAATCATAACGGGGGTGGGGGCTGGGAAAGGGCAATTTAACCGTTTCTGGAGCCAGGAGTTAAGGTTTGCATTGTGTACATCCAGGCGCTGAAGCCCAGCCACCCATCAGGGCTGAGAAAGCGGCTCCTGGAGCTCCAGAGAGGCTTTGGGAACACCTAACCTGCGTGGGGGAAGCTTAAGAAGCAAAAAGGAATTTACAGAGTATTAGCAGAAATTAGCCAATACCGACACAAGCTCAATTAGTTCCTTTTTTTTTTTTTTTTTTTTTGGTCTCTGTTGGCTGCTCTTGAACGTGAGTAAATGCTGTGCAGGGAGAGAGGAGGGAGAGAGCCACACACTGCCATCTCAGAGCCCCAGCCAGGAGATGGACTGACAGATTGCAAATTAAACTAGTCCTAATGTAAGAATGAAAGCAGCCCCCCCCAAATCTCTCCCAGCACCAGCCCGGCAGCAAAGAGCCCGGCACGGAGGGAGCGTGGCTGCGGCTGGGCTGGTCCAGGGAGGGACAATAAAGCCAGTCCCGGGCAGGAAAAAATCACAAGGTAAATAGTATTTGTATTCTAACTGCTGCGGTTTCCGAAGCGTTTTGGGCGACTCCTCGCTCCTCTGCTCGAATCGCCTGTTATTGTTATTATTATTAATATTTTTTTCGACGTTGTTGATGTTTGAAAAAGCGTACTTGCTGCGGGAAAAAAAAAATGTCGTTCATCCGTGCACTACCCCGTCACGTTCGGGTCACTGTTATTTTGGAGCCGGGTCGGTTTTAGCGGGTCTCGTCTCGAACGTTTGGTTGACGGAGCAAAAAACCATCAATATTCCGGGAAGTCTCTCCAAAGTGCACATTTTGTGCTGCGGGACCGGTCTGGCCGTTTATTAAATCCACGAATTGAAACGTCGGGTTTTGTTGTGTTTATGGAGAAAATAGGGATGGGGAGAGAGGGGGCTGCGGCCGCGGACCCTCCTCGGGCGGTGCGTGGCAGCTCCTCGAGGTCACGGCAGGAGTTAATAGACCCGCACAACAATGCGGGTCCCTTCCCTTCTACGTAGGCACTTTCCTCACCGTGCCATTCACACAGGCGTGATGACAAGAATGCGTTTGTTTCATCCCGGACCGAAATCCCGTGGTTTTTTAGTGATTTTTCTTTTTTTTTTTTTTTTGCTGTGAAGCGTCTCCCAGCAAACGGGGGGATGCGGTTAAGGATGGGCACCCCCAGCTCCTGGGCAGCTCCTGTCGCGCCAGAGGCCATCCTGCCCGAGCTTTAGAAATAATCCACACACAATTCCCGAACGGACAGATTCCTGCTCAGACATATTTAAAGGAAAATGGGTTGGATTTGAACACGCACTAACTGGCTCGCTAGTTAACCTCTGTTGACTAATGAGACACTGAAGACAAATCGCTCTATTCCTTGGATGACAAATACCTGCGTTGCTGTTTGGTAGCTTAGCGAGCAATTTCCATGTGGGGTTTGGGGGTTTATGTGTTGTGGGTTTTCCCTTTATTTATTTATTAACTATACGTTTTTCCAGCTGTAGCACTCATCGTGCAAAGCATCCAGCGATGCTCCTGATTCCGCAGAGGGACTGAAACGCCTCCTGCATTTTGAAGCGCCTCGTCAATCCTAGATTTACGTTTAGAAATACGTAGATGCTGCTGCTAATTCTTGTTTTGTCACAGACTTTCGCGTGTTTACGGCTTGGTGGAAAGTTTCCTGCCCCCTTCATTCAGGTTGAGCCTACCAAAGCTGTTACAAGAATGAACTTTCAGGCCAGGCTGCGTTGCTAAAAGATGTTTCCTTCGTGAATCGCGCTTGGGCAAGGCAGGATGGGGATGGGGGTCGTGAGGCAGGTTGGGCGTGTGCGGTTCCCTGGCACCTCATGGTACATTTTCTCTCCAATCTCGCCCAGGAGAATCCCGGTGAAAGCCCCCGGAGGCTGCAGCATCCCTGCCCCTCTGTGCCCTCCCCGGGCGGGGGGTCCCGGGCACGGCGGGGGCTGCGGGGGAGAAGTTCATGGGGAGGCGGGCGGACAATAAATCACCGCGGGCCCCAGGGCACAGGGAAGCGCACACGGGAGAGTCTCCATCAAAGGGGGGGAGACAGCCCTCGGCTGCGAGAAATAAATGGGAATAAATCAAAGCAGGGGGTGCCCGGGGCAAGGGGGATGCTGAGCCGGCCCCGCTCCTCCCGGGAGCGCCGGAGCAGAGCCGGGGAAAGGCACTCTGCAAACTTTTAATGAAATCACCGGTGCTATCGATTTTTGTGGGTTTTCTTGCCGTGCTTCAGACATTGGAAAGTGTCCCTCTGGGAATGGGGGAGGGGGCAGAAGGCAGCGGTGCAACGCGAGCTGTATTGGACATGCAGTTATTTCATATTTTCGAAAATAAACGGCGTCTCTGAGGGTCCTCCAGAGAGCAAAGGGACTCCAGGGGCGCTTGAGCCAATCCATAAAGCTCGGGGTTTAGGCGTGCAGGTGTCAGTTTGCAGGCCCCTCGTGGACCTCTGGGGGACTGGACTGGCTGTTATCCCCGCGATCCCTGATGGAGAACCCCGGGAAAGCCGGCTCTCCTCCTCGGACAACACAGTTTTGAAGTGCCACATCCAAGTGTTTCCTCTTTGCCTCTTCTCCAAACTGTTTAGAAATTACTAGTAGCGGATAAGTAAATTGCAAGTAAACCTAGTGAATTAGGATGATTCTCTATCAGTTTAATTTATGTTTTATAGTTAGTTTAGCCTTCTGATTTGATTGCCTTAGTAATGTGAATTGCCTACAGCTGCTGATGATACAGCTTTAATTCTGTTTTAAAGGTCATGTAAACATGTGCCTGTAGCATAAGGAATGCAAATTCAATTCCCTTTTAATGCTTCCTCACATTCACTTCACAGCCTTCACCTAGAAAATTAGCAGGATTTAATAGGGAACCGTGTGACTGTTGTGATTCCATTAAAAGCCCCTCTCACCCCCAGGCGTGGCTCTCCCGGGCCACCCCACGCCCGTGACACGGACATGGATGTGCTTCCCACGCCCGTTTGGGGGGAAATCGAGGTATTTTCCTCCCCGGGATGGACTCATCACCTTCACGTGGCAGCTTTAGCTGCAGGTAATTATCCCAGGGCTGGATAACCCGGCGGCGTCACGAGTTGCCCCTCAAAGCAGCGGGAGCATCCCACAGGTGTACACCCATGCGTAAGGCTGTAGTAGAGCTGCGTGTGCCCTTACGTCACGGTGAAAAGCGATGCTGGGAAAGAGAAAAATGGATAAAAACACTTGTTTTGGGCCGAGGTGGGCTCTCCGCAGCAGCAGGGGGAGAAGCGCGATGCCAAGGTGATGGGCGTCAACGAGAGACGCCTGCGCCTTGAAGACAGGCATCGTCGAATTAATTTTTAAACACGACCAACCCTGAGTTCATCAGAGATTGCTTCAGCCCAGAGTAGGTAAAAAAATTAAAAAAAAAAAAAAGGGGGAGAGAAAAAAAAAATTATGATACCACTCTGTTCCCCTTGTTTCAAAGGGGTTTAGTGAAGTTGCTGGGAAGTTTCGCCTTTGAACGGGCGGGCTCTTCCCGCCTAACGAGCGGGGAAGAGCGGCAAAAAAACCCACTCTGGGGCCGCTTTGAAAAGGGAACGATGTGTCATTGCATAGCGAACCGGGGCGAGAGGCGATTTCGCGGCCCTTCCAGCCGCAGGGACCCGGCCAGGGCCGGGCGAGCGGGACCGGGAGCGCCCGGAGCCCCGGGGAGCCCGGACCGGGACCGGGGGGCTCCGGGGGAACCGGCCCCTCTGCCCCGGGGGGCTCCTGCGCTGTGACAGTGGGGTCGCAAAAGGTACCCCCAGCCCTCCTTTGGTGATGGGATGGTTCCCTGCGCTCAGGGGGTGCCTGTGGGATCCCTCAAACACTTCCCGTCTGCCCGCGGGGTGCCGGCAGCACCCTCCTCCTGGGCTTCATCCCCAGCACCCCTGCGTCCCCACGAGCATTCCCACACCTTCATCCCCAGCACCCCTGCGTCCCCACGAGCATTCCCACACCTTCATCCCCAGCACCCCTGCCTCCTAACCAGCATTCCCATCCCTGCCTTCATCCCCCATCCCCCCTGCCTCCCCATCCCCGGCTGTGCCAGGGCCCCGTGGGCCACCCCACACTCCACTTGCTGTGAAAATGGTTCATTCGCCCTCAGCACCCACCCCCCCGAGGCCAAAGGAGCCCGGGGTGCTGAAGGCACCTGCCTCCCTTTCCCTGAAGTGAGGGATCCACACCGAGCCCGTGTCTCTCCCTCACAAAAATGAGCGTTTTTTTTCTCAAAATCTAAATCCTTGTAGTAACAGCTCATTGGTGATTCTGCTAATGTTGCACACCTCATTAAATAGCCCCAAACACGAGGAGGTTTAAATGACTTTATTGAATTAAAAATAGCATAGGAAATCACCTATGGTACTTTCATCAAATAATTACTGTAAACTTTATACATACAGCCAGAGATTCCCTTTAACAAATCTATTCATAAAACACGCGGGGGTTTATTTAATGGCTGAAATAACTTAGAGCAGCACAACTCGCTTGAAACATCGAGCCACACTCGTGCACTTCCCTAATATGTTCCTGTGTGTTTCCCTGAGTGTTTTTCTTCCTTATCTTTTTTATATCTGAAGTTCTATTCCCCTCCTCTACTCCATGTATTTGATCATTTTTTCAAGTCCCTTGGCTGAACCAATCTCTTTTCATGCAGAGGATAAAAAGAGAAAAACTTCAAAGTAGGTTCAGGTAATTAACAGCTGAGGGGAATATAATCTAAACCATAGGCCCTGCTTTGCACCCAGGTCTGCTTTCAGAGCCAGCCGGCAAGGGAGTGCCTATTCCCTATAGCATCCAAATCTGCTTCCTCTGAACAGCTTTGCCAGGCCTCCAGTTATCACATCTGCATTTCAAACACCATGTCTCTGGCATTAATTATTAATTAGCCTACAGTCACCCCAGAGGATTTAAGTTCCAGCCTGCACATACTTATTCATTGACCTCTATCTTAGTTTTTGTTGGAAAAAACCCACTAGAATGCTTAATAATTTCCTTTCTCTCAGACCCTCTGTTCTAGTTTCATGGCAGGGAAACAGTATATTTTGAGATGGAAAATCACAGGGTTGTCTAGAAATTTGTTTAGAGCAAAACGTTATGTCAAGAGTTTGAACAAACCGTTTCAAAAGATTTAGAAGGAGTTTTGTGTGAGTGTTTTTACCTCTGACAAATGAATTTATGGATTTCCCAGAACTGAGAGAAGGTGGATGCAAACACGAGGCGGTTTGGAGCTGGGTGGAACAGGGCTCTGTGTGCACTTTAAAAATACAAACTGGATTTAATTACTGGGCAGCACATTTATAGGATCAAACTAAGGCAAACGTTTGTTTGAAAGCTCTGGGGTTACTCTGCCATTGACACGGGGAAGAATGAAAATAAAAGTGCTCTTGCAAGGCACGTTAGTGCTTGGGCATTAAATCTGTGCTCCATCCTCAGGAAGATGGAACTGCAGAAGTCTGTTTTGTATCAGTCCCAAGGTAGTTTGGAAGAGCCTCTTTAGACATTAAAATAAGAATAAATCTTACTCCTGCTTTCTGAGCCGTCGTGTATCTTGACATTAAGGTTCTGGTGGCAAAAAAAATACAAGTAATCAGGTTTATGTGTATCTCTTTTTCAAAATGCTCCATGAAATTCAAAGTGTTTGTCAGAGCTTGGATGAACTGTGTATTGGATGCTGCCTTTTGTTAGTGGATTCTGATGCCACAATATCCCGCCCCCCTGATTGAGTCCTTTTTTAATGCAATTATCCCTGGACAAACTTCCCTAAATATTGCCGTGGCTTCTCGTTTTTATTTGTGGTGGTGCTATCTCAAATAATCATTGAGACATAAAATATTCCTCCACTTTGTTTCCCAAGGAAGTGTTTAGTCTGTAATCACGAGGTCAGACTGGTTAACTTCTGTGCCAGCCTAGAATTGATTTTTGAAAGCGTTTAATCTACGCCTAAGACTCTTTGAATTTCTATTTAGTGAAGGATATGGAAGAGAGCTCTGATGCACAAACACACGTGGTTAAACTGCCGGGCTATCTCGGGAAACTAAAATGCATTTTTCCAAAATTGCAGCTAAACCAGCCCTTTCTGGAAATCACAAGCCTTGTGTGCCTGTGCTGCAGTAAATGAGCACCTGAAAATAGATGTAGGGACTAAGGCTGTTGACTTCCATGAGGGATCTCTCTCCTCAGCCTCCCTGAGAGTTTTGAAGAGTTGGCTTGTTGCTGTTCTTTTATTATTTTCCCATTTTATGAACAGATCTGGGGAGTGTTCAGCATTCGGTAATAACTAATTCTGCCTCTACTTCAAATATTTAGAATAATTCTTACATTCCATTCAAACAGCAAAAGTGCTTCTATTTCGCAAGAAAAAGAGGAACAGAAATACTTCAAATTTAATTTCCAGGAAGATGATTCCCATTTATAAACCAACAGATTGTATCTTGGTGCTGAAGAGGGAAGTAGATCTAGATTATTTTAATAAGACATCCAGGACCTTTTAATCACTTCTACAGTGATACTAATACCAGTAATAACAGTGATAATGGAAAAAAACCCTAGTGTGAAACCAGGGCTGGAATCTGTTCTTGGTAAATGTCAGAATGTTTCTGAAATTAAAACTTAGCTGTTAATGTAGCTCTGTACTGTATGAATATTAAAGAGGAATAAGGACTAAATTTCTTCCACAGCAGAGTGAGGTGTTGTTTTAGAAAACAAACCACGTGGCAGCTCCATTTGCAGGGAGGGATCTGGGGTGATTTTAAGGGATGGAGGGGGGGCTAAGGGTTGCTGGGCTGGGCTCTTGCTGGTCTGAGCCCTCAGATGTGTCTTCTCGTTTTTCCTGTCGTTTACATTTATTGCCATTTATTCACCAGGTTCTTGGGATAGAGGTTCCATGCCCCAAGACTGGAAAACTGTTACCAGTGCTGTTAAATTACAGTTTTGTGTGGTTGTAGTGCCAGGAGTGAGGAAAGCATGAATGTACAGATACAGTGGGTTTGACATGTTGTGAAATATTTGTACTGTTCTTGTTATGAGAGATGAATTTCTATAAGAAGCCTATTTTATGGTTCATTTTATATATATTTGCATTCATAGTTTTCTGTTAAAGCTCAAATATTTTACTCTGTTGGTAAGAACTAACCCTTGGCAAGTCTGGAAATGCTTTGGCCCCTGTTGTTATCATACCTTTCTTTTTTTTTTTTTCTTTTTTTTGTTTAAAATAACTCCTGCAATAGTTTTCCAGCAGTGCCTGACATCCACCAAGGACTGAGCTGTAACTGCATTTTGTATTTCGAATGTTTCACATGAACATGTCTTGCATTCAGATCTGTAGGTTGCAGATCACTTTTTATGTAGAGAAGCCACATGGGTAATTCTGATTTTCAATTACTTGAAGAGTGATTATAGTAAAAGACTGTTGATTCCTGGTGTGTTTGAAGGCCATGGGTATCTCTTGATGAAGCCTTGGATGTTGTGTTGAGGGAATCTCTCCCACCTGTGCACTTGTAGGTGGGGAAAAAAAGCTCTTGTACAAAGAGCGGGTGAAGGTGGAGATCTCCACAGGTATTGCTGTGTCAGCAGAGGTGGGTTCTTGTTAGATTAGGAAGAGAATGTGGGGCCAGACCCTCAGCTGGCATCACTGGGCATGGTGGTACTGGAATTCGGGGGGCAAGGCTGAGTTCTGTGAGTGGGAGCTGTGCGTGGTCTCACCGAAAGGGCGAACGAGTGACATCAGAATTATTTTGCATAATGCCCGAAATAACCCTGAGCCCCTCAAGGATCCTTTGCCTCTGTGATGGTGCCGTGTGGGAACGAACCTGCAGCAGGTGGAGGGGGCCTGGTGTGAGGAGGCTGTGAGCAGAGATTGTCAGTGAAGGGCCGGGGGGTGTCCCAGAGGCTCAGCCTGTGACAGCAGTGGTGACCCCAGTGTGGTGCCCGTTCCCGGAGGGGTTTCTGTGTGTGCCCAGAGCACCAAAGCCCACCTTGAACTCACCGTTTCCCTGGGTACAACCATATCATGAATCCACTCCTAAGCTTTGCTTTGAGCCACCTCAATCCTAAAAACCCCAAAGTGTGACACCCTTAGCCCCCTTGCTGCCCCCAGCCTGGTGTTTCATCTCACTCTATAAAACCCGTCGTGTTTTGACTCTTCCCGAGGCAGCGCTGAGCACTCGGGGCTGAGCCTGGCCCACAGCCAGCCCACAGCCCCCTGCTCGCTGCCAGAGCGACCTGCAGGGTTTGTGGGATGGTTCCTGCCAGGCAATCTCTTGGCACAGCCGGGCACATCCTGCCTCTTGACCTGCCACCTCCAGCCCGGAGCCGCCGTGCCCTGGTGGCATTGGGGCTGCCCTGGTGGCACTGGGGTCACACTCCACAGCCTCCCCCTGCCCGGGGTTCCTTGGCACTGCCTCTAGGTAAAGTTTTAAAGACTCCATAGAGTTTCCTATCCTCTCCCTTTCCCTTTTTTTTTCTTATTTGTTTTATATGTTTGCTTTTTTCCCCCCTATTTTTTTAGTTTCTTTTTCCCCCTCCACGTGTGAAATCACTGGAGCTGCACTTACTGTCTTTGTTGGGGGTTTAACTTCATCATGGAATGAGTTAATGGGGCCAGGATGCCCCTTACAGCAAATTATCACAATTTGGGTGACTTTTTATCAGCTGAAAGTCCATCCCACTGGTGGCAAATAACATGATTCCTGAAATTAAACCCTTCATCACCAAAATCATAGAATCTTAGAATGGTTTGGGTTGGAAAGGACCTTAAAGATCATCTTCTTCCAACCCCCCTGCCATGGACAGGGGGACAAAAAACATGAACAACATATTTAAAACTTGTTTGTATATGCAATCCAAAGAATAAGGATGATGTTTTGGAATTTTTGCCTATTATTATTAAGTTTTTAAATCATAAACCAGAGTGTATGTGTGTGCCGTGTAACAGCTACCACCAAATCACACGTAACACTCAGTGATAATTGTGTTCATAATTATGGAGTTAATTGAATTTCTGTAACAGTTAAAATCCAGCATATAAAAAGTCTCCCAAGATTGAATGTTTTAGTTAGGGAAGAACGGGCTCTTTTGGAATATTGAGTAAAATGAAAGTAGTTCTCATATACACACGAGCTGAAGACTAATGAAATAACCTCCCCAGATGAGTCTTTTCCACAAATGCTGTTCCAAACGAAATGTGGGATCACACAGAAGCCATGAATTGTTGCAATGCCCTGCAAAGGAAAAGCAGTGTGTGCTGAGGTATTGGAGAACTGGAGAGACACATTAGAGGAACTGCAGCATCTGCATCTGCCAGGCTTGTGAGGCATTAGGAGCGCTCTAGAAATGCACTGCTGCCAGATCAGCTCTGCTATTAACAGTGGAATATTGTTACGATGGGTTAGAAAGTCAAATTTTGCCTTAGTGTTTGACTGTAAAAGGCTGGTATCTTTTAGTTTTTAATTCCAATTTTTATGTTGTGATCCATTCAGTGTTTTTGTGCCACTTTGGGCCACCTTCAGGCTGATTTACAACTCACCAATTCCACAGGGGAGTCACAGGATGTTATACTACACAGAACGTGGACCCGTGTGTCTGCTGTGTATTATCAATTGATTTAGCTTTGGAGAGAAGAGAATAAGGGCAAGAATTGCCAATATGTTTCATATTAAACCTGGATATCTCATCGTGGGCAGAGGTGTCCTCCTGAAAATGAGAAAGGACTGATAGAAACTTATTGGAGTTCTCTTCTCTTTTCTCTTTTCTCTCTTCTCTCTTTTCTCTTTTCTTTCTCTTCTCTTTCTCTTTCTCTTCTCTTTCTCTTTCTCTTCTCTTTCTCTTCTCTCTTTCTCTTCTCCTCTTTCTCTCCTCTTTCTCTCCTCTTTCTCTCCTCTTTCTCTCCTCTTTCTCTCCTCTTTCTCTCCTCTTTCTCTCCTCTTTCTCTCCTCTTTCTCTTCTCTTTCTCTTCTCTTTCTCTTCTCTTCTCTTTCTCTTCTCTTTCTCTTCTCTTTCTCTTCTCTTTCTCTTCTCTTTCTCTTCTCTTTCTCTTCTCTTTCTCTTCTCTTTCTCTTTCTCTTCTCTCACTAAGAAAAATAATCCCTTTTTGTTTTTTTCTAAGAAAGAATTTTTTTAATATTACTTATTCCAAGAACAGTGGCAGCTAAACATTTTTAGCAATGAAATAATACGCATTTGGAAAAAACCAGCCTCAAATGTCAGCAAAGATAGTAATGACCCAGCCCTGCAGGAAATGCAGCTTCAATACCCCTTTTCCAAAGGATCATGTGTGGAGTTTCATTATTTTCTAGTAAGATTCACAGGAGGCTGTTCCTTTTAATATCCTGTTTTTCCTACTGACGAGATCGACCTGAGCGGGTAAAATATAAAATATTGATAATTAGACCTCGGGTCCCTCATCTTTGGTAGCAGAGTTTCCCCTCGCTGCTCTTTTTGTTAAAAAAGTTGCCAGTTGGTTTCGGTGGCTGGAATTTATTTTAAATATTACTGCTGTGAGTTGATGTACTAAAAAAATCTCCGAAGTCCCCCCGAAGTCCCCCGAAGTGCAGGGGGGGTTTATTTGTGTTGTCTCTCCCTCCCAGGCCCCGCTCCCCTCCCCCAGCAGCCGCACTACAAAGCGTGTTGTACAGGGACTCCATTAATCCTACATTTCCTAGATGGTATCTGAGGCACAGTGGGTTTCCACAGAAATTAATTTGTCCTGACAACAGGCCTAAAGATTGGAGTCCAGGGATCACTTGGCAAATTCCCTTTAAACTGAGCACAATAATAAACAGAAAGCTGATAACGACAGTTCTCAAAGACCACACAGAGGCCGGGCCCGAGCCGAGGGCTCGCCGTGGATCCGCCGGTGCCTCCGATAATGGCACCGGGGCTCGGCTCCTGAGAGGAAAATGAGCCTCTGCTTTATGCACCTTTTAATACCCCAGCCCTGGGCAGGGCTGACTTCAGCCAGCAACCTGCCTTTTTAACTCCTGTCTACAGTAACAAAAGTTCGGGACCGATCTGGCTCACACCGCTCTTATTTAATATTTATGTCATGTTACACGGCCTTTTTATGTCTTATTTTAGTATAGCTCTACTTTTCTCAGTGCACCTTCCACATGTATATTAACAAGAGTTGAACAGTGGGCAAAGTAATATTTCCAGGGATGAGTCCAGAAAGTTCACCATTTAAATATATTTTCTTTGAGGCTGTGGCAGTTTAGGGTTCAGTCGTCTCCTATGCAATAATTCCTTTTAAGAACAGTAAAAAGCATTTTAGACAGAGTTATTGCTTGTTTGCTCGGTTTTATTTATCTTTGCCTTTGGTGCTTATTTAAATGCTGCTGTTTTCCCAAAGTTAAGGTAGGGAAATATATACTAGTAACAGTGAATAAACAAACATTCATTGGGTATTTTAGAGCTTGTCAAGATGAGAGTGTTTCAACCTCTGATATTCATCAATATAGAATTTAGAGTTTTGATGATAATTAGGATTTGTGACGTGTCAGTAAACCTCTGCCAGCTGCATTGCTGAAAAAAGTAATCACAATATTAAGAATTAGGACTGATGGGGTGGTGTTAAGTAAGAGATGTGTTGCATAACTTTTCACTGCTTAAGTACACGGTATGGAATGATTTAAGGAACGAGTTAAGAAAAAGGAGGACAAGTTAAAAAGATGCATGAAAAATGGATTTTATTATTGAAAGAGACCTTGAAAGTAAAGGCTAATTTCACTCTCAGCATCCAAAATCTGAAATAACAGGCTCTTGAGGCAGAGGGGACTGTGTAACTATGTTAAAAGGATGATCCTAAAGGTCTTTTCCAGCCTAAGCCATTCTGTGATTCTCTGAGGCAAGTGCTGCACTTGACAGGTATGGCTGCACCTAAACAGCACGAGGCACCTTTGATCACTTTTAATAGTGCAGATGTTTCTCTGAAGATGAAAACTCAGCACCTGATATATCCAAACTCGGTGAGCCTTAAACGCGGCGCCTCCTCCGCAAACTTCCCCCCCACCTAAGGAAACTCTGCTGGGCTGGAGATGAGCAGCGATGCTGAAGCTGTGGACGGGTCGTGCCCAGGGAGGGCAGGAGCAGGTGGGTGATCCAGGTCCGTCCCCTCCATCCCTGCTCCCAGGGAGATGGCAGGATGCCAGCGGCAGCGTAGTTACGGGCTTGGAATGCTGTGCCCTTGGCGTTTGTGGTACAGAGCGTTTATGTACAAAAAAAGTTCTGTCTCACGTGCTTCTCCAGCACAGCTGATGCCAAAACTATCCCTGACTCTGATAAGGGCAGCACCAGGTTTGTTATCTAAGAGCTTAACAAGCTGAGAGGTGGGACCGTCTTCCTGCTGGAGAGGGGAGTTTGCACCCCACCTCCCTGCTGAAAAACAAACCCTCTTGCTTTCAGTATCGACTTTAAATTAGTTCGTACACCACGAATTAATCAATTACAGCCGCTGTATTTTGGAGATGAAATTCAGGACGAGCAGGGCAATTTGTATTTGTCACACCTAAAGGACTCTGTTGTGCCGAACCACGAGGGATTTGAAAACAACCGATTTTAATGCTCTCCAGCTCCTCTTTGCAGAGCCTGATGCAGGAGCAAATTGACTTGCTGTGCCTCCTAGTTCTGCAAAGGAACAAACCAAAATACTCCCCTCCACTTTTTTTTATATCCAAATCACTCAGTGCATTTCAGTGTACAAGCTATTAGTTGTTGTTTTTTTTTGAATTTGGATCAAATCAGGCGTTTTTCCCCCAGCAAATAGTTCTCTAGTGTGCTTTATACGTTTGATTCAAAGGCCTGTGTATTATTTGATGTTCTTAGGAGATAAACAATAAACTTTTGAATATGTTTTTTCCATTTGAATACAAGCCTAGGGATGCTTCACCCTGCATCCTAAAGCCTGATTTCCCCTGGGACTCATTATCATGCAGCTCACATGTTCAGTCACCTACACTGTTGAACTTACTATCAAATAACCTTCGAAATGTTACTAGTTATTACGTGTCAGAGGGCAGATTTATGATAAACTAACTTTGAAACAAAATAATGAATTCTCAGCGTTCTGTTTCCAGCAGCATTTCTGGTAATTTTGCTGGATTTAAATCTTAAACCAGTAAGTTGCCTTTTTCTCTTATTCTGTCATATAAAACAGCTCCCTCCCCTCATGAAATTTCTGCCTCTTTAAATATGGTTTACAATGATTTCGGCACTGCCTATAAAGAATAAAAATGAGAACATTTGTCTGGGAGCTCCCCAGCTGCCCACTGGAGTTCATTTGTGATTAAACTTCCAGAGCTTTCTAACTTGGTGAAAGTTAAATTAACTTAACCCTTAGCACAGTCCTTCCCGTGTCCAAAATCCAGCTGGGCAATAGATGTTTGCAGACAGAAATATTTGCTCCTTGTGCCTTTTACTGCCAGTATTTTAAGGGTTTTGAGTGATGTTCTTGCATTAGAGTGACAAAAATCAACAGTACTCTCTTCTCAGAGAGCAGAAATGTGGTTTAGGGCAGAGCAGAGGGGTCTTCCAAGAGGATATCCTGAATTTCAGCCCCCAAAGTCCATATTTAGGGATCCAAATAATTGGCCAGTTTTCAGGAAGGCTGAACATGACTTGGGGGGTTCTGTAGGCACTTGGCCTCTTTTAAATGGCAGCCAGAGCCACCAGAACTGTTAATGAGATTGTCTCAGAGGGATGAAATTCAGGTAGATAAATGCTAAACACTCATTTTGGAGTGATTAGAGTAGAAAACATCTACAGATGAAATTTCAAAGCACACTATGTCAAAACTGAAGTCTGGCTAATTTGGAGAAAAATCAGTGTAGCTGCTCTGGGATCAGTGGAGTTTTTTTGGTTGTATCTCAGATGAGGATCGGGCAGATTATTGTCTGTAGGATTTTCATCTCCTACCAGACGAAGTCTGGGCTTTGAGATATTGCTGATCTGTGTGGAAAGTGCTTGACCCAGGGTAGGTCTGTGAAGCTGGGGATAGAACCACCATCTTCAGGGCTCTCTCTCATCTCCTGTGCTCCCTTCACTGTGATTATGGTTCTCCAAGGGCGTTTTGGGCAAAAGTTCCATATCAGGCTCTCTATTAATATTTATGCAGCAATTCGGGAGGTAATGCATTGTTAAAATACAAGTTGGAAATTTAATCACTTTTAGCACCAGAAATTATCTGTTTCTACATCAGATAGAAGGGGGGGGGGCTATCATTACAATATTCTAATTTTTTAACCAAGTTATTTGCCAGTTCTAACATGCCTTGAATTAAGGGGTAATAAATGATCTTGTGTAGTTGAACTTTTTCAAGGGAATGCAAGGTGTCCATGTGAAATTCAATAGGAAGAGTTAAAAAATATTTAGAGCAAATACATACTGAGTCAGTAGGTCCTTGGACCAGCGGTGCCATGTCAGTCAGTCCCTGTCTTCCTGTGTAGGATGCTGCTGTACATGGAGACCAGTGGGATTTGCCCTTTGCTTCCATGCAATTCCTGCTGCCTAAATGTAGAAAGAATATTTTTATCACTGATATCACTTCATTTTTGCAGCTGTCTGCTCACATCAGGTTAGTAATATAAACTCTGTCAAAGAGCAATCTCTCCCTTCCACAGGCTGCAAAACCCACAATTATTATTTAGAGTTAACCTCCTAGGAAAGTGTTCCTTATTTAAACTGTTCAAGCCCAAAAAGAATTGTTAGTTATTGTTATCTGAGGACCTCCTACAGCCTTCCCTTGGTCAAATAAGGCTCCTTTTGTTTTCAGTGGGAGATTTTTTTTCTCCAAGACCAAGCTCTGAGCTTTCACGCGAGTGAGATAAATCCAGTGAAAGTAAAACATTAATTAAAATGTATTAAAAAAAAAAAAAAAAAAAAGAGAAAATGTTGTAGAAGAGCTTGGTGCTCAAATAGAGCACTTTTTTTTTTCAGGTCACTTGGCTTTCTGATGTCATTTCTGGCAGATTCGTTAGCCCGGCTCCATCACGTTCTGCTCCGAGCGATAACGTGATGGGAGATGATCAAAGTGAGAATGCTAAAGGCTCAGGACATTTAAAAACTGTTCTATTCTGGAAATCCTTCTCAAACTATAAACAGATTACATTAAAAAATCTGTGTTACCCAACATGGTTGCTCATCATCCTTTTTTAGGCGGAACTATTGAGAAGTTTTTGGGGTAAACAGCCTTGAAGTCTTTCTGACGGCAGGTTGAAAATTCCTCCGGAATTTTAGGCAAGCCAAGCCTCTCTGAAATGGAATGTAACCCATTTCTGCTGTTAGGTGTCTTGTTTTAATCTTTCTACTTGAAAGTGGTAAAGCATATGGGTCAGATCACCCACTCCTGCTAATGGACACAATTCCATGGACTGGGGTGTCCAATTATGCCAGCTAAAGATCTGACTGTTGCTGGGTTTTATTTCCTTATTTTTCTTGTCTTCCCGATCTTTGACCCTTTATCAAAGGAATGCCGTCTATAATATGATAATAATATGAAATTCTGAGCTCTCTTTCTAACAATATATCCCAAAGAATTGTCAAGATGCTCACCTTTGTGGGAAAAGCAGCTGATGAGCAGTTTCAGCCTCGTGATTGTCTTTTCTTGGCACAGGGAGGAACTTTGGTGCCTCTCCCTGGCCTTGCTGTGGGATATTAACCCTCTCAACATTTCCCTGAAACAATTTCTCTGTGGGATGAGTGAGTAAACAAACTCATTGGCAAGTCGACAGAATGACAGGAGGCCATTTTTCCTAATTTTAGCACATTTTGGTGCTCAGGAAAGTGAGAAATTTTTGAGTTTTGAAGGGCTACATCCCCTGGTGCTCTCGCTCAGTGTGAGGATGGGGCTGGAGCTGCAGGCAGGAATATCCAGGCAGTGTGACCCCTCAGGGATGTAATGGAGCTACCCGGGGGTATAAGGAGGATTTAGATCTCCAAGCAGGATTTGACTTTGTATTTTGATTTATGGGCTGAATACAAATGTGTGTTTTAAGAAGCCATTAGAGTTTGTGATTTGAAATATGCAGAGAGCAGGTTTGTGTAGGAAAGGTGCTGGGGGCTCCTTGCACAGGCACACTTCTTTTTAGAGAAAATGGCAGAGAATTGTCTGTAGTGAGAAAACTCTTTGCACCAAATCAGTGATGGAGTGGTCAGGAGCAGGATGATCCATCACTCCCTGTGGTGCTGGCTGAGAAAGTAGGAAAAGAAAAAGAAATAGGGAATACCTGTGCTGTGATTCACTAAAACATTGAGTCCAGATGTATTTTTAATTTAAATTCATGTTGGTGCTGTTGGTAAGGCCACAAAAATGCTTGAGAATTGCTGGGGCTTGTAGGTGCAAATAAAGAAAGGCATAGCAGGACGGAGTGGACTTGGCCAGAGCATGGCTACAAACTGGGATGTACTAAATGTTGTGAGAGAAATACCAGGACAATCAATTAAAATCTGTGGTGAGAGGTTTTGGCACCTCCCAGCCTCCCCACCCTGCTGCAGGTTGTAGCTCCTCTCCTTGGGTGGCAGCAGCAGCTGCAGCTGCTGACCCTCATTTGGTGCCCTTTGGCTCTGCCTTCGCTCCAGCTCTTCTCGTTCGGGTAAATGCTGCTCTTGTTTGCGAGAATGGAAATCTGGAGCAACCCCTCTGCCCTTTCTGGGGGTGATTCTCATCTCCTCCTTCCTGCAGATGGAGCTGGGAGGTGAGGGAGGAAGGCTGCTCCTTCCCAATATCCCCACACCCTGCAAACCCCAGGTGACTGTGCCAGCCACACCTTCAACCTCTGTGCATGTGAGAGCTGCTGTTGTTCTCTTTTTTCCCCCCTCTCATCCAAGAGCACTTCCCTTCCCAGCTCTAACCCCAGCAGTGCAGGAACCCTGCATGCAGCCCACAGTTTCTTTCCTGCACCTCATCACTGGGAGAAAAGGCTGCCTGGCCATGACAAACTGTGGCTGGCTCCGTGATTTGTGTAAGCTCAAATTTTCCACTAATTCACTTCTATAGGCTCGGTGGCAAACACAGCCTGGGGCTGCTATAAACCACTATAAACCACGCTGCTGTGGCCACAGAGGGCAGTGCTGCCAGCTGGGGAATCGCTGGAGCGTGCCAGGGCCTGGGGAAGGAGGGGAATGGAGCTCTTGTCACAGGAGCCGTGGTGTGGGAGCAGCTCCAGCCCTTCCATGAGGTGGTTCCAGCCCTGGCAGTGCCCAGGCAGCACAGCCTGGTCGGTGCAGGGACCCACTGGGCAGGAGCCAGCGCCGTGTCCCGGCCACCACCCGGCTCTGGGTGAGTCCTGACTGCCTAAAACCAGCCACTGTTTTGGGCTGCCTGTTGGAAAACATCGTGTCTTGCTCTCCTTGGCTCTCCTGCAGCTCCCACCCACGGCAGGGCTTTGTTTTGTGCCAGGGTGCAAACCCACAGAGTTAATTTTCTGTATAACCCACCGATGGATGATTTCAGAGCATTTTCCTCTAAGAACAGCAAGAGTGGCACAGGTGCTGATTCCCCAAATGATTGCTTGTCTTGTTACAGGAGGCTGTTGACCTGCTCCTTTTATGTTTCAAGTCCGCATCTAACCGCTCTCTTAATCCAACCTACTTCCTTCTTTTTAATGAAATTGTCCCTTTAGCCCTTTTCCTGGGCTGGCTTTTCAACACTAACGTTAGAAACAGGCTGCTCAGTTCTTTCCTCTGCTAACATCTTGCCCAGAGCTAACTTGCAGCTTCACTCTGTCAGCTGTAAGATATAGATATACTGTTGTCTTAATTACTCATATTTCTCCTGCTGCTCATAATTCTGCTTGTTCCACCAAAGAGCTCTTCAGAGAGCTTTGCTGCTTCCCTTTCCCTTTCTTTGGGGGTTTAAAGGTTGTCAGATATATAAACGATCCTTGTTGCAGAGCTTTGGTGGTGACAGTGTCCTTTGTGGGGAAGATTTAGGGGGATGGGAGGACTAAATACTGATGCTTTTAGGCTACATCTCTGTGGAAGGAGAGAACACACGTAGCACTACCTTGCATAACAGAGCATCAGGGAGGGTGTTTGGCAAATCCCTTCTCTAATGAACAGCGAGGCAGCTGTTTCTTCTGCAGCTTAAAGTGTAGATGCTGATTGTCAGGAGAAGGGTTTTCTTTATCCACCACTGATTATCCGTGGCTGTATCTGGCTGACTGCTATTCCTCTAAAAATACTGTTGAAAAGGGACTGGACACTTAAAAAAAATCACTGCTGTGCCACAGGGAAGCTTTAGTCCTTTGTGGTTTCAGCTCTCTTTTATGATTATATACCACTGTTTCTGTTATCTCTATTAATTAATCTGTCTGCCACAGCAAGAATTGCATGTTGAGTAATGTAGAGCAGCCTGACAACATGATGTCCATGGTTTTTTGGCAAAGGTTTGAACAAGTTTGGTGACCCTTGTAACCTCTCCAGTGGGTTACACCTTTGGCCAAAGTCCTTCCCTCCTGCTATTCGGGGTCCACTCTCCATTTTAGAAGCCCTCAGGTCTGAGGTAGTTCAGTGGCAGAATATATCTTAGTATTCAGCTGGTTGTCTCAGTTCAGCTGGCTGACAGGTTCAGGACTCAGCACTGTGAGTTTATTGTTAATTGAATAAATTAGGAGCCTGTCAAACTGCTGTGGTTGAGCCTGTTTCCATCAGAAAGCTTGTGCTGGTGGAGTGATTGGAGGTGGGACTGGACAGGAGTGGGGCTTAGTCCCCCCACTCCAAGTTTTGTTGTTGTTGCTTTTTGTATATATTTAAAAAACATCTGGTAAAAATGCAGTGCAAGTATATAGGAAGAAACATTTTAACAGCAGAGCAGTGAGAGGTGAGGACACCAAAAGTAACACACAGGTTTAAACTGATCTAATAGCAGTAATAGGCAAGTAAACAACAGGCTGCAGTTAGCTATGACCAAACTCTTCCAGTATCACAGGTGTAACTAAAGAGTCTGTTAGAGGAAGCAGATGGAACTGGATGAGGGAAATTGGTGAGAGAAATTAGAAATAAAGAGCACTTTGGTTCTTTGTGGAGGAATAGCGTGGGGAAAACAGCTCCTCGAGTCAGTGCTCTGCTCTTGAGGAGCTGAAAGGGATCAGAGGAGCTGTCTCAGATAAGTCAAGTTCCAGACAAGGTCACAGGAGTCAGGACACACGGGAGTGTCTCATTTCAGACCATCGTCTGTAGGAAACTCCGAGTCAGGGAACACCACCGGAATAACACACAGGGCAACACAGCCCCAGGACTGGACAAGGGGGCTGGGGAAGGTGGCCCTGATAAAAATCCAGGTTCCTTGGCATTTGCCACAGAGACTGTGCGGAGCCAACAGACCTGTGGTCTGTGGTGCTCAGTGTGGGCACCTGCACCTCTACCATCTGCAGGGTGAGCTCTGCCTGGGGACAGGCTGCCCCAGCACCTCATTGCCTTTGCAGAAGAACCAGCAGGGTCCACAAGAAGGACTCTGGGGCCACCAGCTGGATCTGGTGCTGCTGTGAGGGCTGGTGGTGTAGCTAGAGGCTGCAGAGTGCAGGTATTTGGCTCTATTTGCTCAAGGTTTCCTCTTGGAATCCCAGCACTGTCTCCTGAGAGCAGCTCTTAGGGCATGGTGGTTGGTTAAATTGGTGGCCATGCAGCTGCTTTGGCACCCAGTCCACTCTGGCAGCTACTCCACAGTGAATAATTTCCTGCCCAGAGCCTCCTCTGCAGGGATGTTGGGCAAATGCATTGACCTTGTGCCTCAGCTCTCCAAATATAAGGATGTTTCCCTATTAGCTCCTCTCCACAAACCCAAGGGCTGTTAAAAGAAGTAGGTCTCGTGACTGTGTGGTACTTGGATGCCATGGTAATGTAATTAGCTGCACAGCAATCTTACTAAAAATGTCCTTGGTGGAGGAGAGGACGGGGTGGGGGCTCCTTTAGAGGAGGGATGTTAAAGGGGAGGAAGTTTCCAGACCTGTGGCTTCACCACAGCTTGGCTGCACAGGCCAAGTCCTTCAAGGCAGGTGTGAACCCAGAGGTCCAGAGCACAAAGTTTGCTGCACTGTCCATGTGAGAGAGAATGCAGCACAAGCCATTAGCTGTGTTAATGGATTATGTAACAGCTTCCCACCCTCAGCAAGCCTTTGGAAATTTTTATTTGGTATCTCGGGCTAAAAACCTTTTTGAGCAGAACTTGAAGTAAACTCCAGAAAAGTATTCCCATTAGTTTCCCTTTTTCTCCTTTTTTTTTCCCTCTTCAATGTTATCTATGGATCCAGGAAATTCTGGGCTGCTTAATCCAAAGGAGAGGGACGGGGGCTCTGCGTGGCACTGGGAGAGCCTCGCTGCAGGAAAGCTGTGCTGCTGATTAGGTTATCTCTGTTCCTCTGCCAAACCCTCAGACTCTGGCAACCTGGGGCGCTTTTTTTTCCCCTTTTATATCCTTTAGGTCTTTTTCCTTCCTCTCTCAGCACGACCTCTGTGGCCATTTTTGCTAAATGTGACCCTTATTAAATATGAGGACTTACATCACCATCCACGAGGCAGATCCTCCCAGGCTGTTGAAGAATCAAAGAATTCCAGAATCCTGGAGTTGTGTGAAGCATTTGGAGTTAAACTTCAGCTTTGCTGAGCTGGAAGTTATTGTAGAGTTGTTTCACCAAATTCTATTCTCAGCTGTACCGTCCAGTGAGGAAGAAATTAGTTTCTGTCATTTATGGTTAAGTCAAAAGCACATTTATGTAAGAGATTATAAACTGTATTTTTGAGTGAAATGAAGACTAAAAATAGTAATAAAAAGTAAGGTTTCATGGTGATATTTTTAAAAAATCAGGTCAGATATTGCAGTGATGCAATGGAGGGTGAACTGGGATTTGGTGGCGACTCGATGGATTTCTTTATTTAGGTGTTGTTTTCCTTCACTTGAATTTTCTTTGCACTTTAAGACAAGGCTCAACCAGCCATATTTTCCATCCTGATCTCAGCTCAAGGTGTTGAGCTGAGATTGGCTTTCTCATGCAAGAAAGATTGCTCTTTGTCACCTGAGTCATGGTTTTAAGACACAAAAACTGTTCCTCAGGAAAGCAGCATTTTAACTCCAGGCATCTGGCAGCCTGATCTTTGTGGAGCTAAAAAGAATCCCCCTTCACTGGAGTTGCTCAGAGTTTGCTCTGGGTTGCAAAAGTCTGGAAGGTCACCTTGATCACTGTGCATCAAGTGTGGTCCTGACAGTGTGTTCTCCACGAGACAGCCCAGTGCTGGGATTTAATCCAAATCTGTTTAATCATATATAATCCACATAATTCAAATATAGTCACCAAGGATCCAGTTTTAGAGCTGTACTGAGGGAGGGAAATCTTGTGTTGTCACAAGTCCTGCTGACATCAGTGGGGTTTCTTATTGATGCAGGACTTAGTGCTGGCACATGCAATTCCAGCAAAATTTGGGGTTTAGCATATTTGCAATTTGCTGTATTTTTAGGAATATGTTGCTTGGAGGTGAGTAAAGGAACTCTGGGCCACATCTAGCAAAATCCCCGAGTTGTGCCAAGTGGTCATTCCAGGGAAAAGATATACAATAATCTGAAATTATTTGTGATGCAATTAAATATCCTAAGGGTTTGATTCATGTTTTTGACTTTTCACTTTTGACTTTTTCACTCGATACAAATTAAAAAATCCTATGCTTCCCCCCACCCCCCAAGGGTTTCTGTGTTGGGTCAGAAATGTTTCAATAACAACAAAGAAAGTAGGATTTGTCAGCATAAATAGTATGCTGTGTTATTGCAGTGTTATTTTCATCTCCAAGATACCAATATCTGATCACGCCCCGTTTGTAACTGTGGGCTGATGCCTTTGTAGCCCTGTAAGTAAAAAACCTGCTCAAACCACGGGTAACCAAACAGCTGAGTAATCCTGTTGAAGCCAGTCCATGCACCCATTAACTGTGCAAACTAATCCTTAAAAAAATGATGGAAAGGGCGAAAAAGAAAACACCACGTTTTCCAAGCCAATGAAACTCCAGATGTGCTGAAAGTTAAACCCTGGAATAAATAAATAGTGCATGATCTGAAAGGCTGGATTTCGCAGCCACACTTTGTTGCTTACCCAGTGAAACTGTAAAATAAGGTGAACTTTTTTCAGCTTGCAAACCTCTGGTGCATTTCTGCCTTGACTATTATTTTTTTTCTTCTTTGTGGCCATTTTGCAGTTTTCTGTGGATTTGTTTTGACTGTAAATAGGCACACACATTAGCTAAAGCCAGATAATTTTCTCCTGGCCAGCTTTGCCAGTAAATCACTGAGCTATGTAATTGGGTTTGTGTAAAATCATGCATTGTGAACTTGGGAATAGGTGAAACAGAAACAAGAAGTTGATTTTTGTAAATAATATAATTTTTTCACGCAAAACTTCTGTTTGAATCCGGTTTTTTTGGTTTTTTTTAGTTCCCTGTCATGGTCCTTCTTTAAATTTTGAATGAAAATCAAGCTACAGGATAAATCCAAGCAAAACTAGTAATAATTTCTGGTTTGGCTCGTAGGTGGAGTTGAATACAATGTGATTAACTACAAGCAATGTTGTGAAGATGATGGTATTCAGACACATACCCAAACAATTTGATTCAGATAAATTGGATACAAGACTTTGACCAGCATGAGAAGAACAGGTGAGAACCCTTGAGACTGAAGCAGAAATAATCAGTATTTTGATGGTCAGGAAAAATATTGCTCCAGTAACACAATGGATCCATTAGAAACTCAAAATACTAATTACAATCTGCCTAAAGACTTATTATAAATGAAGTGGAGATAGAAACATGTTTATATTATGGGGAGGCTTATTTGCAGATAAGCAGGAAACCAGTCACACATCTTCACAAACATAATTTTAGCTGTTTTAATTAGCAGGTTTGCTTTGATTTAATTTAATTCAGCGACTCCTTCTATCTTTACTGACACATGTGCAAATCAAATGTGCTGCCCTGACTCCTGACACCCCGTTTCCTTTCTCATTTCTGCTGCTGTTGTTGTTGATTCTGGTGGTTTGTGGTGCAGTGAGGGGTCGGCCCTTCCCACCAGCGTGGCCAGCAGATGCAGGGGGGGGACACAACTGCACCTTTCAGGGGGTTTTCTGCACCCCAGAACCACTGATCCCTCAGGTGCTGGAAGCCAGGCTGTCAAAGGCCAGCACAAGCCCCAGTACCCTCCAGTTTCCAATTCTATTAAGGGTTGAAATGGCAAAAATAGGATTTTTTTGAGTAGTTGTGGTAAAAGTGAAGCGAGTTTTGTGTTTTTTTTGCTATAGAACAGACCCTACAAAGAAGCCCCACGTGTGCCTTTAGCAACTTACTGCAGTGTGTGCATCAACTTGGGGTTGATAAACAAGCTCTAAAGCTGTCAGAATTCATCTATTTAATGTTTGGAGATTTGGTGGTTTTATTTAACAGGGAGAGTAGTTATTGACAGAATAAGAACACGTAGTCCAGGATCAAATCACAACATTAATATACTGACAAAAATCCCCAATCTGTGTTGACTTTGCTGAGCTTTTTGTTGGTCTGAGGGCTTGGAACTGTTTTTTCTTCTTTATGTGACAAAAACAATTGGTAACACGCCAGGTGTTGTTCTCCCTTCCCTCTCCACCCCTCCCTTTGCAGTGTCTCACAGCTGTATGAGAGGTAATTAAAACAATCACTGAAATGTTTCAAAGCTGTTGTAGCCTTTAGTTGACTTTTAAAATTCCTATTTGAAGAAGAATGGTAAAATTAATTTGTATCCGGCTCAGCAAAGCGCTCTTTACTTGAGCAACGGACTTTACAACGTTGCCAACAAAAAGGATGAAATTAATATTATTCTTGCCTTTATCTGGGGTTATTCTGTTAACTGTTTTATACTAGAAATTAATTTCAATATCGTACAGATGCCTACAAGTCATGAATGCAGCAGTTCTAGCATTCAGTCACACAGCTCTCCTAGTTCATCCTCGTGGGTAAAAATAAGAATTCAACAGGAATAAACTTGCCAGGACAATTAAATGATTCTGCCTCTAGATAATGGAAGGACAAAGTTTATATTCTGGGACTGTAAAATATGTAAGGGTGAAAAGTGCTGTTAAAGAAGTATTATGTGGTTGTTTTGAAAAGAATGGTGATTTTACAAGTTTGTCTTTCTACTGAGAAAAAAATCCTTTGGAGCCTGGGAAGCAGACTTTGGGATTGGCATATTTTTGATGTGGAAATGCTCTGCTGTTTTTTTGCTCTGTTTTTTGTGTCTCAGTTCCCTCCTTCAGCAGGGCTTTGGAAACCCAAAGCCTTACCCAATGCTTGGTCTATGGGACAGGATTTTATCCTTAAAATAAGCTTCCTTGTAACGTATTCTATTTGATGCTTAAAACCCCTTAATCTTTACAAATAAGTGTGTTATGTCAGTGCAAAGGTGATCCTTCTCTCCCTTTTTGCCCTTCTCTCCTTTTCTGATTTGTCCCTCTTTGGGGGTTGGCACCTCCCTGGCATGGGCAGAGTGGGGGCAATGAAGGAAAAGCTGAGGAATTTTCAGGATGGATGGAATTGATTCAGGCTTTGAAATGGCTAATTAAAAAAAAAAAAAAGAAAAAGCCTTGTAGGGTGGAAGGTTTTGCATATCCCTCGTTGGTGTGTGGGGAACCCTTGCCTGGTATATAAGTCAATATGTGGATAAAGCAAGGTTTTACATTTTTCCTTACGAAAATCAGAGAGATACCAGGGAACAGGGTGCAAACCAAAAATATCAGTACCAATAAATACAAATAAGGACTTTTCCCCGTCAAATTTAAAATATATGGCTGTTTGTGCAAATATTTCCTATTGATTAATGACAGCATAACCTCTTCCTCTTTTTTTTTTGCTCCTTTGTGGACATTTCTAACTCCTTTATGAATGTTTCTAAACCCTCTCTGGATGTTTCTAAACCCTCTCTGGATGTTTCTAAACCCTCTGTGGATGTTTCCAACCCCCCACAAGTATTGCAAACAAATTCACAAACAGGGATAAAACCACGACTTAAATCCTCATCTGCCTCTTTGCATCAACACAACTCAACCTGACGGTGGATTTTTGCCAGGTGGAACAAAGAGCAATAAATTAGTTTTGAACATTTATGATCTTGCATTATAAAGACTCCAACAGGCTGTGTTCAAAATCAATTGTCAGTGTGATGGGGGATTAATAACTGTGGGACCGTAACCTTTTCCGTATCCGCAGCCTGGGGAAGGGCACGTCTCAAGATCTGCTGCCATATTTCATTATTGCCACCTCTATTTGAAAGACCTTTTTGATGCTTAAAAAAAAAAGAGAAACAGATTAGTTTTTAGTAGTGCTGGATGAATAACTCGTAATTAATAATTCATTCCGCGAATTTTCGCCTTTTATTCCGTAGGAAGAATGAAAAAAAAAAAAATAGTTGTCAGAATTTTTCTGTTGACTGGTTGGGTTGTTTTTTTTTTTTAATCGAAAGTAGGAATCAGAATTCAGGGTGTGTTATGTATTTGTGATTGATCAGTCATGTGGTATTGGTTTAATTCCCCAATTAATTGAGGACAAATACCAGAATAAATTTCATGATTAAATATTTGAGGAGAGTGTGTTTAAAAAGCCCTTGCCACACGCAAGCCAGGCTTAAAATCAGTTTTTGAAAGGCCTCTTGAAAGTAAAATCCTGAGTGCACGAAAATGGTTGGGAAGGAAATGCAAACGAGGCAGGAATGTGGCCAAGCCAAGTTCATTACAAGACACAAACGAGTTTCCGAGACTTCTACAGCGTTTTCCAGCTGGAATTTTCCCTTCTTAGCTCCAGCAGCCACTTTAGGAGATAACCAGTAAATACTGGGGGTAAATATGGGAGCAAGGGAAATGAGAGGTTTATTGAGTTTCCTGACCTCCCCAGCTACTGTGCTGTGTTTTATGATAGTGAAATGTTTTATAACATTTTATAAGTGTTTTATAAATGTTTATACTGTGTTGAAGCCACCTGAAGAATTGGCATCCTTTGGCTTTCTTTGCATCCCGCCCGTGCCAGGCTGCCTGGCCTAAGAGGCATCTCTGACTTCTCCCGCATTTTTTTCATATATCCACTTTATTTTTCTTCCTAAATAGAGATAAACCAGTTAAATATTTCCCAACAAAATAACATGTGTAATCTCCAGGGCCGTGCATACCATCAAACTGTCATTTCCTTCGATTAACCTCCACCTGACCTCCCTCCCCGAGGCGCTTTCTGAGCCTTTTGTTCCCCCTTTTCAGCTCTGAGCTCTGTCAGGTGAGGGCATCTGTCACTCAGGAGCTGGACACTTCACTGGAGAACTCAGTGGAGATACTGGCATGGAAAACTGGGCAGGATGTCCTGGATTAGACAACCCAGAGCTGGATGTGTCTAGAAATGCAGAGGGAGCAGAGCTTGGGCAAGCACGGTTGAAAGGAGCTCAATTTTAAGAGTCTATTAATTGGGTTATGAATATTATGAAATATTTAAGACCAGAAAAGGTTCATGGCTGAGACCTGCAGGACTTTTGTTGTAACTCCTTCGTGTTCTCAGGAAGAATTCTGAGGAGAATAAAATTCCTACCAGGAGAGGATCAGAGTTAACAAATCACCTCCTTACAACAGTAGAATTTGGAAATTGCCAGGGGAATTTATTTTGTCATTTTGAAACCCAGCAGGTCTGTGTTTAACCTCAACTTTTTTTTGGGGACAGATAGCAAGAAAATGGAAATTAGGGAGACCAGCAGAAATAAAACCTTTCAAAATGATTCATGCCTATTAAAAGTATAGTTGATCTTAACTAAACTTTTTATGGATGGAGGTTTGAGCTGCCTGGGACCTTTTATTTATTTATTTATTTATTTAATCCTGAAAATTCATTTGGGGTGAATAATAGGGAACTGAGATGTGAATCCGGACAGATCATCAAACACTGGGCTGACAGCAGTGAGGAGCAAACATGGAATCCATAACTTCTGCTTATGGACTAGGATGTGCTTTGGAATGATAACAAAGGCCACGTGTGATGAAGTATCTCTTCATCCCAACGTGAGCTGGCTCATGGTGGTTCCTGAGGGCTGAAACTCTGCCCCTGGGTTCTAGTCCTAATTTGACTGTTCAGTCTCACACCTTTTGCTGACAGATTAAAAATGTGCCATCAGAAGCCTCAGCATCACATCAGTTCCTCTGGATGAGGATGGACTCATCCCTTAAATCAGTCTCTGATGAAGCAAACAGGTCAGAATTCCTCATCATTTCATCATCAGGCACAATTTACAGATCTCCTATGATTTTTCTAATTAGAATAATAGAAAAATTTAGGTTGAAAAAGACCTTTAAGATCATTAAGTCTGTTTTTTGCCCTATCCCAGTTTGTCCTTTTTTAAATTATCCCACTAAAGTTCGAAGAACAGAGTCTATATATGCAGCATTCCATGATTTCTACTCAACCCCCAAGATCATGAGACTTGTTGAAAAATAGTGAGTTTTAAAATAAGAAAGAACTGCACTTTAGTGTTTTTGTGCAAATATTGAAGGATGGGTCTATTCATTCTTCCAAGAGTTTATAATTTATTTTTTAAGTTTTAATTCGTGCTGTCTTCCCCCCCCCCCCATTCCAGTGGGCATGTTACATTTATAAATCACATGGAAGCAGATATTCCAGATGCAGAGAGATGTTGGAACTGATGGGACTGGTAATTCTGTGCCAGCCAACAGGAGCAAGGCCCTGAAAAAATAGAAAAAAAAAAAAATGATATGATTTTACAGGGTTGTAAAAAATCCCAGATTTGGAGAAAACGTGACCTGTTGTCATCCCTGTTGAGGTTTTTGCGAACGATTCTCTAGAAAAATCAGCATTGTCTGTGACATCCTCCCCAAAACCAACCTGCTCTGCAGTGAGGGATGTACTCACCTGGTGTAGCGAAGAATTTAAAGGGAAGAACAAAAAGAAGCTGGAATTGCCTCAGGGATTGAGGTCAGGTGAAGGTTAATCAAAGGAAATGACAGTAAAATGGCATTCAGAGCTCTGGGTACGTTTTTAATCATTCCTCTCTCTCTGGCTCATAAAAGACACGAAAGATGTCCAACTTTTTGCCATTGTGTTTAGTTAGGGATGGCTTTTATTTTTGTCTTGATCGTTTTAAAATATCCTTTCTTTTCAATTTCTCTTGTAGTTTTAGCTCCTGAAAACTTGCTTTGCAGTGCCTTAAAAATGTGTGTGGGAAATAGGGAATGTGTGTGTGGGGGGAAGAAGAATGTTAAGAAAAGGGAGTAATTTTCCCCAGAATATCTCTCCTTTTAACTTCTCCTTCTGAAGTGATGGATTTTGAAGGATTTCTAGAAGTCATGAGTTTAGGGAATAAATATTCAGAAAAGCTAAATATTCCCATTATTACTCAAGTGTCAGGTTAAATGAAGTCCACGATTGCAACTACTGGAAACAAGAACAGTTTTTTTCACACTCTGTTAATTGACACGTTATTATTCTGTTTTTAAGTATAGATGGTTTGTATATTTTTTTAAAAAATATTAGAATAATCTTCGTGATTCCAATGAAATTTTGGAGTCGTGTCTTAATTTGCAGACTGTTGGTTATGTTCTGATTTTCTTTATGTGAAAAGGTCCTGATTGGGAACTTTTCCAAGTTTGGAGTTGTCACTTTGTGCCATTCACCTCAGATAACTTTGCCATAACTACCACAGGAACAGGAGTAACTTTATGTAACTTATAACAGCCTAAGGCAACTTTTAAAAAATGTCAGCAATGCATTTTTTTTTTCCGAGTCTGTTTTTATAGTTCCCTTCCGCCCATAAAGCAGAGGATCCTAAAGGGTGGGGGTTAAACCCAAAATGCTCTTAGCTGAGGTAACTTGGTGTAGCAACTGTGTTCTCCCTGCTCTTTAGAGCAGCCTTGAGCTCCTTGAATGATGCAGTTAGAGCTGAGCTTAGGCAAGACCTTGAGCCTTCGGAGAGGAACGTGTGGCTTAAAGAAAAGTTGTCTCTGCAGCCCCCTGTTTGGGTCTCACCACTGTGAATTGTAGCTTAAAAAAAAAAAAAAATGCATTTTTATACACATGAGATGCTCCACACCTCGGGGGAAAAAGATAAATAGTCTGGAAGTCATTTCCCTGGGTGTTGTGCTGGTGTGGCCAGCGGCTGCTACTGGAAATGTGGCACTTTTCCAGCGGATCCCACACAGCAAACGCTGCCACGTGGATGCCAGATGGGCTGTTTGCCAGGGAGGAGGAGGAGGAGGAGGAAAAGCCCTGTCCACCCTGCAAGCACTGCTGAGGAAAAGCCTGTCAGGGAATTATTGGTAGAAATTGGTCAAAAATGAGAAAGCGAAGTTGTTGGGTGGAGGTTGGGCTGAGCTCTCCTCCGGGGAAGGGAAGAGAAACACGGTGGGGAGGGCTGGGATCCACTGCTGGGAGTGCAGAACCTCCCAGCAACAAGTGCCTGGCTCTGCAGACACAGCCAGATGAATAACTCCAGGATTTTCCTGCTTACAGGGTTCAACTGTGATTTTATGATCTGTAACAATGCCAACGTTGTGTTTATGGGGGGCATTTTAAACAGTGCTCAGCATCAGCCTAAGCAGCAGCTCCTCACACCTGTAACTCCCCCATCTTGTAAAACTTCTGCCCTATTGATAGAAATCCAAATAATTTTTGGTGTGTCTTTGGCAACACAGGAATTTCTGGTTAAGAAAAAGAAGAGTAAAATGTGAGAGAGGCCATTTAAAATGAAAACTGAATATCTGAGGTGAAGGCAGAGTTACTTCCTGACAACTGGAAAACTATTGGACTTAGAGAATATGATTTTTCCACCTGGTTTGGTGGAAGGTGTCCCTGCCCATGGCAGGGGAGTTGAAACTGGATGAGCTTTAATGTCCTTTCCAAACCAAACCATTCTAGATTTTTTTTTTTTCGCAAACAACATGACCTCAGAATTTTGCTGCAATAAATACTAAAGGAAAATAGCCAAATCATATCTCTATTTTTAAAACATCCAATAAAAATATTCAGTCTGTTATATATTCAGTCTATTATATAGACTGAATACCCAAATTTTTCAAGTACAGGAAATATTAAGTTGGTTTGAGCATTTTTATTCCAGCCATTTGGACCAGGTTCCAAAACAGATTTCATAATTTTCTTTCAAGGTTTCTTTTTAAAAGTGGCTGAATTTCTTTAGTGTTTTGTTTTGGTTTGGTTTTTTTCCAACGAAGCAGAGTTGACTGGGAAAACTACCAAATCTAATGTTCAGTGGAAGAAATTGAGACTGAAATGAAATCTCCCAAGTGTGGTGTCTGAGCACATTGAATTGTACGTTTTTCCTTCCTGGGCTGGTGGTCAAAATAATGGGGGCTGGGAATGGATTCAGCCCTGCACCCTTGGATCATCCCAGGGAGCATCCTGTGCCCAAGGGCTGGGAGGACAACTGGGATCATCACTCCCTCTCCTGCCCGTGGAGCTCATCCCACATCAGGGGTTCCTGTGGGGACAAGAGGTTCTCATGGGAATGTGGGTGGATTCATGATTTGGGGAGTTTTCCATGTTGGAAAATGACTGTGGGATAAGATATGAATATGTAGAGTTTCCCTGTGGGCAGAGAGTGGGGTCTGAGGGCAGGAAGTGGGGTCTCTGCTGAAGCTGAGCTGAAGGCAGTGAAGTAGCTGAGCTGAGGGGAAGCTCTGCTCACTGACTCACAATTTTGAGGCTGATTTTCACATCTTCTGCCTAATTACCAGCACACCTGCCCTAAAAGGAGGGGTTCAGGGTGAGGAACCTCATTTGAGCATCAAAGGAATATGAAAAAACATGGTGGAGGAACCGATGCTTTTGCATTTCCTTTCGCTCTCTGTTTTTGGAGAGAAACCTTCTTTGTGAGTGTTCTGAGGTGATGTCTTGGTTTCTGCTGGAATAAATTGCTTGTCTCAGTTTGATCCCTGAGCCTTCTGAAAAAAAGTAACATGTTTTTATACCTTATTAGGAGCCTTGTTGAGTCCAAACCCTGGCAGACCTTTGCTGTGTGTGCAGGATCACTGCAGGTCAGGGATGTGCTGAGTACAGAAGCTCCTGTGCCTGTGGCACAAGTGTCCTGCTGACAAACAGAGGGTTTGTTTCTGCTGCTCTCAGGTTTCCACCTCCATTTTCCACTCTTCCACCAGGATGCAGTGATGCTTAGGAGAAAATTCCCGCTGTCTAATTTTAGATATCCAGTTTAGGTTGCTTCTGGCTGTAACAAAACACAAGCCCTGCTTGCTGCAGGTCCATATTTGGGCTTTGTTTGCAGAGTCAGCTCCTTGCTCGAGCCCAGCGCTGGGTGAGCAGAAAGCACAGCGAGGAGCACGGCTCCACACCTCAGACAGGGCTCTTCCCCTGCCAGGGCTCCCACCAGGCCACTGGGCTCTCACCTGAGCACCCAGACCACATCCCACGTTGGGGCAGAACAAGTCATTTCAGGGCAGTTCATTTTTTTTCTAAGGGTTTCTGTGATAAATCCTCGATAGGAGCAAGGTTTGAAAAAGAAAGGAGCCAAAGGCTTTGAAAACATGAAGTGGGCAAATCTTCCCACTGTCTCTGGGATGAAGCACAGTTTTCACCAGGTGCCCAGTCAGTTGGGAATAAGCTCCTTGATAACCTTCTTCCAGCTGGGCCATCACTCTGATGTTCTGCACCACTGGCTCTTGCAACACTGGAAGCAGCGAGGAGGAAAAGGCAGCAACTCTGTTGTCAAATGAGGGGAGGTAGACACCTTTCCTGAGGTGGTTTGTTGTATCATCTAAAGTTAATTTAATGCTTAATACGTGCCAAAATGGAGGCAAACCTCTTCTGAGGGATTTTAACCTGCAAATGCACTGAGAGCAGCCCCTCCCTGCCCCCTCTGCTGCTGAAGGATGGGCATCCCAGAACCATCTGGGCACAATCCTGTGCCACGAGCTCTAGGGAGACCTTGCTTGAGCAGGGAGGTTGGACCAGATGATCCCACCAGTGTTCCCTTCCAACTTGCCCATCATTCTGATTATCTGGAGGAGGGCATTGACAACAGGGACATTCCTTTGAGGGGTTGGTTTAGAAACATGATCCACAGCAAGGGATGGAAGGAGACACCTTTGCAATCAGGAATGTTGTCCATCCCAGAACCATCAAAAATTCGGGAGGGTTGCCTCCTGGGCAGCCCTGAGAGGCTTTGGGCAATCTGCTGTGCCCACCTGTGGTTCTTGGTTTAGAGAATGTGTCACTATTTTACTCTGGCACCTGTTCAAAGTACTAATTCTGTGGATCAGTGTCTTTCAGATGAAGAAAGTGAAATCCTTTTCTGCCCCTGGTGCCTGAGTAAATTGATATCAAATACTCGAAGGAAAAGACAACTCTTGTCAGCAGAGGCAAGCAACAGGAAAATCTGGGACAGGAGGTAACCTCTTGATGGATTCTGCATCCTCAGGGACTTTCTGAGCTCTGAGGATTAATTTTCTATTATATCCACGTGGGGGGCTTTTCTTAAATACACTTCCACTAACAACATAATACTTTTTTCAATTACAATATCATAAAATGCTACAACTTTTTTTGGCATTCTGCCACTTAGAGGCCAAAGTTTTCATCACTGTGAACGTTGTTGCCCCCTTTTATTTTTCTCTAATGAAGCATCATTTTGCTGCCCTACTGAAGACATGTTTTGGTGGAGAAAGGCTTCTTTACACAGCTGGGAAAAGACCCTGGGAACTGCACTTCTGCAGTGGTTTGTAGTGAATCCTCATTTCCATGAGAGATGGCTTGATCTGCAAGTCCTGATGGGCTTGAGAAACCTTCACCACAAGTGCCTCTTCCCATTATTTTAGTTGAGTTGGTTCAGTTTACTTTATTATCTATATTTCATTAGATTTATTTCCATATTATTTATTTTACTGTCTTTGTTTCATGTATAGTAAGAATGCATTCAGAAAAAACCCCAGGGTGCAAATGTGCCAAAATGCCCACACTCTTGACTATGTGAGATAGAGCCAGAGCACCACAGAGCCAGAATTTCCTTATACTGCTCCTAAAAATGAATTATTCAGGGTATGACAGCACATGAGCCAAGGGTTTATAAATAAGTTGGATTTGGGTAACTACAGGTTACAGACTATTACAGGAGAGTGGTCAGCAGCTCAAACAGTTTGGAGTTCTCCACCTTGAAGTGTAGAGTGTTGGAGAATAAAAATAGTGTAAGAGGTCTGAAAATTCCCTGGGTGCTAAGAAGAGGCTAAAAGTGTTGGTGAGGCTGTTTTCCCCTTTGGGAAGTTGGGTCAGAGTTGCCAGTCACACGATATCACTTCTGGTGAAACACGGCTTGAGAGGCTTCTTCATCCTGGGGACTTGCTGAACCCTCTGGATTTTGTTGGCCCCAAGGAGGAAGGATGCAGTGACTTCACAGGGCAGCTCAGAATTCTGTAATTTGGAAAACACTTATCTAGTTGCCCCCAACTAGATTAGTATTTTTTATGGTTTTATGATTTTATAGCAAAATATATGTATATAACTAATATAGATTTTTTTTGTGTGATTTAATAACAAAATATTATTAAATCCAGAAGAAGAGGGATTGGGAAGTTGGAGGTGATGTCTGTAGAAGGAGCTTGGGCAGATACAGAGTTGCCTGTGGGAGAACAGAGAATCCTTGTGTGGGCACAGGACAGGCTGGGACTGAGGGATCTGTCTGTCCCCCAGCCAGGACAGAATCATGGAATCCCAGACTGGTTTGGGTTGGAAGGGACCTTAAAGCTCATCCAGTCCCACCTCTTGCTATGGGCAGGGACACCTTCCACTATCCCAGGTTCCTCCAAGCCCCGTCCAACCTGGCCTTGGACACCTCCAGGGATGGGGAGTCCACAACCCAAAGGATTGGATCGATTGGACTGTTGGTATCCACTGGAAAACAAGGCTTTCCAGCTGCTTTCCCACACGTTTTCTGTCTCCTTCATTGAGGAAAACAGGTAAAACCCTTTCTGACACACTGCCCATGAGGAACCACGTCACCCTCTGTCAGTGCACAGAACATGAACTGAGTTAATCTCTGCTTCCTTCCTCACCTCCATTTTATAAATAAAATTGGAAGAAAATTATGGCCACAAAACCTGATTTCTGCCTCAGTTCTGGTCTCTGGTACAGAACTACCTGACAATTAATATTTGTGTATGCCTTTTGAGATAGCTGACCTTTGGGGAGTTGACAGAGCTATAATATTAGTCTTTGTGTGCTAGCCTGGCTTTTAAACTCCCTGCCTAGTGGCTGTAAGTTCAGTGGCTACAGATCTGAAACTTGATTTCCTCAGTATAGCTGCATTAGCATTCAGCTGTGGGTATGTAAGATAATAGTATTAAAAGCAACCTTCCATCCTGTTGTCATGGATGCAGCACAGCCCAATCCTGGGAGCACTATACCACCAGTCTTTGTACAATCTCATTTTTATCTACAAATTTTGATTTAATTACAGCAGAAATTCGGCAGTGCTATATAATATATGATTTTATTTTCCATTCTAAGCATTAAAATGTAAGAATTGAGCAGCTCGTGTTCTTTGTCCGGTGCTCCTTTTTTTTTTTTTTGCATTCCAAGTATCTGTCAGTATTAGTTATGAGACTGTGTGAAATAAGTAGCCATGAAAGATGCCTGCTTTTATGACAGAATGAGTGGTTTCATGAATTTTAAAGGAGCACATTTGTATTTTCTCTTCTTGAACTACACGGGCTACTCGCAAATATGACAGAAGATAATTGTTGGAGGAATTATGATGCCTTTCAAGATTTTCCAGGATATTACTATTTTCATAATCTTTCATTTATCAGGTGCTGCGGTTTGATTTATTTATGTATGTAATTTGGAAATTAAAGCACTCCCACTCTGTCAGCACAGGTACATGTTTTCTTCGCGGGGCTCGTGCTCCTGTTAGCGAAAAATAATGAATGTGCTAATTTTTTTGTCAGATCCTCCAGAAGCGTGTCAGGATCGGAGGGGACTCGGGGATTATCCTGGGCCACGTGAGACAGTGTGGAAGGGCTGGTGCCTCCGGATGGCGGGAGCGGGGATTTCAATCTCCAGCACCAACTGTGGCACCAGGCAGGGCTTGTGCTCAGTTTGTTAAGAATTAAATGAGTGCATTGTTAGCAGGGATTTTGTGCGAGTGAGTAAAGGCTTGGAGCCTTTAATTGACTAGAAAAATCTTTTTAGTTGTGATTAGAGGGACAGATACTCAGCTGGCGAGGGCTGATGGTGCTCCATTGAATCAATTTTCATACCCTGTCTGCAGTCAATGGAGCAGGGCTCGTTTATAACCCACTACCTGGCCTGTTATTGGAAAAAAAACCCCCACATTTCAAGCCTGATATCTGAGTGGTACAGTAACCTTTTATCAGGGAGCTGCTTGGCTTGATTTAAAAATATGTATCAAAATCTGTGGTAAAATCCTTGGGTTAATAAATTCAGTGGCATGAGCTGTTTTCATTTGGGTGGGAGCTTGAGCATGGATGGAAACCTCTGGCTGTGTCCTATTTGCTTGAAAGCAGTGATAGATCTGCCATACCTTCATATTTAGCATAAGGTTGTCTTCTTAAAGACCAAAATGAAGCATGTTTATATCTGTATGAAACATCTCTATATCTGTATGAAACATCTCCATATCTATATGAAGCATCTCTATATCTGCATGAAGCATCTCTATATCTGCATGAAGCATCCTTTAAAGACTAAAGGAAGCGTCTCTATACCCCTTTCTGTTTTAGCCTTGAAGTATTTGTTTTTTTTTTTTTTCTCTTGGTAATATTATCTCACTTTCCATCCTGTGATAAATGCATAGCAGGGTTTTATTTTATGGTTAAAAGAAAGAATTCTGAATATCTTTATGTATTAAACTTGTCCCTAACATCTGAATATTACCACTGAAAATCCCCTCTCGGAATTCTGTGCACGCCCATAATTAAACTGCTCTGAAAGGTGCAGTCAGGAAAACCAGGCACCAACATTATGGAGTGAAAATTAAAGAGGCAAAACATCAGAGTGTCTACTGTATGTGCCTGCTGTTAGACACTCAAGCATGGAGAACAGGATACACCTCCATGGATGGATAGTTTTCCTTATTAAAAAAACACAGTAGGACTCACAGTAGGGGAACACACTAAAACAAGGCTTTGTAGTAATTTCCTTGAAAGAAATTTCCCAAGATAGCAACTTAAAAAGCTTTTAATCTCACGACTGGCTGTATGGTGAGTTTTACTGGGGGTGGTATAAAAAAGTCCATTAGGGCACAGCTGATCTGGTAGAGCTGGTCTGAAGCCTCTTCCTGCCCCAGAAAAGGATTAGACTTTCCTTGCACCAAAACAAGGGTTGAATAGATAGATGTGACTCCTGAATACATATGTGTCCAGTTGGAAGTTATGTGGGAAAACACAAACCTCCTTCAGCAGCTGAAATACTCGACCAAACTTGGTGCTTTGCGACACCGAACCGATGCATTAGATCAAGGTTTCTTCTCCAGATCTAAATGTGAAACTACTGTCACTCGTGATTTTGAGCTGATATTTTACTGTGGGTCTCTGGGCACTGTCCTTTAGCACTTGGGAGGAACAAAAAGTGTTTCTCATGAATTCCTGAAGAAGTGTCTGACGTGACCATGTCCTGCAGCAGCTCCTTGTGCTGTGACACTCCAGGAGCTTTCTCACTGGACTTTGCCTGTTCTGTACCATCTATTCTATATGACTGTTAGACCTCTAAGTAAAAAAAAAAACAAAAACAACCCAAATCAGGATGAATTCCCACTCAAACATGCTGGAAGGCTGCCACGTGTGTTACGGTTGTAACTTTTAAACCGATGTGTCTGCTCCGTGCGGCTCTTGGTGCCCCTGTAGGTGTCGAGGGCCACCCTCTGAAATCCTGGGGCTCTTCCTCAGCCACCTCCTGCCCTGTTTTGCTGCTGTGACCAGGGACAGGTGGCCCCAAAAGTTTGGTAGAGGAAGCTGGAGGCTGTAGGTGCAGCAGGAGCTGCCCAGCCAACGTGTGTGAGCGTCGGCAGAGATTTAACATCTTGTACCTATCTTGTGTCAGGGAGCTGAGAACAGGGAAGGAACATGTCTGATAATGTGTTTCACATTGAAATAATTAAAGAGAATTGTTGCTGGAGGGAAATATGCCTTTAAAAATTAACCCTGACATCTCTCTGACAATTCGGTGTTTTACAAGAGATCCTTTTTTCCCCTTCCTTTTTTTTTTTTCCTCTTCTTTAGTTTTACTAAACTTGATATGCATTTTTCAGCACTTTAGAAAATGCAGAGCCTTTGAAAACTTCCCTGTACGAACAGCCTGTACTTGCAGGAGCAGTCCCATCTATTTTCCACTGAACTACTCGCAGGACTGATGTTTCAAGGAACGGGTCTGAAGTAAATGACACGTTCTGCAATGCCTGGAGCCTCTGCTAGTTATTATTGTTTGAATCTATCTCTTGATTGCATATATTGCAGTCTTCTATCACACAGGGAGGCACTTTGGAAATCTCAATGTTGTTCCTCAAATAGCCATGGAGCAGCTCGCTGTTTTATTTCTTGTGACGGGGAAAAAAAAAATCCTTGGAAATTGAAAGTAGTCATTTCCATTAAGCACTAAAAGTTTAAAGATGTTCTTTTTGATGGAGCTGGAGTGTTTGAAAACAAATGGGAACATCTCTAGGAACAGTATTACTTACTTTTTAAAATTCTAGATGTGGCAACAGCAATTATACTCATGTTTTTGTCATCTGTAGAAAGTTAAATATACAAGCAGATGCCGGTGTTCAGGAAGTTTGAATTCATTGTATTGTGGCTGTAACAGTTATCTACCAGTCCAAGAACTGTGCAACTTTTTATTGGGGTGAATCACTGTATTTTCAGTTCTGCATTTGATCATAATTTGTCGGTCCAGGGATAGGCAATGTGGGATTTCTCTCACTTTGATTACTTACTCACTAATTTGAAGGTGGATTTGAAGGTTCTGAAAGGGTGGATGTGGTGGCAGGATTTGTGCCTGATGCTCAGGCTGCTTCTCCTCTCTTTGCTGTGGCTGGAGCTGCCTCAGTCCCTGCGTGTGCCCGGGGGGGAATCCGAGCCCGTTATTCCAGCCACGGTGGCTTGGAATCTGCACTTCCCTGGCCTGAGGAGAGGCTGAGGTGCTGCTCAGGCATTTCTGGCTTTCAGTTCTTCAGCTCAGAAAACAGACATGCAAATTGTCCTTCGGATGCTGAAAAGTTGGGGTTTTTTAGGTCTTTTTCTTCCTTTTTTTGTTCTTTTGAGTTATGGGCGACCTCATGGGAGGCTATCACAGTACAATGTACAGGAGCAAGCTCATACTTTAAATTTATATTTTTAATTTAGATTCTCAGGTTGCAGAGCAGATTCCTGACTGGCACACTCTGTGTCCTCTGGTGCACCCCAATTTGGTGTAACTGGTCTACAGCAACAGAGAATTTCCTAGCAAGAGCCAAACCCTCCTTCATCCCTTAGTCAGGGGGAAGAGATTCAGTCCCATATTTCCTCTTCCCCTGAACTTTTAACAATTTGGGGATCTTGGGGCTCAATCCTTCAAGATGCTGACTACCCCCACGGGTGCTTAAATCAGGATAACTGAGGGCTTGTGATGCTCCTTACGACTGGGAGCTTCGTTACCTAAAATTTAAAACACAAAATACTTTAAAAAACACTCCTCAAAAACATTTTTCTTGGCTTGGGGAATGATTTTTGCCCTTTTTTTATAAAAACAGCAACTGCAGAAGTATCTGTTAGCTGCTGTGATATGCTATAAACCTATCTGTACACAACATTGCTTTTTGGCTATTAGAGGCTCATTAAAAAAATTAAAGTCCCCACAATTTACAATATTTTCCATTGAAATAGCATGTTAACACATTTCTTTAATCAGTGTGTAACTGTCAAGGGAAAGAACAATTCATCTAGTATATGCATGCATTAGGAAAAAAAATTATCAAATTTAATTTTATTTGTTTTATATTCAGGGCTTTTTTGAAGGAATTCCTGCAGGGAAATGGTTAATCTATTTTTAACTAAAGCTTACTTTTGTAATCTATCCAGTGCTTAGAGTTCTGTCATTGATCTATGATTTATGTGATTTAAACCACCTCTTGGCTGTAACATTGGTTTCTATCCAAGATGCTGAGCTGAATACTAATTACGAGATCAAATTTATGCTGTTGGGCTGAGCAGCTGAAGGAGCTTTCCAGGCAGGACTCCCTTAAACCAAGCCACCATTGAGCATTAGTGAAATATTTGGTGAGGGGGATGGGAAAAAAAAAAAAAAAAGCTGGAAAAGGGTGGAAAAAAAAAAAAAAGAGCAGGAAAACTGAAGTGTCCTTTGCAAGCTTTATTATTTTCAGTTCTCCTGCCCGAGTGTTCAGTGCTACGGGCAGATATTCCGTGTGTGTGTGAGCCTGTGAATATGCACATGGGGCTGTTTTTCCAGCAGAATCTCACTAATTCACCCTAACGATTGGGAAACCCACTGAGAGAAGCCAAATGGCACGAGTGAGCAAACAAATAAATATGATTGAGGATGTTTTATTCCGAGATGTATTTTCTTGCCTTTATTTTGACAAGTATCACGTTGTCAGAATGATTTATGGTATTTCAGAGCGTACCAGGAAATGCACTGTAGGATGGGTTCTTACAGTAAGAAAGTCTTGGTAACAATAGCTTTGCTTCACCTCTCCTCAAGGCGTTTTTTTGCTGAGAAATAAGCCAAACCCACCAATTTTATAGAAAACACAGGTTTTAGGCTTTCCTTCCGTAAGAATCAGTGACGTTCTTCCATTTACCTGCACCACCCTTGCAGAAGAGGTTGGGATGGCAGCAATTTGCTTGGGTATTGGGGGGTCAAAACATGTGCAAACAGCTCGGAATCCAAAATCCAGTCAGAACAAAAATGAAATTTGGAACTGGAATTTTATTGATTATAATAATTTTTGAGAGAAAACATGTTCTGACGCGTCATCTGACTTTCACCTCTGTTGGTACAACGTTGAAGTGTTTCATTTTGGCGATGCTGAAATGTTTTAATTTGTTCAGGGTTCATTTTAATTAATTAATTGATCCTTTTCGTGTTTTCCATATGCTTTGTCTTGTATTTTTTTTACCATTTTCAGCCTGCCGACTGTATCATTAAAACACAACATTTTCATAAAATGTTTGCACAAATTCAGTTTCCTCAAAATCTTTTCAAGTATCTTGCAGATCTTTCAAGGATCTTTAGCCTTCTGAACCGGGGAAAACATTGGAATTTCTCACAGGGCAGGAATTCTGGGTTGTGGCTGTGGAGTGGTGTGTTCTGCCCTCGGGGCTTGGGAAATGCAACCTTGGCCAAGGGATTAAGGTGTAGGTGATGTCCTCAGACGGATCAGGGGAAGGATTGGGATCCTGTTTTGTTTTCCCTGTGTTGCCATTGTTGTCTGGAGCTGGTTGGAGGGGCTGTGTGTGCTGACATCCCTCCCCTGGCAGAGGTTATGGAGCCAGCAGGTCATCCCGCTCCGGCCGCAGGAGGCCCTTTAGTGGGGAATTAGTTTCCTTTTATCCTTATTCTTGCTCGCTTTAAAAACAAAACCCAAAGCAAATAATAAAAAAAAAAAAGAAAAAAGAAAGAGAAAAAAACCCCCCAACCCAGAAACAGAAATAAAACAAACAGAAAACCTTGAAAAAGTTTCTTCCAAGGGCAATTTTAAATAGCTACCTTTGGTTGTGTGTCTATTGCTTGTGATCTTCCTCATTTCTTATTTCTCTCATTTCTAATGTGGAGAAATTAATATTTCAGTTAGATCCTTTTGCCTTTTAAACTGATATTATTTATAGTCCACTCGATGTCATATTGGCTTTTTAATGTGCACTGTTACAAACCATTTGCAATGAAAATAATCCCCATTGTGTACATTCGGGGAAAAGTTTCTGAATATCTACATGTACACGTGATACTGGATGGGATGAGCCCGGGGACAGTTTTGTTAAGAGGAGCCACAGTTCCTGACCCCATCTGTGTGCTTTGTTCTGCTGTGATGCCCTCCCTACCCACCTCCCCTGTACCTACAGTAGGTTCATCTCTAAACGCTGCCAGCCGTAAATGCAATGAATTTCCTCGCAGTCTTAAATTTGCAAAAATTACTAAAAATCCTGGAGGAGCCCAGGGACACTGAAGACACCCCAACATCGTGGCTGTAATTGCAGTCAGGTCACTTTGCCAGCTGACAGTAAGTGCTGGATGTGAGACATTCCCTCACTGCTTATGCGGGGAAATAATTTGCACCATCAGTGATGTTGTTGATCTCGAGTGATATGAGGTAAAACAACAGCAGTGAAGATGGGGCTGGAGTTAATTGCTGTCACGGTCTGAGGGACTTCAAAGGAAGGATTTTACCAGAAGCCTCATTAAATGGGTTGGATATTTTGCTGTGCTGAACAGGTGGCTGAAGTGCTCCAAAGGGAAGAGTTTGGAGATGGGAACCACCTCCGGGACTCTCCGTACCCGTGAAGCTGCCAGGGGAGTGAGGAGCTCCAGGGATACCCAAGGTGAGCCAAGGGGTGTCCATGGGTCAGGGAGGGTTTGGGGAGTCACAGACCTCCAGACACCCCAGTGGTGTCCCAAACCTGAGCAGGTGCTGCTGTTTCTTGGAACCACTGGCTCGTGGGACTGGGGCTGTGGATGTCACATGGGGCTTGTGTGGCCTCAGGACGGTGGCTGTGCCTCATGGCCAGGGCTCTGAGTGCCAGGGCAGCCTTTCTGCCCTGCACCAGGGCTGGCTCTCACCTCCACTGTGCCTCTTACACTGTTTTACAGAGCAAAAAGTCATCAAGGAGGAGAGGAGTCCTCTATAAAATACAGTATAGGAACATTCTAGAGGAAACATATACAATATCATGTATGTGTATATATATATATATATACAGTAAGTGTATGTTCTGCTTTTCCTTTTCTTTCTTTGCAGAAGAACTGTTAAATTAACAATTGTGGCTTTGACAATGATCCGTGGGGGTTTTCACTGAAAGTACAAAAACCAAAATCACAGTGATTTAACACATAAATGTATATTTAAAATGTGACTCCTGCCTGCTGGATAAGTAGACATTGTGTATACCTTCACGTATATATCAATAGTACAAAAGGGAATTTATTTCCTCAGTCATCATTAAATCAGAATAGAATGGTTTGGGTTGGAAGGGACCTGAAAGACCATCCCATTGCACCCCCTGCCATGGGCAGGGACACCTTCCACTAGCCCAGGTTGCTCCAAGCCCCATCCAGCCTGGCTTTGAACACTTCCAGGAATGGGGCAGCCACAGCTTCTCTGGCCAAGGGAATCATGACAAGGGAAATTCAGCTTTCCTCTATCTCTGCTTACACAGGAATGCTCACTAATCCCACAGATGTAAAATGGTTTGAAGAGTAAAAGATTTTAAGTGAACTCAGGCTGCTGAACATCCAAGAAGAGAAAGGCCCCCCATAAAAATGGGTTGTTTGCCCTTGGGAATCTATTTATCAGCAGCATGAAAAAAAATCCCAGCAAACAAACAGCAGAGAAATCCAAACCACAACAAGGCAAGATTTGGGATCCCTTCTTAAGGGAGTAGGAGCCCCAGAAGAGGTCATGTGCCTTTGAAGCACTGCTTGGTTTTCATGGAAAATGGGCATAAGTTAAGATACAAGTTATAAAAAAGAGTAGGAACTCTGTAATTTCTGCAAACCAGTGGAAATTAATAAAACCCAGGGCTAGCTATTAGATAAACCCGAGCAGACAAAGTGTGGGTAACTATCCGTAGAGGGGCTGACATGATGAATGATGATGGATCCAAACTCATCTGAAGTTCTTCAGGAATAATAGCAGCCTAAAGTCATTTCTGTAGGGTACCTAAATGTGCCTGAAACACAACAGTGTATTGAAGGTTGCATATTATGCTGAGAATGACAAGTATTTATGATTGGAAGGTCTCTGGGTTGGGATTATCAGTTTTTGTGTATCTTTTCTCGGTTCTTTAATCTTTGATTTAAAGACCCATCCAGAGATAAAAAAAGGGCTGATTCCTAGAATTGTCCCCCAGAGACAGTAAATACCCTCTTACCTCAAGAAAATCAGCAGTGCCTGGTACTACACAGGTGTTTTGGAGTAAGGAATGTCCTCCTTGAGCTGGGGAGAAGCACCTCAGGGGCAGGAAGGTAGGTAGGTGAGGGCAGGTAGGTGAGGGCTCAGCTCAGCTAAGCTTGGCTCAACTCAGCTCCTTCCTAGGAGTGGGAAAGAAAAATCCTACTGTGCAGTGCCAGTTGTGTCCAGTGAGTTTTATGTAAATGCAGTTGCAAATGTTGTTGAGTTTGTTTGGGCCTTTTTTTAGATGTTTTTTGTTTTTTTTTTTAATTTATGGTCACAGCGCTCGTGGTTCAATGTGGCAGCTAAAGACAAATAACAGGTACAAGTGTAAAGAATCGACAGAAACCTGTGTGATCACGAGGGGGATGAAGTGGAGTTTTAGAAGCAAAATGCTCCTTCTGCAGAACTTCTGCCTTCCAGTTGTCTTTGTGTCTCCGGAGTGTTGTCGCCTCGTTCCAGCGAGAGCGAGAGATTTTGATTGCAGGTTGTTCTGCAAGCACCACAAACACAATCTGCATTTGTCTCAGCTTTGGAAGGGGAGAAGCTGTGCAATGCACAGATTGATTTGCAAGACCTTAAGGTTTCCAGCTTTCCCTAACCTTTGCTAACAAACTGCAGCAATCTGTTCTTCGAGCGTGTTCCTCCTCCTGGGTCTGTAAGAGCCTTTGAGACAGAGCTCATTTTTCCAGCGTTGACTGTAGAGATTTGTGATTTTAGATGTGAATGTCCCTTTCTCAACCCTGCTACCAGTGACCCAGTGCATAGTAAGTGTCTCACATTATAAAGTGGTTATTCACAGAGGGCTCTGACCAGCGCTATCTGGAGGGTGGGAGATGCTTTCCCGGCAGTGGGATGTGGATGTCGTGGGGCAGATCTTCAGCCAGGAGAAAAATCCTGCTTGGTCCTGCAGCTCAATGGCTGTCTGTTAATTCATGTGGAAAATTCGTGACCCCAGGGAGACCACAAAGTTCAGTGTCCTTGAGTGAGGGCCACACTTTGCAGTCAAGATCAAAACGTCTTTCTTCCCAGAGTTCCCTTGAATTTGGATTTTTCTGTAAGTCCTTCAAATTGTTTTATACTGAAACCTACAGTATTATTCAGGAATGGATTATTGAGGAATGATCCGTGTGTTCTCCCTTTCTCTTTTATTAGGTTATTGAATCTCCATACCCTTAGGAAGATGGAGCCCTGAAATCTCACCTGGATCCTCTGCTCATAGGTTGCACTCATCCTGTGTGGAGGTTGAGCTCTGGTATGGCCATTAGTACCCCAGAAAAACTTCAGGACTTCATTTGGTTATCCTTGAAGAGCCTCAATCTTTGATTTTCAGTTCAGTTACAGCAAGTTTTTGAGGAAACTCTCTCAGCAGAAGGATTCTGGAGGACAGACAAGGGCCTGGTCTGCCTGTCAAGTGTGTGCTCCAGGCACTTTCCTTTTGTGTTTCAGTGGGAAACAGAGGTGGGATTGCCTTGTGCTGGAGCAAATCCCCTGAGCAGAGGATTTGCAGCTCCTTGGCAGCTCCTTGGCAGCCGAGACCCTTGAGGCAGTGCAGTTTTCCTCCTCTCCTTTTGAGAGCAGCCAGGTATTTGGAAAGATGAATCATCTGCTGGCACAAAATCTTTCATCCCTTTCTACAGGGGTGTTTGTCTTCTCTTTGGGGGATCAGCCTGCAATTAAAACTGTGGCTGTTGTTCACCTCTCAAGGCACAGGGAATTAAAGCAAACAAACCCAAGAGGACAAAGGGCTGTTAACCTGCTGACAGTAGTGACATCAGCATCACTTCTTGGTTATGTAGGAGTTGGGTAGATGTGTGAAGTTTTGCTATTGCACCAAAATGCCTGTTTTCAGCCAGGGAACAAGCCTTTTGTCCATCATTCAGACATGTCAGAGGATCTCCATCTCCCTTTTTAGCCCTTGGTCCTGATCCCATCAGTGCTAGAGGGCAATGCCATGGGGCTCCCTCACTCCTGGCTCATTAACACCTGGTCACTCCACCCTTTAATCCAATCACCAGTGCCCAAGTGCAGATGTGTTTCACAGCTCTGCCATGTTTGTTGAGTCTCTTATTTGTGTATGTAGCTCTCTTGTTTATTTATTTATATTTCATGGATGCATAAAAATGTATCTTGGAGACTCTCCCCCCTTCCAGACAGCTTCTCATCAAGTCTTCTACTGGGCAGTCAGGCAAAGTTATCTTTACTGCTGTGGATTTTATCAATTCAAAATGTAAACAATTAAAAAAGAAAAGGAGTGGTTTCAGGCAGCAAAGTGGCCCTTGAGCACCTCAGTCAAGTATTGCTTTTAAGTGCTGAATTTTTCATTCCTTTTTTTTTACATTATTTTCTTCCACTTGTTGCTTTATGTGAGTGCACAGAACAGATAAAATGAACTACAGAGGAGGAAATGTGGAAGTTGTTGGCACACAGAATGCTGTCAAAGGCAGAAAGCAGGCAAATGGACAGAGGTTTAGTATTTCCCTGCCCATCCCTTCCAATCTCTTTGGTTAATAACAACTTTCCTTATTACATAAAGCAACTGCTGATCTAGAAATCAGTAGAAAAACTTAAGTTTGAAAATTTGACTATTCAAGGTGTGATAAAACTTCCCTCTTGAGAAGGTCTGTCACCTTTCATTTGACTTACAAGTGGTGTCTCTCTGGAAAGGTGCTGGGGCCATGTCACAGTCCTGAGCAGGGAGTGTTATAAATATCTGTGGGTTACTGGGGAAAAGATTTGGGGGTGGTTGTTCACAAACAATCTATTGCTCTCCAGAGGAGGGAGGGGAACCTGCTCTCTGCTCTGCACAGGTCCTGGGGTGCAAACCAATCTCTTGTGTGCTGCTGTCTCCCCACAGAGGGGTTTCCCCCCGTTGTCCTGGTGGTGACAAGGGCCACCTGGGCCACCTGTGCTGCCCCTTTCTCTCCATCAAGTCCCTTCTCTGGGTCAGATCGAGAACCTGAAGGCCAAGGTCTGTTCCTAGCAGTAAACCCATCAATTATAAACCCTGTACTTATCTGAGAGCCATTTGTGTCATTAACAGTTGGACTCAATGATCTTAGAGGTCTTTTCCGACCTAAATGATCCTATGATTCTTTGATTAGCAGGGTACTTAGAACCAATCATTTTAGCTGGAAATACATAATTATCCTTTCCCAAATCTCACCCCAGTTCAGGTATTCCCTCCAGAATGCTCTCCAGGTCTTTCTCCTTTTCACAAGGCAGAAGCCTTATCTCCAAGCAAACACCAACACTGCTGTCTCTCCCAGTTTACCCTGCATGATGTATTTTCTAATTTGTGCTATTTTGACCTTCTCCAGCAGAAGGTGTGGTAGCCCTTCAGTGGAGCAGTGTGGAAGTACCCTTGGGTCCTCCTCCCTCAACCAATGAGTGCCCTGCTTCCTTTTCTGTTGTCCTAAAAATAAGAATTACATTGCTCTGAGCAGTCACATCCCTCGGTCAGAGCTTCTTGAAAGCAGCAGGCTGTACTGTAGAGTCAAGCTTCCTGGATTCCATTAACATTTTGTTAATGAAATAGTGCTTTGTCAAAGAGTCTTGAAAACTTAAAAGGGTATTTAAGCTTCTTCCATGAGTCAATACCATGTAATGTCAACATTACCACGAAGGGATAATTCAGAGATGTCACACAAAGCTTGTGTTATGCCATTTGCAGTCTAGCAAAACAGCTCAGCATTTATGTTGTTTAATCCATCTTCGAAAATCTTTTGTTCTGAAAAAGTTTGAGATCAATCTTGTCAGTATTTACTGACACAAAGCTGATGTAAGTCACTGTGCTCCTATTGACTCCATCCGAGTTGTAACGATTTACCCCAGCCTGGAATTAAGCCCAAATTAGGCATATGAAGAACTCAATATCAAAGTTTTAAGGAACATGGAGCTGAATGGAGCAGATCCTGGAAATGACAGTGTGGATAGAAGTGGAGTGAAGCAAATAGTTTGCAACGATCTGGGGTGGGAGGGACACAACTGGAAGAGACTTCAGGAAACACAACATTATCTAAAACTTTACATTGCTGAAATAATGGAATTCCCTGGCTAGAGGCAAAGAGGAAATACAGAAATAGGGAGTTCAGACGTGAGTGCTGGCAGTGACACGAGGGATGTGGGGGCTGAATTCCAAACTGTGTGTGCTGCAGTGCCCCGGCTTTGTGTCACTGTCGCAGTGAGTCTGCTCAAGGTCCATGAAATCCTTCCTTCCATTCCTCCTTCCCTTCTCTTTTTAGCATTTCTGTAATCATACCTTCCATGGAAGGGAGTTGTTTCATCCTACTGGACACTGCAGCAATGCTGTTTGGTTTACCTTTGTACTTTTTAATCCTTTTCCAGTAAAGCTCTGTATAATTGATGTAGTTGAACGTAGCGAACAGCGGCCTCAGCTTGCTTTGTTGAAAATAGAGTGCCTTACTTCATCCTTGGCTGAATCCAAAATGCTCTCTGTGATTATTTCTTGGCTGTGTTGAATCTACTTCAGTTTCAGACTTTGCAGATATATGGGGTCAATTGTGCAATATGTAAAGTGACGTGAAGTTCTTTGGAAATAATTCCCATATTTTGCTGGCAAAGGTTTAGTATTTCACTCACATTTTGGATTTTTGTTTCAAACCAGGCACTGTGCAAGCAGGGAGCATCCCAGACCTGTGGAGGAGCTCAGCAGGAGAAGAATCAGTGGGGGAAAATAGTCCTAATGCTGTGTTGCTGGTGGTGGGTCAGGTATGCCGAGGTAATTTGCAGGTTCTGTGGGAGTCAGGGATACTTTCTGGCTTGATTGCACACAGCAGGAAGAAAAATATCATGAGGCTCCTCATTTGTACTTTTATGCTGTTTTACAACCTGGGAAACATTTGGGGAACAAACCAATTGCTCTTTCTGTGAAGAGCTACGGGGCCTTGCAGCCTCTTGCTCCAGGTGAGGTCACTGCCAGGGCAGCAGAAGGGAGAATAAAACACGGACAAAAGGAATCACAGTGCAAAAACAGGGTTTGAAACCATCTGAGAGCAGGTTGTACAGCACAGTGTGTGTTCCACCTGTCTTGTATGGAAGGGTCTCAAAATGCTTGGCTTTTCCTGGGAGATGCCTTGTCCAAAGGAGGCTGTACCTGTGTTTATGCAGGCCAAGCATAATTTTACAATTAAATTAAATTTTAGCATTGTCTGCCCCATCCCAGTATATTTGATCAGGCGCTTTAAAGGAATAATATATTTGCTAAGTAGGAAAATGTGAAAAAAACCACAAATGTCACATAAGAAGTGGAATCAGATATAAAGTTTTGATCCATCTTGGCCTGCTGTTATAAATCAAACTTGGAGGGAGCACCATGAACCTGAAACACCTCAGTCAGCACTGCAGCAAAATGAGCATGGCAATGGAGGGGATGTTTAAACTGAGGTTAAAAGAAAAACAAACCCAGGTACTTCTAATAAAAACCAAAATAATAATGATATGGGGAGAAATGCAACTGTGCCTGTGAACTGCCATTCAGACACAGACTGGCCCAAAGGCTTTAAAGCTTTTAATAAAAATATAATATAAATAAGGGGAGTCTGACAAAGCAATACAGGATCGTGTGCATTTTAATCTAGTATTTAAAAAAAAAAAAAAAAGTCCTTGAAGACAGTTGAGACTGAAGAACTGATTCAGGAGGTAGAAACTGTGTCCAGAGATTTGTATCTGTGGCAGTGGAGGTTTGAAGGAGGAGGGAAGTGGCCCCATCAGGTGTGTGATGGCAGTGGGAGCAGGGAGAACCTCTGCTAACCCAGGGAAAAGGGATCAAATCCCAGAGATGCAACTGCCCTCTCCCAGTAGCAAAATGAGACTCCCTTGCAGATGCAGAGCTGATACGTCTTACAAAAAATCAGGTGTTACAAAAATTTAATCTAAATTGTTTTTAAAAACATCAGGTGCCTGATACAAAGGCTCTGCAGATAATCTGCAAGACTATTTATTATGCTTCTGCTTCTCTTAAAAATCCTTTTCTGATTTTCTTTACCTCATCAGAGACATTAAACATTTGTAAATCTGCTTGTACGTGAACCTGCGTCTCCTCTTGTCTCAGTTCTCCATGTATAAATTGAAGAGAAGAGTATTTTCATCTGTACTTCTCTGTATTTCCTGTGTAAAGGCTGAATTCTGGGGAAAACAGCTCTGTATTGCTCTGTGTTTAGACAGTGCCCACCCAACCAGAATCCTTTTGTTGTCCAAGGGCTCCCAGGTCTGACCAGAGAACAGGTAATTTCTGAGCCAAACAGAATATTTCCTCTAGATTGCATTAACCTGGGTAATTGAAAGAAATCAGTGTTTTTACCACTTTATCATGTGTTGAGCAACTGCTGATTGCAGTTTCCCTCTTCCAGGCAGTTTGAACAGAGGTCTGTGGTGCTCCAGCTCGTTGGGAACTTTTGTGCTCAGGCCAGGAGGATGCTGCAGATGGAGCTGATCTGTGAGTAAGTTTCTGGAGGCCATTATGTCTCCTACAGTTTTGGGTTTTTTTTTTCTAAAGGAGCCATTGCTCTGGCCCTGTCTGTGTGTGAGGGAGAGAGAAGAAGAGCATTGCTCGAGGGTTTCACTTGTCACGCTGCCTAAATACCCCTTATTTTTAGCTGGAGTCTTCTGAATACGAGATCCCACTACAGGTAGGTGAAGTGACCTCTTTGGGTTTGAATCTGCTCTTCTGTGGCAGATTCGAGGCTGCAGCTTTGAACAGGAGCCCCCTCCTGCTCCGTGCACAGCTCTTTGAATTGCCCCTGATCCGCTTCTAAGGCTCCCCGGTTGCGAGCGGGGCCCTTTGAAGATGAATGTCCCAGCACAAGGCAAACATGAAACAAAACCTACTCCCTTATGTCAGAGTGAGCAGCAGATTCCTCAAAGTCCTCCAGCACAATGGTGGCCCTTTGGTGGGTGAGAGGAAATAGGTTCACCCGCTTGTGAGAGCAGAACAAAATTGCACAGGGCCGCGCCTCGGGAAAAGAAAGGGGCTTTTGGGGGGCTCTGCAATGTTCAAGTCTGGCCAAACTTATTTCAACTCGACTTCTTTGGATCTCACTGATGAAGGCAAATCCGCAGTTATCAGTTTTCCTCCCCCTTAACGTTTGCTGTGTTCGAGGGGATGGATATGCCGTGTCTTCTTGAGGGGGAATATTCTTCTTTGTTTCCATGAAAATCATCACCCCAGCTCCTCAGACTGTGTGTAATCATAATTTCCTGGTACATTTGGGACATGATGTAGAGCCCTGGGAGCTGAAGGGCCCAGAGGTCCTTGGGAGAGTGGTACAACTGTAGGAAGTGTTTTGTTATCTGTCCTATTCTGAATATTTCAGTGACAACTGACACTAAACTATCCATCAATGTGTTTTTTAAACCTGATGGATCCGTTCTTCTGGCCCAGGTGAGCACTCGTGTAAGATCCAAAAGTTTTCATTTCCATCAGATGATTGAACCCATTTCCTTGAGGGGGTTAATGGGCTTGTAATGCAAAAATTGAACTGATGTCCCGGGAGAGACTCAGTGTAGGAACAGAATGGAAAAGAAACAGTAAAACAGATGAAAAAAAAAAAACAAAACAAAACAAGAGAGATTTGTTGATAGTGATTGGGGGACATTCTTCTCACCTGTCCTGGATGACTGTGAAAATGCAGATGTGTGAACTCCTCTGAAGTAAATGAGGAAAAGCAGAACCCTCTGGGCCATAATTCTTTTCCATATGTGATAGATCCCTCTTCCTTCCAATCAATTAATTGCATCCTAAAAACATCTATTTCTCCCCATTGACTTTAAAGGGATTTTAGATGACTGGCTCAGATAGAGCTGTCTCCACAGTCAGTGATTAAAGTTGGGTTAGATGAGCTGGCAGACTACTACGGGGTTTTTTTCTCCCTTCATGCCAACTCTAAATCAAAAGGCATCTCATCAGAGTATTATAAAATACAGCCTTCAGAGGGAGAGTCTTCTACTTCCATATTCTGGCATCTGAAGGGAGGAGGGAGACTCCCATCAATTTAGAGAGAGGTAAAGATTTCATCTCCCTCTAGAAATCATGGCCATAATGGGAAATTCAGACATTTATGAGATTTGCTTGGCCAAGGCAGAGCTGAGCATGTGAATGTTTCTGTTTGTCTTTGTAGTACTGCAGCAAAAGCAGAATAAAAGATGATTTTAGGGGTTATTTTCATTCTTCCCCCCCAGCTTTTTCTTATGCTAATAACCCAGCTCCTACCTGGGGAGGAGTCTGTGTGACCTTACAAATTGAAACCTTTACCAGCCCTCTCCCTGTGATTGGAAAATAGGGACAAACTGCTAAACAGGGCTAAATGCAGGTGTTTATTAATGGGGAACCTCCCAAAGAAGTATTTCCCAATTCACCAGAGAGGAATTCTCACCAAAACCTCTTGCAGGTTGTGCCTGGTTTAAGTTTGAATGCCAAAACCAGGTAAGATTGGAAGAGATTTAAACAAGTTGCTGGCAATTGATGAATATTTTCCTTGGGTTTCAAAAGTTGGCAAACCTGGTATGTACTATAAATATATATGTTTTAAGTCAATGTGGATTTCAAGGACAAGAGAAAGCAGAGAAAGAAATGACTTATTTTAGGTTTAAATCAGAAAGGGACATTTATTTGTTTCCTCTAAATCTTAATTTCTTGACACAATGGGTAAAGTATCAAATTATTATTTAAACCTACAAATAAAGCGAGGGTCCATCTTCCCATTTATAAATAATGTTGTTATACCAGAGGACAGGCATGGCCGTATTTTTTCCTAATGGAATCTGCATATCTTTTGCCTGATAGCCCACTGCTGGATATTGATGGTTGCAATAATTGGCCTTTTATTGGTATATTGTGTTTTCTCTGAGATCTTTCAACTTTCTGCAGTAAATCCTTTTCAAGTTTTCCTTCTTTGCTGGTTTAGTGCTTACAGAAGTTGAGAATCTGGAACAGCAGGACTGTGAATAAGACTCACTATTTTGATCTGCTGTATAAATCACATATTGGTAGCTGGTATCTCTAAATTTATATCTTTTTTAGTAGAAATATCTCAGTTGTTTTTGACTATATTTAGCAGGAAAACTCAATCTTTCTCTGCTATTTTTTCCTCCTATTTGTTCCTGGCTCAGAGGCCTGGTGGCACTCAGTGGATAAATGCAAGAAAATCTAATAGTGCCTTTCTAATATACCCATTTATCTGGTATCATATTTTATTTTAACTCTTCATGCAACTCTATAATCACTGCTCTGTTGCTATAATTGGATTTCCAAGTATATTTGTGCCATTAAATTACATCTATAGCTTCTCTATAAACGTATTCAGAGTAATTAGTAATCCTCTAATTTTTAGTGGAGTCATATTTTATATCAACTGTGCTCATTTTTCTCTTCAAATTCTTCAACACATTTGTGCCGATTTTGCTTTTTACGCTGGAATTTCTGGCATAAATAATCATTAAGGGTTTTTTTTTTTTCCCCACTGTGAATCTGAACGGAGTCTAATCCAGCTTTCACTGAATTTAATGGTAATCTTTTCACTTACTTCAGTGGAAACTGGATCAAACCAATAGGTTGCAAATTGCATTCAAGGCAAAGTCCCATCTTCTCGTGGAAATAGTTGTGTAACTCACAGTGTTTTGATGGAAGGTGCAAAATAGCTGATTATTTCTATTTTTTTCTTACCAGATAATTTATAGGTTCTCCTACTCAACTTTATTAATAAGTTATGATATTGCTGTAATATTTAAAAGGTTATTTTTAACCTGATTTTTCTGAAAACTTGAAAACCTTTCCACGTAAAGATTTTTAGAAGCAGGTCTAGAACTTTGCTTTCCAGACCTCAATTTAACTATCTATTCATCTCTATTAGAATACCTGGAAATTGGGCATTTTTAAGTTTTAAAAAATATTTTGCCTTCATTTTAAATTGAAAACTAAACATTTGACTTTTTTTTTTTTTACCAGCTCTCTGTTGTGTCACTTCAGAACTGTGTCAGTTCATTAGTATAATTACTCCTCTTGCTGCTGAATATGAAAACCTGTAAGCACTTCCCTCTAAAAGTGTAATTCCAGCAAATTATGTTCCCAAGTAGGCAGAAATTTATGATGTTCACTTTTTCCAGCGTTTTAATTTTGCTGCTGTGGGGTGGTAACTATATGTGCCAAATAAGATTTTGATTTTTTTTTAAAAAAAAGCCTCTTGCAACTTGCTTTTTAAAGAGTTATTTTGCTCTTCTGCTCTGCTCCCACTCCCTTGATTAGAGGTTTGTTGCTTTGGTGATGTGCTTCTCCTCCAGGCAGTTAATGATCACAGACAACTCTGTAACCTGTAATTTTGGGGGAAGGTTATTGAGAAGGTGATATGGCAACAACTGTAATTGTTTCTATAGCTTAGAAGTGTCCTGAGTCTTTGCTGGCCAAGTATCAGGATTTGGGACTTTGAGTGGAAGTGGTGCCCAGGATTAGAGACACTTTCCTGTGTTATTTATGGCCAAATTGTGCCAGTTTTAAGGTTAGAAAGAACATTGTGAAAGGTGGTAAATTGTTATTTAACTCTTAATAAAACACCAGTGCAGACGGTGCCTGTTCCATCCCAAGCAGAAGGTGACCTTGGTAGGCTTGAGGATGGAGCCCCTTGGATATCCAGGGGAAGATGCTGAGCCAGTGGAGGGTTGGCCCTTAATTCCTGGTGTGATTTTTAGAGCCTCAGGAGCCTTTTTGAGCTGGAGCATCTTTGCTTTTAGACAGCAGGATAGCAATCACTTATTTATCCAGCTTTTTGACTGAAAAGAGATAAATTGAACTGTTCGTATTGGAGATTTATTTTATTTTTCCAGCGTAGAGGAGAGTTGTTTATGAGCCTTAAATGGAATAAAACTCCTTAATATAGTAATTTCCATGCTAATAATTTGAATGGAGCACCAATGCACCTAAAATTCAACCCCTAAATGCTGCAGTTATTTGCATATTGTGTGGAGGTGCCTCCCCACTACTGGGAGCCACATTCCCACCTCACAGGGACACTCCTCCTTGGAGGCTGGATTTTTCCAGTGGATGCCTACGAGCACTTTGTACAGAAATTTTGTCAAAGAATGACTCGTGCCTTGCCACTTTAAAACCATGGAAACATCACAATGTTCTTTTAGAAATGACTCCAGGAATTAATTGCAAATGACTTATTAATGAAACAAATATTCAGCTGTCACTGGAACCAAACTCCATGATCTGCTTAATGGTTATTTTTTGAGAAAACACGTTTGTGTTTGTTTGATCTGCCTCGTGTTAACAGCGGTAGGAAAAGGGGAAAGCGTTTGGTGTCGGAGTGGAAACTTGAAACGAGCAAAAAGGAGAGGAAAAACATCAACCAGTGACTGGAAAATGGGTGAAAAGCCCAAAGAAACAGCAGATCCCCCAACAATTATGTTGGAAAGCTGCTCCCCCAGGCAGCCCTGGTGGGGTAATGAGGGTTAAATGTGGGGACACAGGCAGGGGAATCTGGCAGAGAAGGGTTTCACAGGAACATTAATTCGTGTTCCATGGCTGCAAAATGAGCAGGAAAAAATTCACCTCACATGGGCTGGGGGAATGTTTGCAAGCTGCAGAGAGGCTCTCAAATGAATGTGAAATATCAGCTGTAGTTCTGCTAATTTTATAACGAAAATAGGTGCTGCTAATTAGGGAATGTGCATTCCTCCTGGCGCTGGAATCCAGGACACCCCACCAAACTTCCCTGCGTGGTGGACCTTGGACCTTCGTGGTGACCATGACCCAAGGGAGGTTTTTCCACAGGCAGCCAGCTGAAGCCATGCCTTTTTCCACGTGTTCTCCTCTGCAAGGCACAGATATAAATAGGTAATAAAGCCTTTCCAGGGATGGTGTTTACAAGAGCAGGGACACGGGGCAGAACACGAGCGAGGCAGATCCGCCCGCCTGGGGAACGCAGCTCAGGTGTCCTTCTGCTGGTGCTGCTGAATTATTTACCACTCAGCAAGTGTGTGCCTGTGTGAGAGATTCAAAGGAGGGAATCTGAGGTGAAACCCCATCCGTTTACCCAGAGCTGACACTGGAATATTCATTATCACATTAAACCCAACCGCAGTGAAAGGGAAGGCTTCCGTTGATTATGTGCTTGCATAAAAGGCTTCTTTGGTGGCAAGCCCATGTGCCAGCGATCTGAATATAAACCCTAGTAAGTGGAAACCATCCTCTTTAGGGTGAATTTGCCTTCTTGGAAGTTATGAGACTTGGCAGGTTTAAATTATGTTTTAAACCTGCGGTGGATTATATGATTTTTCTGACTGGCCACAAGCAATACTAGATGAGCACACACCACACGTGCCCAGTCCCAGCCACAGGCATGAGCCAGGATTTCCAGTGCAAAGTAAAAATAAATGCAGATTTTCTATCCAGAGGATGATGCATATTTATGCGGGAGCAATGTCAGTTTGGCAGGGTTGGTACGAAGGTCTCCTCTGGAGTGCCGGGTCTGCTCACTCCTGCCTTTCCCTCTCCCTCTTCATCCCAGGTTTGTGCTGGAGCAGAGGGAGTAGCACATCTCAGAGGGGTTTGAGGAGCCCATTGGATTTAGGATTGTGGAGAATTACAGTAAAATACATAGGATTGGCCATAAAACAGACAGGAGGCATTTCCTCTCTCCATCCATCCCTTGCTTGCTCCTTCCCTGTCTTCCCCCTTCACCAGGGATCCTGTTGAATTTAAAGGCTCAGTTAAATCTTCTTCTCTGGGAGGCACAACAAATAGTGAAATGCTGAGCTGAAACACCAGCGCACGAGATGAAAGGCCACCTCTGGAGCAGGCTGTCCCTCTGGGAAGCAGGAGGGCTGGATGTTCCAGCTTAGGTCTGTAAAGGAGCTTCAAAGGAACCCGGCACAGTGAGGGCTGGGTTTGGTGGATGTGGGCATGTGCAGAGATGTGAGAATAAAACCTATTTCTGCTAGTGCTAAGAATGAGGATTCGCCCACAATTAGTAATTTATTGAAATATGCAACGATTGCATCAGCACAAATAATTTAAAAGGATATAAAATTAAGGTTTCTCAATCCCATAATACTTACAGAAGGCTTTCTACTCTGGCAAACGACAGGGAAGAAACAAGATGATCAGAAGCCAGGCTTGCCTGGTCATAAATAGTGATGGATAAAGCTTGATTTGGAGTCTGGTTGCAATGAAATCCTGAGCTTATTTTCTCGGAATGCTGGGGATATTTATGGCACGTTCTTCCCTTTATGCCTCCCGTTTTCCTCTTTGGTTGGAAATGCATTTTGTGAGTGAGAATAAAACATAAACATATAGTAGATACAAAAGTGTCAAACACCTTCAGCTTTCCCTGATCTTCGGAGAGAGCAGGGACAGAAACCGAAATGATCTGTAACTATAATTGAGAGGCAAAAAATTCCGTGTTTAATAAACACCTAAAGGAAGAATTACACATGCCACAAATCCCCTTTTATATTGCACTTAAAATCTCCTTACCTGCCCTTTAGTTTTCATGGTTTTCCTTATCTTCAGTGTCACTTAATCATATTTCAACAGGATTTGCTTCCCTGGTGTCCATCTGCTCTTCCTTTCTAGTGCTGTGTTAATGCCAGAACACCATCCCAGTAGTTCCCTTCTCCCAGGCTTTGATGTCAGACACCCGGGGATTCAGGTTGTTTTTTTTTTTTCATTCAGGTTCAAACAGGAAAAAAAAAAATACCAATACCTGGTTTGTGGGAGTGACAGATACTGTTTTCAAATGCAAATGTCCAGAGTTGGGGCAGGGGATTAACAGGAGGTGACACAACTCTTCTTTGAGTCCCACTGATGTTGAGTGTTGGGACCTGATGGCCGTACTCTGCCCTGTGCTGGCCATGGCAGGGCTTCTACATCATTTTATTAATCCTAAAAGCACTGAATTAGTAATCTTTGTGTATATATATATGTCTTATTTTCAGAATTAAGGAAGACTTTGTGTATTGTACCTTAGTTGAGGAGCCTAAAGGTACGGAAAGGTCTCCTTGAAAGGGGAGAATATTTTTCTTTCAGTGTTGACAGGAAGTCTCCCAAAATAGTTATGTGCTGCCTCCTGCACTAACAAACTTAAAAAAAATTACATAGATCCATTCTAATTCATCATGTAACTGTGAATTAGTCCTTGGGTCACTGATTGGAAGAGGTCTATGAGTATAGCAGGGGATATTATTCTCTCTCTCACAACTATCTTTGCAGGACATTAAGATCTCATGATAATTCATAAGAAAACTTCTGTTTTCAAAGATCAGTATCTGCAGGGACCAATATTTGAACCTCTGTTCTTGAATTATTTTTTCATTAAACATTAAGTTGGGGCTTTTTGCCTTATAAGGAAGTGCCTCTTGACTTGCTTACTCTGCTGTTGCCTGAGCTGGTTTTGGTGGGAGCAAACCCAAATGAGACGGGAACCACCAGAGATCCACCAAGGAATGGCCCCCATTCCTTGGGGAAAGCAGGAGACAGGACAGAGGGACACTTGGGACAGACCTTAGAGGACAAGCTTGGAAAGAAATGGTGGCTTGGAGGAAGATTAAAGAGGTGTCTCCTCCAAGACACGGATGTGACAGCGAGAGGGGAGGCTGGGGGAGGCAGAAGCAGGCAAGGAAGACAAAGAAAGGCTGTTGCTGAGGCTGAAAGCCTGAGTAATAAGAGGAAAGGGTTTGTTCAACTTTGATTTGTTCAATGAACATGTGATGAAGACAAAAAAGCCCAGATTGATTGTCTGGGAGGGAAGAGGCTTTAAGAGGACACATGGGCAGGTGCCTGAAGCAGAGGAGAAACCACCACAAGGCAGGTCATGGGACCAATAGAGAAGAAGGGGTTAGAAAAGGAGGGGTGGCTTTAGCGGTGGAAACAGGAATTATCAAGAAAATGGAAAATGAAGTCTAGTAGGAGCTGTCTGGAAAGCATTGTTTATTGTTATTACTATTAATTATCATTACTATAATTACTATTATATTAATTAAAGGCTGGCTTGCTTTGAATCTTGTAAGCAGCTTCTGTTAGAATAGGAGAACACAATTTTTAAATGTTGATTTTTAATTCTGCTTTGGTTATTAAAGACTGTTAATTCTGTTTTATTAGTATCTTGTAAGCAAACAGAGTGAGAACATTCTGTGTGATAGAGATGATTAAGATGATGAACCATTAAAATTTGGTTCAGCATTGGGCACATATGGAAGAAAAGGATTGCAATTAATGCATTACTGTGATGGAAGCACTGCTAAAAGTAGTAATAATGGTTCTCTATTATCTATGGTTGATTTTAGAAGAGAGAGGGTCCATGAGCAGTCAACATGAGCATTGAAGGAGGAGGAAAAAACCCCTTTTAACCAAGTAGAAATGTCAGTGGTGAGCTGTGAAAGGAAGTTGAGCTGAATATTGAGGAAAATTCAAAAAGATAAAAATGATTTCAATTTGGTAGTTCTTCAGTGGTGCTGCAGTTTGGCAGCTGTCAACATCTCAAAATATCATCTCACCCAAACTGTTGAAAGAAAGAAACCCTTTGATTTTTCCCTTGAGACTCCCAAGCTGAAAATGGACTCTTTGTAGTCTCAGACTCATTTCAGACAGTTTTTTTTTTTTTTAAACATTCTTGCTGGCAGAAACAACTAATTCATAAATAGACTCTCTGTTAATTAAATAAGTTTTATCTTTTTAACTTGCCTTTTAAAATGAAAAAGAAAGTAAATCTCTAACATTTCCTCCTTTATTACGAATCTTAGGGGACTAAGCATCACATTTCTTGCATCATTAATAATGCAAATTAGTTTTTGTTTGCGTCTCCTATAAGTTTATAGTTAGAAGTAAATATTTAATGCACAGATTGGGGAAATCAAATCACGGAGAGCGGAAATTTTCCTTTATAGGACGTTAATGTAAGAAAGATGGGAGGCACTGTGGTTTCTGTTTATTTAACCTTTTTGCTCTTGCTTTTCTTTCAGTAGAACTCTTTGTAACTTGTCGTTAAACACTGCTCTGTTCTTGCAGTATCTGTTTTTACTATCTTTACAGTAGCCACAGCGTTCAGTGTTTAATACCGTTTAAAGGAGAGGTTAAACATATCCATAGCCTACTTAGGGCTGTAAGGATTATATTTTTTGATCCTGACTATTGCCAGGAAAACCAGGTGATTATTTATAATAATAATAATACCTAAAAATTTGTTGACTTTGCAGCAGTTTTTCTTAGTTTGCTTAATGAAGCAACAGTCAGCCAAATCAGATTAAACTGCTCAGGGCCTCTATATCATGCCCAGTTTAATGACTCAGGAGGGTAAAATACTTGGAGTTGTTTATTTGTTAGCACAGGGCAGACTGCAGTTAGTGGATATGTCCTATACTGGGCTTTTCCCTCCTTATTTTCACACATTATTCTTGAAAATGTTGTACCTCTCTCTGTATGAAATGTCTGTAGGAATGAGACAAATTACAGATGTTTCCCCACATCTGTGCTTTCTGCAGCCGCTCTGTTCGTGTGTGCGGTGGATAACAAAAAATAATAAGTATCCTGTTATTTTGGGCGTGAAATCTGATAGTGAAAAAGACACCAGAGAGAATTCTTGGGTGATAAAAATTTAAATAGACCCATTTATCAATATGACAGAGATTTGACCTGAAAGTGAAAGTGTTTGGGAGTTAAGTGGGGTTGTGTAAAGAAAGTTGAGGCTGCGCTACAGATAGACCGGAGGGTTCGTAAGTTATTAAATCAAAATAAAAGGTATTGACAAAACAATAAATTGCCTGGATCACCCCATCTAATAGATTCTGGGAGCACTAAGTACATTCTCTACACCAAAGATGTGTGAAGCCTTTTCCTTTCTCGTACTTTTGTTCCTCTCCTCGGAAACATTCGCGCCGTGGTTGGTTCTGTAACAGCCTTGGCACCAAATCCTGCCTGGGAATGCTGTGCCAGGGAACTGGCTCGGAGCAGCGTGGTGGGGAGCAGGAGAGGTGGCATCTCTGCTATCCTCAGGATTGTTGCACTTTGCAGGTGGGCTCTGAATCACTCTCTGGGTGATTAAAATAACAATAATAATAACAATGGCAGTAGAAACTTCACTGCAGAGGTATTTTGCTAATATCTTTTAAGGGAGAGCACACCGAGGGGCTCTTTGCTCTCCTTGGGAGTCCTCAGCAGCATTTCCATGTCGGAGATCTGTGGGATTCAGAGGGGGAGCAGCAGCTGACTGGGATGCTCTGGGGAGCAGTTAATGCCACCTGCTTATGTCAGCCCCCAAACCTTTCACAGTGACCATCAGTGTCATCACCTAAACCTTTCACAGGGACCACCACAGCACTTTGGGGAGCAGTTAATGCCACCTGCTCATGTCACCCCCCCCCCGAGCCTTTCTCAGTGACCATCATCTTCCTCAGAGAGGGGCTGAGTTTGCTCATGGAGGGGGAAGGCAAAGGACTGCAGGACATGCTGGCACCAGAGGTTTGGGGAGTGGGTGGTGGGGCAGCTCTTCCCCCCAGAATCATCAGCTGGGACCTGCTTTTTCCTGACTCCACAGAGTTGGGGGTGAGTACCCCCTACCTACGGCTTCCCTGCCGAGGAGGGAATGAGCCTGGCTCTGTTTGCCTGGAAAACGACACAGATTTGAGACTATTTCCCCTCCTGTGGATTTTTTCCGTGGAGAGGAGCATGGAAGACATTACTATTTATAGTGCACAGTACGTGTGCACAGCGGGACATCCCCCGGCTCTGCCAGCAAACATCCTACCAGTTTGGAGGGGGGACACCTCCCAGCCCCGTGTCCCCGAGATGCCCTGTCCCCTCTCCCAGGGAGGTGGGAAATCACACAGGGTACCACCATCTCCCCCCATCTCCAGCTTGCTTTCACTTCTTTCGAGATGAGATGCTCTCCCCCCCTGCCGTGGAGCTCATCGTGAGGCTCCAAGTCAAAGCAAGTTTTCAGCACAGATAGTGGGAGTTTTAAGGGGAGGGAGAGGAACCCAAAAAATGAAGGTGTGAGGGGGTTGCAGAGCACCTGCAGAGCGTGGTTTGGGGATGGACAGTTTGGGTGTGTGTTTGAAATGAAGATGGCAAAGTGTGTTGGTTTAACCAGCGGGTTTGGGGAGTTTTCAAGCAAATGAGGGACTCGAGATCCCTCAGTGCCCACTCCCTGCCTGACCACCCGGGCTTTGTGTTCCTGCACGGCTTTGGGATATCAGAACCTCCTCATCTCAGCTCAGTTACTGATACAGAAAAGATATCTGACAATGGCAATGAAAACAACAGTAAGCAGTTGGAAAGGCCCAGCTCGAATCGTGCTCTGTCAACAGCTTTGCAATCTGTATAAATATGAGTGGAAAGACAAACAGCTCTGATTTCTCTTTAAGAATGTGAGTATCCATTGTCGTAGATTTAAATTAGGATGTTTTACTTGTACTGTATGTAAATTCCTTCTTGGCAAATAACCCGTGTCCACTAATGTGTGTGTATTTTGGGCCTGTATAGTTTGGGTCTCTGTGAAATACAATGAAATTTGATAGCACACAGAAATACTTGCATGGAATGTCAAATTTTTTTTGTGTGTGTGCTTCTCACATATCCATAAAAGAGTTTACACATTTCTAATTACTCATTCAAAAAGAGACTTTACAGCACTTTTAAAAGAGAGCCAATTTTTTCCCTACTGTGTTCTGTTTTTACAGCTTGTGCAAAGCTTATTTAACGAAAGTTTAAGTAATCAGCGAAAGTCATTTCTGAGCAAAGACTGACAGATATGAAGCCTCTTTTCACACTTCATAAGAGGTGGAGAGGGTAGCCATAAAATTTACAGCTGAATAGTACTCTGTTCAGCTTAACTTTATAGAATTATTAGTGTTTCAGGTCTGTGATACATTTTATGATGGTTAAATATTTTAAATTATTCTATGTGTTTTGTGGAGCTGAGCTGTAAGTGCAATAACAGCGACCTACCCTTCCAAACCCAGGGACCTGAACGCTCCCTTGGGGCTGGTGTTGTGCTAAAAATGTGTTTGCAGCTTAACTGAGCTTCATGAGATATTAATAAAACACCAGCGATATGTTCCCTTTGCAGAGATTCACCTCTGGCTATGGAAGTATGAATTCCCAGGATATGGAAATGAGCAGATGGGACTGTGGGTAAGAAAGGAGTCAGGAGGGAAGGTGGCACCTTCAGCTTCTCTGTCCCAACTCCTGCGGCACAGGGACACACAAGTTTTGCTCTATGAGAGACGTGGTGGAGAATAAGTGACTGCTTAGAATCCCAGAATGGTTTGGGTTAGAAGGGATCTTAAAACTCATCCAGTGCCACCACACCTTCCACTAGCCCAGGTTGCTCCAAGCCCCGTCCAACCTGGCCTTGGACACTTCCAGGGATCCAGGGGCAGCTGCAGTTTCTCTGGGCAACCTGTGCCAGGGCCTCCCCACCCTCACAGGGAAGGATTCTGAGGACATGACCAATTCCGTGGTAAAAAGGCTGGATAAAAGAGGAAGAGCTTGGCTGTATTTTGAGACTGAGAAATGAGAAGTCTCCATTTCAGCTGCTCTAGGTGAGCATGGCTGTCAGTCACAGGCGTTTGAGTGTGAGTCTTTCTAAAAGTCATGAGGTGCCCAGATGTTACAGTGAGGGGCAGCACATACAAATATTTATCACACAATGGTTTGGGCTGGAAAGGACCTCTAAAGGCCATCTGATCCAACCCCCTGCTCTTGAATGTGTCCAGGGATTGGATATCTACCACCTCTCTGGGCAACCTGTGCCAGTGTTTTGTGTAGAAAATTTTATCCTTCTGACAGCGTATAACTAAGCAAACAAAAGCAATTACTAAAGGTATTTAAATTGTCTGTACCCTCCTTTCAACCTCTTTTTTTTTTTTTTTTTATAGTGCTTTAGCTGTAACTGTTTACCCAGGAACAAACAACAGAAAGGCTTTCAAAATTCTTTAAAATAATATAAATTATGTGAACTGGAGTAAGGTCCCACTGCATTTATTTTGAGGTTGGCCAAGAACTGAATCAGGGAGGCAACCTTTGTCCTTACTGCTTATACCTGGTAGAACATGGACACAAGGAGGTGACTCAGTTTATACCTTATACCAGCATGTGGTTTAAATACCTGTAGTGTAAGGTTTATATTTTTAAATTCATTTTTATGTGAGCCTAATACAGCCTCATGAAGCTCCCTCTTGCACCAGATGAAAGCAGTGTCTTTGTAGCATTTGCTGTGGTTCATAAATCACGGTGGCACTTTGTTCCTGTCCACAAGCTGGTTTTTTTGCTAAAGGTTTCAATCATTAGGATGTACAGTATTATCTCAGGCATAGTTGTAGTCCTACAGAAATTATGTTGAGGTGCTTTTGGGTGCCTGAAATTTGTGGGAAAACCTTTGTGTACTAAGTGCTGTTGGAAAGCTGAGACTCAGGGTTCCTGTAGTTGCTGCACTAACAAATGCTGATGCTCTCGACACATGGTGTGACTCTTGGGGATGGTCCTGTGGGGTTGGACTCAGTGATCCTACAGGTCCCTTCCAACTCAGCATGTTCTGTGATTCTGTAACTGTGTGGAAAATTCTCCTGTGTCTTTATGCAATTCAGGAAAATCACTTCCCATTTCAGTTCGCAAATTCCCAGCGTTTGCCTCCGACATCGATTTCAACTGAATTTAAGCTTTTCTGGGTGCTGAAACCCAGACTTCAGGTAAAAATTCTCAGGTCCAGGGCAGTGTTAGGCCCTAAAGGTTTTCCTTTTGGGTTGTTAATACCAGCAATTCCTAATCCTGTTCCGTTGACTCTGAAAACCGCACTGGGGAGGCGCCGGGCGATCCCGCACTCAAACGGTTAATTTGCACGACGTTCTGTTAAAGAAAAGGAAAACTGTCACCCTGTCATTTTAGAGTCTGACACTAAGCTTGTCAAAAGAGACAGCTGTTAAACTGAATTACTGTTGACATGCAGAGAAACGGCCCTTTGCCAGATGTAAAGGACATCTGCGGCAATGAAGTGGTACAGGGTGGCTTTTAAAATGTGGTCACACTGGTATTGAATGGGGCGTCTATGGCATTAAAACGTGGCCTTGACTCAGACAGTTTAAGGCAGCGAAGCAGAGCCACTGCCAAGCACAAAGAAGTGCTGATCTGTTGCTGTATCCATAACTTATGCATGAATATGAAAACAGAGCAGTGTCAAAGCTATTAAGCTCTTATCGTGTCTCCAGGAGGATGTGGGTTTAAAACACACAGTAGGAAATATTGTGTGTTTCTGGGCCCTTGAATGTGCGGTAGGTGAGGTGTGAATTCATGAGGTGGATTATGCAGGGAATGAATAGAAATAAGTCGTCTTGTCTTCAGCTAACAACTGCTCAGACAAGAATTGCAAAGGGCATTAAGCTTAGGAAGTGAGGCTGGATGTGCCTCGGCGTCTCCGATAAGGCTCTCGGCGTGTGGAGTACGTGGTGGGTGCTGGGGAGGGTCCCCTCTGGAGAGGGGAGCAAAGCAAAATGGAAATATAGGGGCCTGTAAAATCCTGTCCTTGTATCTTCATGTGATTTTCATAAAACAGGCAAGATACCAAATTAATATTGTAAAAAAATACAGTTATTATGAATATTTTATAATTTAGCGATTGAACCAACAGTAGGGAATTCTGCACGTTATATAAGAGTGCAAGGCTTTGATTTGCATGTTTTTAGTGTAGGAATAAAGCTGTTTGGGGGGGAAAAATAGTATCAGTTAAGCAATTTTGCTAAATGTATGAAAAATGAAATGTTATGAGACGGAATATGTATTCATTACGGAATGAAATTGATGTTTGAAGCTAAAAAAAAGCTATTCTGGCCAAACATCCTTTTGAATATGTTAGCAGATCATATCTTGATTTATTTGTATGTTTAGTGGTGGCAGAAACTGAAGAGTTTGCCATGTTGGGGGAAGGAGGCAAATGATATTTCTGAATCAGATGGGCTGACCTGATCCTTTCTGCAGGAAAACAACACCAATTTGCTCTGGACAGGGAAAAAACGCTGGAAGAGGTGGGTGTGAGAGGGGGTTTCTTCTTTGAAAGAGGAAATTTTGCTTTCCACCTCTATGCAGAAATGCTGATGCCAGTTGAGGTGGACTCATTTCTCTACAGGGTGGTGGAAAGACCAGGGGTTGTTTAGGTCTTGAGGTGATTTGGGCTGGTGCCCTGCACTGCTCCAAGGGAACATCCCATTCCCACAGAGAACATCCCTTTCCCATGGAGAGCATTTGGCACCTCGTGCTGCCGTTGCCCTCCACCACAGTGCCAAGAGGTGGATGATCCGTGCCCATGGGCCAGCTGGATGGATTCCAGACTGCTGGAGACGTGTTGTAGTGTGTGATTTATGGGGGTGGCTCTGGGCATGTGGAGGGAGCCTGGGCAGTGCTGCTGCCAGTTCTGACCCGAGGGCCACCAGCACATGTAGCCAGTGGTGCTCCCACTGGTCCATATGGCCGTGGTTGGCTGGAGCACAGCGGGACACGGCGCTACCAGCGCAAATATCTGGGATCTAACATGGCCCGTCCTGAAATCTCATTTATCAACAGCTCCAGAGCTCTGCCATGTGCTTGGGAGGCAGGAAGGAGTGTCAGTGTTTGACCACCGTGGCACAGACAGCAGGCAGAGGGTGGTTGTTGTGTTTGTGCAACCTCCGGGAGTCGATGGCTCGTGCTCTGTCCTGGCCTCTGCGAGAGGAGCAGCCAGGATGGCTGTGCTCCCCTGGGATCAGAGAACCTGGGTGTGTTTTGGGGTTCATGGTGTTGGGAGAGCTGTTTCCTCAGGAATGGCTTTGATGAATACATTTTGAATGTAATTTAGTTTGTGGAATGCAAGAGAGCAGGTGGCTGCCTTGCAGGACCTCCACCATCTCGTGGGGGTGTTCCAGGGACCACTGGAAGCCACTGGAGCTTCCAGCCTGGTGGGGTAAGGGCAAGACAGGCTTAGGAGGAAATTACTTTACAGTGAGGGTGATAAAACACCAGAACAGGCTGCCCCGAGAGCTGTTGGATAGCCCATCCCTGGGAACATTCCAGGTCAGGTTGGACAGGGCTGTGGGAGGACAGGGCTTGGATGGTCATCTCCACCCTGCCTCACACAGGAGTTATTTGGGCAAAACATCACACACATCTGCAGAAGGATGTTGGATTCTGCCATAAAAAGGGCTGAAACCCCAAACCCTCTTCTCACAGGTTAGGCAGAGCTCGGTGCTGCTGGTTTCAGCCAGAGAACACTCACCTATTTCTGTAGGTTTAACTCTGCTGTAATGATTAATTTCTTACAAACATGTACAAGGTGGAACATTTAAATAAACAGGAACAAGCTTATTATTAGATGGCAGGTTTTTCTGTGATAGCTCTTATAATGTCATCATGAGTTTATTAAAGCTTACCATGAAAAATCTTTCTCCAAATCTAAGCTCTTTCATACAGCTTCCCGTTTTGATTGACACCAAAATAAAATAACTAACCTATAAATTATAATGTGTGATTTAAATGATAGATAAATGCATTATTTGTAAGGTATTGCGAGGATCAACATATGCAGCTTTAAGAAAATAAAAAAATATTTTACCAAGATAATAATAGGGCAGAACTCAGCTCTTTTTGTGAATATTCCCACTGCATACCGATATCAGATGATCTTTAAGGTCCCTTCACACCCAAACCATTCTATGTTTCTGTGATTACTTTTAATAATCAAACAGATGTGGAAAAAAAAGGCTCAGTGCAAACAACCGTTTCAACTTCATCTTGTAATCGTCATTTCAACTTCATCTTGTAGCCAGTCCAAGGTCAAAAATGTAAATCATGGAATCACAGGATGGTTTGTGTTGGAAAGGACCTTAAAAATCATCTTCTTCCACCCCCTGCCATGGGCAGGGATACCTTCCACTAGACAAAGCTGCTCCAAGCAACACTTCCAGGGATGGAGCATCCACAACTCCTCTGGAGCGACTTGTTCCAGTGCCTTCCCACCTCTACATTCTCCTCAGAGACACCCCCCGGCTTTGTGTCGTCAAACAAGCAGATTTGTGTCATTGAAATGACCCCAAAGTTTGTAGATCTGTTCCCACTCACCTGTTTGCTGACGTTGGAAAGGCAGGTTTCTTGTCATTATTTGTTTTTTTTCATGCCAAGGAAATGAAACTTCCTGAGCTCCCTGTGTTCCCTGGGAGATGCTCCCTGGGAGATGCTCCCTTGGAGATGCTCTTGGACACGGTGAGCAGGGCTGAGTTACTCCTCTGCAGATCTGCCCCCAGGCTGTGTCCCACTGCAGGCAGCTCATTGACCAGCAGAAGATAATACACAATGGCTCCTTAGAACTCATCTCTTGGGAAAACAGGGGTCTCTGGGCAGGGAAAGGACTCCTTGCTACTTTTTGCACCCCCTATTTTAAATTGAGCTTTTAAATCGGCTGTTCTGTAGCCTGATAACTGCTCCCTGCTGTAAGCAGGACCTCAGACAGATGGAATGTGCTCTGTCAAGGCTCAGACTTGGCTCAGTGAGGCCATCTCGCAGTGCTGGTGCTCAGTGAACACCATTAATGGGCTTTAAATCTGCCTGTGCAGGTCCCAGCATGGAAAACGTGGCTTTTGTCCCTGGAGTTTTGCAGCTTAAAATGAGTTAATAGCACATCTCAGGCTAGATCTGAGTGCATATTATAAATGACTAATTTATTTCTTGAATTTAGCATTTCCTCCCGCTTAGAGTGTGATTTCTATGAATAATTTCCTATATAAAGGTACTTCTTATCTCTTTCTTTGTGGTTTGAATCGAAGAAATATTTGGAAACTGAGGGGGTTGTTACCTTTGTGCACTTGGATGTTTGTGCCGTGTTTTTGGCCATCTAAAATTCAGTTTCCAAGGCTAAAGGGCAGGTCTTGCAGAGCCAAAATGAGGCTTCACAGCACGATGGGAACCCTTCTCAGCATTAAAACCCATCAAGATAGGCATGGATGCTGCAGCTCCGTGTGCAGTCCAAATGTGAGGCAACGTTTACTCTGGATTTATACAGTTTAACACGGCAGGGAGTTTGGGATCTCCATGAACTATAACCTCACCACCTCTGAGGTATTTTAGTGCAAAATCCTTTCTGATCCCAGTTGGTTGGCAGTGGGACTGGTCTCAGGGCAAGGTCAGGAGGGATTATACTGTTGCTTTAGTGTAGTTTTGCCCTGTGTGTAATTCTCAAAATCGAGCTGCACGCTTGCTCTTTGCTGACTTGTTGGATAAACCACATCCTGCATAAATACATTGATAAATACCTGATATAACTTCAGCTGAAGAAGAATCAGAGCTGTCCCAAGGAGGAAGGTGACTCCTTTTCCATCTTTGTTTGCATTGAACGTGTTTCTTGTTTCAATGACTTTTTCATGAGAATTTAATCTTTTTGGAAACACTGGGAAAAGCCAGGTAATATATCCTTAAATATCTTTAGTCTTGTCTCATGCCCATATTTTAAGATAACTTTCACAGGTACAACCAGCTCCTCCAAACATCAAGTTTTTTCTTTTTAACCATAAATGTAGTTATTTTACTCTTCCTTCTTTGTTTTCTTTTTAAAAAGGCCATTTATTAGTCTAAATGAACATGCACCAGATAGAAGTTTTCTCTAAATTAAATGGAAAATCCATTTTTGGCATATATTTTCTCATGTAATTAACTATCACCTTGTCTCAGTGAATGTAATTTTCAACAGAGGAACTGAGTTTTGGTTATATTTGCTTTATCTATAGGGATCTTTCATATTTTATAGGAGGTGTAGGTGCAGGTAAAGAGGAGGAAAGAGGAGGGCAGGTATTGGTGTGCTCACTGAGGAGCTGATTTACAGAAATGGGGCTCCCCTGGGCCTGACTTGCAACCCACACACTTTGCCTTTTATTTATTTATCTGGCTACTTAACGCTTCTTACTGTTTCTCTTAAATGAATTAATTTACCCTACAAAGCACTCCTTGCAATAATCAATGACTCATTACACTGAAAACCCGCAGGAAATACTAATTAAATGAAAAATGTGCAAGAGGAATGTTCAACCTCTGTATTTCTAGCCAGCCAGATATTTAGTGCTTTCTTTTTCCCAAGTTCTCCTAAGTTTCAGGGGAGGTTTTTACCTTGAGCCCCAGGGAGGTGGGATGGCTTAGAGTGTGGGGATATTTCCCAGACATGCCAAATCCAGTTCATTCCTCATCAATATCCACAGGAATAAATAATCTGTTTATACACCACCTTTCTCTGAGCTCTGCAAGGTTCTTGTTATGAATTCCTTCCAGCTGCTTTTCTCATTCCCACAGCAGAATTGCGTGGGAAGGGTTACCCCTTGTCCATCAGTTACTCTAACAATTATTGACTGATAACCACTGGTAATTCCAACCCTCCCCCAAGCTTTGATAAGGATTTTCTGTAGTTATTATGCTCTAAAATGTCTCCTCACCCAGAAAGGTCTTGAACTTCAGGTTGAGCAGGTGACACAGCCACCTTTTTGGGGTGCTTGAATAGACAGAGGTTAATAATATGGAACCTGGAGGTTTTATAGCTGAAATGCTGAAACTGAGAGTGGGTTTGAAACTCCTGCTTTTTGAACCATGGGAGGGATTGTGTTCCATTACCTTCAGCAATGGTGGGCAGAAATGGAGGTTTCTTTTATGCTGCTCAATGATTTTTGGAGAAAGTGTGTTAAGTAAAGCCATAAAATAAAGGGATTAGAACAAGATAAAGAAAAAGAATAACTAAGAAACCACCACCACTAACAAAAAAACCCAAAAACCAATAAAGACAAAAAAAGCTGTGGCAAAGCTCCTCTCCTTGACATCCTTTGCATTCCTGGTTTTGTGCACGTTGGTTTTCTGTTCTGGTTGGTTCTCCCCAAATCACTTTTCGCCTTTGCATGTGTTGTAGATTTATATTTTCTTTAAAATCAGTCTGTACCTGAATTCAGGAATATTTTCACCCCAGAAGAGCAAATGAGCTGCTCCCATTTTGGTTTAGCAGGGGATCAAACACCAGCCTGGGACACTTCCCATCCTGGGCAGGCTCAGGCCACACACACCAGCAATAACTACTTCATATTAAAGAAATATGGGAAAAGTGGGAGAATAAGGAAGAGAAGGATGAATTATTTATTCAGTTTTAAGGCAGCAAGAATTTCAGTCAGTTTAGCTCCTCATGATAATTAATCTACCCAAAGAGCTGTTAAGTGTAACAACATCGAGGATGAATTCCTTAAAGTGTAGTTGACCCACAGAAATATGGATGAACCCGTGACACTGCCTTTAGTTTTTCTTTTCAGTGATAAATTGCATTAAAATGGTGGCAATGCATTGAAGATTTTTGTAATACTTTGTGCTCAAGTTCAAGGAGGTGTTGTTTCTGTAGATGTTGGACTGTGTTGTAAGACAGGGAAGGCAGAACTGGAAGGGTAAGTTAGGGGGGGAGATATATTTCAATCCCAAATGGATGAAACTTGAGATAGAAATACATGTTTTAACCCCTAACTATGGGGTTTTAGGGAGAAAAAATTGGTATTAGTAGTGTACTGAGTCTACTTGTTCTGCAAATCAAAAGCTGGATGTTTTCCTTGCTCCTTTGTAATTTTATTGAAGGAAAATTATAGAAATCTTTGGCTTTTACTCGTCCAATCCTTTCAGTGCTTCAAGGCATTGATACAGGTTACCCAGCTGGCTTTTTGTCTATCTGTCTCCCTCACCAGCCCTTGGAATTCAGTGAGACTGATGGATTATAGCACTTTGGAAATCAAGCCCTATAGTCTGATGTCTACAAAACATAAAAGAGGTTGGAGTGTGTATATTTTGCCCTCAATCTACAATATATTCCTTGAAGACAAAAGGAAAAAAATCACATAAAATTGTCTCTTTATTTGGAGGTACTTTAACATCAGAGGGGATTTGCTTCCAGCAAAGAAAACATTTGTTCCAGAACTACAAATGTTTGATATGCTGCAGTATCAGATAAACTTTGTTAGTGCACAGTGGCACAGAGCTGATAATTGAAGAACTCTCAGGATTTTGGGCAGTAAAATATCCCCAGTGAGTGCTGAGCTCAGTGGGAAAATGGGATGTATAAATCTGCAGTGAGAGGAGAGGAACAGGAGGAGAGAGTTCTGCACTCAATTTTGGGAACTCCAAACCACCAGTGAAGGATGTTAAAGAGAAACAAAAGTGAGGAGGTGATATCTTTGGGCATAAAAGTTATTTTTCAAAGAATTTTCTTGTTAAATATAATGTTGGACAAGAGCCCATGGAAATTCTCAAGTCACTGGAGACTCCTGCTGTCGCTTGGCATGGGGGGAGATGATCTGATCTAGTGGAGGAATCAGCCTCTAGCCCTGCATAGTCCCAAAGTATCTCCTGCAACACAGTGTTGGGCATTTCATTCAGTAGAAATGGTCACTGGAGGCACCAAAAAAGATGGAGAAAGGTCCAGGTAAGAAACCCATGGCCAAAACTAATGGATAACTTGGTGTCGTGCGGTGGGACGTGGAACAGGAACCTGTGAAGAAGCACTGATGCCTGAGATGAAGGTTTATCACATGCAGAGTCAGCCAGCTCTGGGTGATTTCAGAAGTAATTATGAACCTGGGAAGAGCAGGACAGGGAACAGCAAAGCCACCGGAGGAATTTGACAACAAACTCCAGAGAGCAACCGCGGTGCCATGAAGGGGGAGACGCTCGGGCACCTGTTGTGACAGCTGTGCCTCAGCATCCAATGACCAGATCAGGGTGGATAACGAGACAATCTGCTCATTTAAGAGTGTATATACAAACCCAGCAGGGACATGAAACTGTTTTGCTTTGTTTTACTGATAATGTGTTATTGGAGTCATGTCTCTGACTGTGTGCTAGAGTGGGTTCAAAACAATTACTTATGTAACACAGGATATATTTAAGTCAGAGAAATGTGTGTATCTCAATTTCTGGTTAAGAAGCGAAATGAAATTATGTTTTTCTGAATAGATTTATTGATTTCCGTTTTTCCAGCACAGGGATATCCATCTCAAGGGCTGGATGCCCCTTGCAAAACTTCAGCTGTGGAGTAATCAATGGATGAGACTAAGATGCATCTCTTGCCTGCTGCTGGTTCATACTTTAATAACTGCATTATTCTAAGAGTAAACTCCTTGAAAGTAAGCTCAATCAGTGCATTCTCCAAAAGTTGGAGCCCATCTCTGGGTGACTCTATCTGGTCCAGGGTGGCCAGAAAATATCTGGTGCAGCCCCTGCAGTGTCCTCTTGTAGTGCTCTGCTTCACAAGTGGTCGGGCATCTTCTGGAGCAATTTTGGCATTGATTTTGAGGTGGCAAAGGCACAGTTTCAGCAAAGTTTCATCCATATGTGCAAGAAAATTGTATTTGCTGCTCACTTACAGAGCAGAGTGACAACGTCAGGGAAACAAAAGAAAAAATAAAACTCACAGAGCAGTTCTTTGGGCACCAGGAATTAGCAGAGCCCGGAGACACTGCCCACACTGCAAACCTGGCTCACAAATAATGGCGTTGCATGCAAGGGTGACCACTGCTGCTTTGATTTTGAGTGACAACCGTGTTGAGAAACTCTGAATACAAAGACAAGACTAATGGAATGTAAATACCTGGTGGGTGCAGCCAACCAGCACAAAATGTATGTAGAGGGAGCTGGAGTGTCCCTGCTGGAGTGACTGTGCTTCCAGATCATCGTGTGCAAGGAATAATTACAGCAGGGTTTGTCAGCTGAGCTGGTGGAGGGGGGAATTCTTTATCTATTAATCAATGCAGGGAAGGATGAAGCACCTATAAACCATTCATCTCACTTTAGCTTCTTGTTTATAGTTAATTAGAGTTGTTCTGATTTTGATTGGGAAAAATGGGGGTACCTTGGAATATAGAACTGTCGGATGGAGCACCTTGGAGAGCATTTCCTGCTGTGAGATCCTTGGGGCAATGGGTCCAGTGGGTTGGACTTTTATCTCCAAGATGAGCATCTATGAATTGCTCACAGGGTAGGAGCCCTAAATCACAGGGAAATAAGAGATGGTCACAGTGCCAGCACCTCGCCAGTGGGAAGGAAGTTTTTAGAAGTGGGAATTAGGTAATTTCTTTCATCCCTCTTGCCTTGATTTTCCCATTCCTTTATTATTATATATATGCACAAGGAGGATATTTAACAAAAAACTTCATTTCTCCCCTTTTTTTCATAAATCACAGTCAAAACAGAGTGAGACCAATGCACTTCTTACCATTATTTTTTAATCCCTTGTGAAATTGTTTACCTTTTCTTCCCATAATTTCCATGGGGATTATAGATAAGGCTGCAGCACCTACACATAGTTAAGGGATGTTTTATAACTCACATGTACTGTGTGGTGCAGAGAGATGCCAACTGCAAGCATAGAAAACCCCAGTGTGTCACTTGCTTTTCATTTCATTTTAATCTGACTTTAAATCAGTGATATTTTCTCCTTTTTTTTGGTAAGAGAGTTCTTTAAAATGCTTTTATAAATCGAGAAGTTATTGCTAAACCTTGGAGTCCCACCTACCAGCCTCGAAAACTGCAGCTTCACTAAAAACCACGCAGTAAATGTGACATTCCTTGATGCATGCTTATTATTATGGTAAATATTTCTCTAGGTAGTGCCTGGTAATGTTAATTAATTTCAGATCCACCCTTTTTTTGTCCACGTATGCAGATTTCAAATCTGTGCCTCCACCAGTGTTGACACGGTGCAATGATGCAGCCGAGCTCTCAGATGTCTGGCTCGAAGAGTTGTGAAATGATCAAGCAGACAAACCCAACCATTTCAGCCTTGTCAATCTAGTTCTCAGTGGACAGATGCCCTGGTGCTGGAAAAGCAGCATGCCCTGCAACACCTCTTGGCAGTGTGGAAAAAGAGCCAGAGATGTCCCAGACACGAAGTACGACCGGATTCTCAGCTCAAAAAATCAGGTTTGTGGCCCCACTGGAGCTCCTGGGTGAGGCTGTGTGGGGACACGTGTGGGGACACGTGTGGGACCTCTGGTTTGGGCATGGGGGAGGGATTTCTGGTCTCTCAGATTGTCCATCTGATCTGCTTCTGAAGCAGGTTGTCTTGGATTAATGGGTGATGATCCGGATTTGTGCATTGAGGGCTCTGGAGTGCGCCTGGTTCGTTGCTGGAGTTTGTGGATTGCATAATTAATTAATTAAATGGTATAATTTAAATATTTTATTGGGTGCTTATCCAGCAGGCATTGACTAAACTGTCTGAGGAAACAGGAGGTTTTGGGTTTCTGTTGGCACACCAGCAGGGACAGCCCTGTCCTGACTGTCTGTGGTCATGTCCCCCTGAAGGCCATCACTGGAAGTCCCATCCCAGGTGTCCTCTCGGGCACAGCAGGGGAGGGGATGAGGCTTCAGTCTGCTCTGTCCACGCAGCCCCTGGGCATGTCTTGGTAGGCACAGTTCCAACAAAGCCCAGCCTGGAGCAGCTGAACCCACCCCGGTGCACAAAACCTGGAAATCTTGCAAGGTGGGTTTAAAACCCTGCAGAACCCACTGAATTCATGGTACAGAAATCTGGCAGTGACTGGGATGGGCAGGGAACTGTTCTGGTACAGAGGAGGTTTTCTTTTTGGCTAACGAGTTGTTTTTAATGTCACACGTGGCATCACAAGATCTTGCAGCATTGGGGCATTTTTAATGAATTCCTATCACTTGCATATTAGCAGGAATATTTCCACTGCAGCAAACCCCATAAACAGTTCCCACACTGGGCTGTGTTATACTGCCACCAGAATTGGTTCTTCTGATGGTTCATTTCTTTTATGCTGAGAATTCAGGACCAATTCAGCTTGGTTTTATGCATCATTAGAGATTTACAATTACTTTGCTATAGTTTCTTTCTGGAAGCCTATCTCTCATGGTTAATGCTATGGGAGTCCTGTTGTGTAGAGACTGGTATGAGCCACCTTATAGCAATAAAGCGTTTGAGAAGGATTTAGAATTATGAGGGGCTAAATTCTCCGTGCACAGACTGTAATGCTGTTATCCCTTGCTGAGCTTGGGTTGAAACCTTTTTTTTTTTTCTCTCCCCAAATTAGGAAAAAAAAAAAAAAGTGCTCTTTCTTCAAGAGGTTTTGAATCATTTACATGTAATTTTTTTTGTGGCGCCGCTGCAGTCGGAAATGAGGAATTGTGTGAAATTCCATTTGGATTTCATGATGCTTAAAATACATTTAGGTTGTATTAGTATCTAACGAAAAAAAGGCCTCCTCATTTTTTTTAGATCTCGCTTTTAAAAAGTCTGATCATTATTTGGGACTTTATTTTGGATTTTTTTAATATTTTGTGGGGGTTGTTAAAGGCAATAACTTCACAAGCTTTGCCCTTGCACAATAAGCAGGGGCTCTGTATGTGTTATAATCCGCATAATTCACATTTTACATAAATACAGTGTTGCACTGAAACAAACATGATATGCAGTGAATAATATGGGCCTGATCTAAAGGCCATTAAAATCAATGAAAAGATTTCAAATTAACTTTTATAGCCTTTAGATCAGGCTCTAAATGGGCAAATTACAGTTATGGAGTTTCCCATTTACATACCTGTGTGCTGCATTTAATGTATTTTATGGAATTGAAATTACTTGGTCCTCTTTTTCATGCTTTTTTAGGCTAAGAATTTGCCAAGGGCATCAACAGCAGTTTTCCCAGGCTTCAGCACAAGGATTATATAGTCAATCCACAAATGACTCCAATCTTTGAAGAAAAGGACATGGTTATCAGAGAGGCTTTGACGACAGCAAGGACCGGAGCACAATCTGCCTTTTTCCATCAGAGATTCCCATTCCCTCTCATTAACATACTCAGGACATCAGCACAGCCATCAGTCCCAGGGGAATCACCTCACACTTCTCAGGGAATATGCACAGGACCTGGCCCTGTGTTATTTCAAACAGATCAAACCAGATGTGCCTTGTGAAAGGTTTGGAGAAAGGCTGGGGCCCAGCAGCATCAGGGGAGGGATTCACAGGTTGCAGGGAGTTTTCAAATCCATTGTTACATCTTGGTAATCTTTCTTATTTCCCAGGGTTTTTCAGTCCCACTGAGGATGCAGAGCTGCTCTGTGATATCTGCTGCTGCTGTAAGTGTGAAAGGTGGTGCCTCTACCTGCTCCTTCCCAGCGCCCTGTGATGAAAAATGCCTTTGGAGGAACACTGGAAACAAGCCATCAAAATATCTGATTAAACCTCTTAGGAAACTCTCACTAATCACCTTCTCTGCTCTTGATGGAGTGTATTTATGCATTATAAATATACTTACTATGTGTGTGTGCTCCATAAATCACATCCAGCACTTGTATATGATGTATAAGCACATTCTATAGAACACACGCAAATACAGATGCCAAACTCCCACAGAGTTCATCACTGGAAAAATGTTTGAAGGATCTGATCCTTAATATTTAATGAGCAAGATGCTATTTCCTTCCTCAGCTTTTATCTCTGGTTTGGCATAGTCATTAAACTCGTTGTTTCCTTGCAGGATTATATAATTTATGACCTAATTTTAGACTTTTGCGTAACCGCGTTGAAACGCTCGTGGCGGATCCGGATTTCTCTGCACGGAGCGTTCCAGCATCAGACACCAGCTCAAACATGACTCCTGTGAGCTGCCCATCAGCAAGGAGTTAGAGGCATTAAAGGCAAACAGCCCAACAATATTCAGACAGCATTACAGGATTAGACGGTGGGGTTTTTTTCCCTGTAAAAATCTGATTTAGCAGCACTTCCCAAGCCGTGCGCAGCGGCCGCCAGGAATCCCCAGGTACCGCAGTCAGCACCCAGCAACTCCAATTACTGACTTTCAGACCCCTCTGGGATAAATTCATTGTAGGGAGGGCTGGAGGAGGTGGGGAAGCAGGTGAAGAACGACTTTAAAGCCACTGCCAGCCCCTCGCCCTCTGGAATTTCCCCTCAGCACCAGCCTGGCTGCTGGGCTGATTTTTTGCTGCACAAGGTGTTGCCAGATAACCCCTAAATGAATTATTCTGAAGCTGTAGCCACATTTTTTTGTGTGTCTTCTGTGTGTCCAGGGTAATTCAGTGGTGCTGTAAAGAGTACTGTGAGCTGCAGGTATTTTGTCAATTGAAACCACATTGTTTGGACCAGTCTTTCATCAAATTTAATCTATTGCCTATTGCATTAATGCATTTTGAGAGCACTTTATTCTGGTGTCCCATAGGGAAGTGGCTTGTGGTGGAGGAGGGTTTAGAAGCTTCCTTTGTGCCTGCAGTGCAGTTATGAGGAATTTTTCCTGGTTTTCTACCTTACCCTGGGATATCCAACACGGATGACAGAGCTGAGATGCTGCATCCTCAGAGCAGCACCTTGGAGCTGTAGGAACCATGTCCCTGCAGCCCAACACCTCCCTCTAACACAACAACCTAATGCACAGGGTGAGGTGGGTGCCCACATGAAAGAAAAAGCATCCTTAGGAAAAGCTGATATTATTTCTCGGATTAAGAAGGATCGGAGAGTGTCTCTGTTTGGCTTTAATGGAGCAGTTCCAGGAAAGCAGCAGCGACCAAAGTATTTTCAGTAGCACATAATTCAAGAGCAAAATCATAATTCCAATTACCATTTCAGGCACTCCTGGCCTTGGGAAACCTATGCTAATATTTATTATTATATTATTGACCTCTGATTTCTTCATCATTTACATTAGCCACTCTGATATTCTTAGTAACATCCTTTAAATCATATAAGCAGGTGTCAACAGTGCACGATGAAGTCACATCCCGCAGCTTTTTTATTTACTTAGTCCATTTTTTTCCTGGCAAAATAACAGTGTGAGTTGCATAATCTCACCTCCATGGGGCCTCTAGGGGGGTATATAATCACAGAATGCATTTTCTATAATCTCCCAATATGAGTCAATCCTATCAGAGGTACAAACAGTTGTACAAAGTCAGTGTTTCGCTCCCATCACTGCCTGACATCATCTTCCACATAACACAAGAAAATATTTACTTAGCTCTTTGACATTAATTGCCACAAAGCCTTTGAAACAAAAAAATTGTGGAAAGCGAGGAACTGAAATGGAATAATTTGATTTAATGAATTTAGCCCATTTTCTGTGTGCAGGAATTAGATTCAGATGCTTTTTTATAATGTCTGGGATGGCCAAGGACACCTCGAATCTCTGTTCTTCAGTGAGGTCCCCAGGCACAAATCAGAGTTACCCAGAAAAGCTGGAAGCTGATCCTTTTCTCCATTGTTTTCTTTGCATAAGTGACCATTTCTCTGGGGGAATCAAGACACTGCATTTATTTTCCAGGTGCAGGTGAGGTGCCAAAAGCAGCCTGAGGCTTCTCATTGCCTTCAGCAGAGTTGAGAAAATTATATTTATCCACAAAAAGACTACAATTTTTTTTTCCAGATTGTTCTTGTGATGTGTCAAAAAGTTTTAATTCTCTGTTTGTCTCCTGTACCCACTGCTCATCTTCCTACCTCGGTGCAGCTCCTGCTGTTCCCCTCCAGAGAGCACAGCCACGGGCTTTTCAGCATCTCCTCGGGAAACATCTGGAGCTGGGGAAAGTGGGACCCATCGGTGCCACCCGGAGAGGGCTGTCCTTGGTCATCTTCATCTCTCATCCATCATTTTTTTACTGAAATTGAATCCTTCTGAACTTACATTGCCTTAAAAGGTTTACCTGGCTCGGCAGGTGGCAGGGTTTCACACGGGTTTGGGATCATTTTGGCCACTTTTGGAAGGTTTGTGAGCCCTGCACAGGTTGTCAGGCAGGTGGGCCCTGCTCTGCTCTCTGGGCACGGAGCCCTAAAAAACCCCTCTTGATTTCCACAGGTCAGGAGAGGGAAAAGGGTCAGAACAGCCCTAGATCATGTTTCTGAAGTCTGTAAGTGCAATAATCCTAATCATTAGCAGTTTCTGTAACAACACAGGTTACAGACACGGGACCAAACACCTGCAGGGAACCTCCTCAGGCGAAATTCTCCTCGGCTTCAATCACGTTTTTCCGGAGAAGAGACCTCTGGCTGCGCTCAGGGCCATCCGCCTGTTCCTGGCTGAAGAGGCTCTTCTAATCTACTGCTAAGAGACTTATTAGCAATGTAAAAAGGAACGTGAAGCAAGGAGAGTGTTCTTCCTAGCAGAAATATGTTTTGTAAAATTAGATTTGCTGACAGAAGTAATTGGGCTGACTCCTCATGACTATGGATGCTGTTTGTTGCCCTTATCTTACCAAAGCAAAGGGTACCAAATACTTCGAACTTTGTAAATAATTGTTTCCAAAGTGTTTTCTTTTTTTTTTTCTCTCTCTATAAATTCTTTAGAGAAAAGCTGGTTTGCTGGTTTCTAATCCTTTCTCTTCCAAAGCTTCTGAAGCTCAGCCCCTTCCCACTCTAGATATCTTTTATTTTCCCTCTTCGGATTTTAATATTTGTTAGATTACAAAAATCACTTTTAAGGGGAAATGCAGAGCTTTTGCTCAGATTGGAAAAGTCGTTCTTAGAGCTTTAACAAAGTGGTGAAAGAGAGAAAATTATCAAATAGAAGAACTTTATGCCAGACTCTGGCAGATGTTCTGTGGTGTGGAGATGTGTGTCCAAAGCCTGACCAGTGCCCAGAGTGGGGTCCTGTCCATTGGTCTGGCTGTTTTTTGTCCCTCCAGATTCCTGCCCAGTGAAAGGATTAGCCCTTTGCTGGTTCTTTATTCCTTCTAGGATGAATCAGAGCCAGGACTTACTCTTCCCTACCCCACCAGGGCTCGCTGTCTCCTCCGGTGCCAAACAGAGGGGCACTCTTTGCTTGCTAACAGCATTATTTCTTAGTTTTATTCCACTTTTTCACCCACAGCAACAAATATTAATGCAGAAACAGGACACAAAATGTCCCAGAGTGTGGGACAGTTTGTGTCCCGGAGTGTGTGCTATTAAAGTAAGGTCAGAGCCTGCAGGAAATCCACATTTTTTGCATAAAGCCAGGCAGACTCACGGATGTGGGAAAACTGAAATGCTGGAAAAGCAACGTGTCTTTCTCAATCATCCTTGCAAGTTGAACACGATTTTTTTTCCATTGTCTATCTGCTATCTATCTATTTCTGTACTCGTTTTGGCAAAAGACACAAATAATGAGAAATATCTGTCTGTAATGGACAGTTACCCCCTGTGGGGTCTCGCAGGTGACATGGGTGGGTGAGTTCTGGGCAGAGCTGCAAGACCAGAGAAATAAATGACAGCTGCCTGTGCTCATGTTGCCATTGGAGCATGGGTGGGGGTTAAATCCTGGTCTCCAACCTCAGGCAGCAACATAAAGCAGGGAGCAGAAAAGCCCAGGAACCCGAGGTAACTTCTGGAGTCGCAGGAGCTTCAGAGCAGATCCCAAAGGAAGGATCCTTGTTGAGCTGCCTTGTGTCAGTCTCAAACCCAGCACAAAAATCCCATGGGGTGTCTGGTCCAGGTCCAGCTGCTGTTGAGGAATGTTGATGTGTTCATGCCATGCTGCCATTCCCCAGCTGTTGTCCAATCCAACAGGGGGGAAAGGTAGTTCCTGGGAAAGGCAGCTGTGACATTTACTTCTTGAGTCTTCAAATCGTAACAAACATCTTCCTTGGTAGCAGAAGGCTCCACCAAGACTGATCTTCTCTCCTTCTCCAAAGCCAGAGGTTTCAGGTCTTGGATGCCACCAGCAGATCAGGTGCTTGGCTGATGATTTGTTCCCTGCCCCAGGTGAGCTGGGAAGGAATTTAGAATCACAGAATCATAGAATCATGAAGGTTGGAAAGGACCCTTAAGATCATTGGGTCCAACCGTCAGCCAGTGCCACCCACATGTTCACCACCAAACCATGTCCCCAGGGGTCACATCCACACAGTTTTTGAACACTTCCAGGGATGGTGATTCCACTACTGCCCTGGGCAGCCTGTACCAGGCCTTGACAACCCTTTCTGTGATGAAATTTCCCCTAATGTACAATCTAAACCTCCCCTGGTCAGCTTGAGGCCATTTTATCTCATCCTGTCACTTGTTATCTGGGAGAAGGGACCGACCCCCAGCTAAATACACCCTCCTGTCAGGGAGTTGCAGAGAGTGAGAAGGCCCCCCCCGAGCCTCCTTTTCCCCAGGCTGAGCCTCTCCAGCTCCCTCAACTGCTCCTGCTGCTCCAGCCCCTTCCCCAGCTCCGTTCCCTTCCCTGGGCACGTTCCAACCCCTCGAAGTCATCCTTGTCGTGAGGAGCCCAACACCGAACACAGGATTTGAGGCGTGGCTGGGATTTTTTTTCCCCTTAAAAAAACACCAAAAACCTAAATAAATCCATGATTTTTTTACGGAGGCACCTTCCAGCAGAGCCCAAATGGGAATGTTTGTGTTCCATACCATCCGTCAACGCCGCGGGAGCGGCTCCTCCAGCTCCTCTTTGGTGGCCAGAAGGAGCTGTCAGGGAGCCGCTCGGCCGCGGCGCCGGGCGGGGTGGGAGCCGTGCTGGCACGGATCCCTCTGCACAGGGGATTTCTGCTCTGACAATTTTTGGCTCCTTTAGGTTACTTCGGAGCTGCACGGAATTTTTAATGCTCTGCACTCTCGCAGGGGCTGACAGCGAACTTAAATACAGATTGCAAAGATAGATCATCTCCCAGCACCACTTTGTTTGCTGCTGCTCTAAAATCATTTTACTTGTTCCTGCAGCTCCTATAAAGCCAGAAGAGCTCTCTATATTTGCTTCCCGGATGCCTTTTTCTCCTCTGCTCGCGACTATAAAAGCAGCTTTTCATGCTCCAAATCAGAGATAAATTGAAATCGCTGCCGAAGAAATAAAACACAAGGCTAATCAAATTGTGGCACAGGAAACAGCCTTCAGCCAGTGCATTTTTTTGAGAGCTATTTTTAGCCTATATTTTTATTTTGTCACTCCATATGGGAAGTCAAACCCATATGGTTTGGGAGAATGGAAGGTTGTGCTTTTACAGAGATCTTGCAAACCATCCCTGCCCGGCCTTGTCCTTAAACAGGGGCTTAAATCCAATTGTCTGCCGTGGGACTGGAGCACTTAAATGCTCAGGCCCTGCCCGAGGTTGTAACAGCACGATTCCCTCCTGAGGTGTAAAACTATTCTACATTCGTTAAACCAGTCTCCAGTTAACTTGGCTCTTCTTAATTAGGGCTTTTCTCATCCGTACACCTTCCTTTTTTCCTTTTCCTTTTTAATTTCTCCATCATTCCAATGCCCTGATGGATGGGGTTGGTCCAGTCCCATCCAGGATGCAAAGCTGAGCATCCACAGCCATCACTCTTTGGAGTAGATGTTTGTGCCCTCCAAATGCCCAAATTAATGTGATTTCAGGGAATATGACTTTTTTCTGCCCACAACACCGTGGCACCTTCTGAGTATGTTGATGAATAAATACTTGGCTAGAAAATGTCCTGCCTTTCTGATAAACTAAATGTATAAAATTAGAAACATGTCCTCAGTGTTCATCCACTAGAATATCCACTTTACTTGTGTTATAGGTTGTTCATGATACTGAATCAAAAATTATGTGTTTTCTAAGGAATTTTGTGGGATGGTCGAAAACACTGACAGAAAGTTTTTAACCTGGTGAATTCCAGAGGATCATTTTATGAAATTTTTAATTGTAATCCCGGAATTTCTTCCCTCTGCAGTTTCTCAGAAGGTGGAATTAAAAACAAAAATGACATAACAAAATGCAGCTGGATGCTTTTATAGGTAAAGCAATGAGCAGAGGCTCAGAAATGTGGGTGATAGGGTTTAGTGGACATTCAGCTGAAAGTTGGATTTGATGATCTTGGAGATCTTTCCAAACTCAATGATTCTGTGATTTTATGGTGTGAATTACAGAGGCTCAGGGGAGCAAACACCTCGTGGAACTGCTCTGACTGAAGGAAAAGTCATTTTCTGTATTACTTTTGATTTCAGAGTTGTATTTAACCTCAATGTGGAAGGAGAATTGAAAAAAGAGTAGGGTTTTGGCAGGTAATATTTTTATGCCTTTTTTTTCCCCCTTAGGAAACAATTTTCTCCTTTTTGAAGGGATAAAGAGCAATGGAAGTAGGACTGTTCAGTGGAGAATTCCATGTGGCAGAAGAATGGGCAGCATGGAGATTTCTGAGATGGTTTGGACATCACTTTCATCAAGTAGAAGAAATATTATACTAAAATATTTCATCAAAACTGAGACCTCATATGGATTATATATTGGAAAATCCAGAAAACAACCACTGAGGTTTTTTCCCAGAGCAGAGATCTTGTGTTAGAGGAGACAATGTTAAAATAACCAAGCCCCAGAAGGGACTAAAAGGAAAAACCTGAGATTAGAGCAGAGAGAAATTATCAGAATCTGTAAAAGTGATTTGATGAAGCCTTGTTTGTGTTCAAAATCTGTGCTTGTTTTGAAATCCAAAGAACTACTGTTAGTTACATTATTTTCTCAAAGGAACTTTATAGCCAGGAAACACCCAACACTTGTATCCCACTTTTAAAAAAACACTTTATACCATTCTGAAATCCCAAAAGACAGTGAAAACCCTTGGATTTGTGATGCTTGGGATTATTGGAATTAATACAAGTAGTTGGGCTTTCCCCAGGATGTTATTCTGGAATATTTGAATAATAGAACTTCTGGCCCAGGTGTTTGGGGGGTGTGTTATATGGGCACATATAACTCACAGGAGCACTGCAAGGTGGACTTGTGATGTCACCGTGATTCCTGGACATCCTTTGGCACCCAAGTGACTTTAGAAGGGCTGGAATTTCATCCCAGGCCAGGAGCAGCTGATGGAGGTGAGGTGGAGCAGCTTCAAGTCAGTGATGTAGAACTGAAAAAATTGTTTGTCATATAACTGATCTCATCAGCAGCCCAGGGCACCCAAATGTCACTTTGGATTTTCTCCTGAGTTTCCATTTACATCATTAATATATAGATAATATGTTAAGGTATTATCTTCAAAAAAAAGGAAAGAAATAATTTCTTTATGATATGGGCAATTTGTAGAAGACGTTCGTGTCATTTTGCATTCTAAATGTGATTTATATTTATAAATAAATTTGCATCAAACCTCCAGCTCGCGATGTCATAGTTCTATTTTATCTTTATTTCAGATGCTCAAGAAATGTAAATTATTTTTACAGCTACATAAAAGCTATCCAAAGCTGCCAGGAATAATGAGATACACATTGTGCCATGCAGCCATGAGAAATCCAGCAGTACCATGGTTACAGCCAAACTAGGAAGCCATGAGAAACCAGGGAATATCAGCACATATAGATTCCTCTGGGTCCATTTTGCAAACCAGTCTTGACTGGGAAAATTCATATGAGAGAAAATATTTACCTGAAGGATAAACAGGCCCTTAAAATGAGGAGGAACAGTTCATTTCTATGGCAGGGGTATATTGTATTTATTATATTGTTTATGGAACATCAGCCACAGTTGGGCCAGGCTCTGCATAAAAATAAAGATATCAGCATTCCTGGAACACAGAAGTGAGGTTTGCAAATGTTTGGTGGGTTTGCTGATGATGTTTGGGCTTACAAAATATGGCTTGGCCATGAGGGTGGCACCAGAGAAGGGACATTGATGTCCCCTCAGTCACTGTGGTAAAAGGTTCCAGTGCCATGGCTTGGGGCTGAATTATAGATTACAAAATGGGTTCCCCTCATTAGCAATGAACTCAAACAGGTGGAGATAATTAGGGCAAATGAGGGTGTGAAAAACCTCAGCTGATGGTAGTCAAAGCAAGGCAAATAAAAGGTGCAGTGAGGCAACAGGTTCCTTTCCCCATGAGGAGCTTTAAGGAACAAGTTGCCTGGATTTTGAAGAGGGTCATCCTCGTTTTCCGTGACTGACCGTGGCTGATGCAGGTAGGCCTCATCATTCTCTGGTTTTATCTCATCTCTGACTGTGTTTCCCAGTAAAACTGGGGGTTTGGTGTGAATTTTTGCTGTTAGTTTGCTGCTGGAAGTGTCTTAATCCACCCTACTCTTCAAAGCTAGAATGAGAAAAGCTGATATGCACAGCCCTGCTGACTTGTTGCTATTCCCTGTTTGCTGAGTTACAGTGGTCTTGCTTTAATTAAGCTCAGTATTAAGGTCAAGCAGTTCCAAGAGTGACCTGATGATCTTGGAGGTCTCTTCTAACCTTTAGAATTCTGACAGTGGCTGTGTGGCTGCTCCAAGGCTTTTTGCAGGAGAAGGGATGCAGAAGGCCAGGCAGTGATGATGGGATGTGTCCTGTGTTTTCTGGACGTTTAGAGGAGTCAGCTGTGATGAGCTCTTGGGTCAAGCCTAAATTTTGCAGAATGCCTGTTCTAGAACTGTCACTCCCATTTTATTTTGTGGCACCAGCCACAATCACCTGGTGACTTGGGATCTGCTGCTTTTCCCCTTTGGCTTTCCTCTTCCAGACAACAAAAGAAGCACCAGTTTTGTGCTAACTTTTATGCTGGCACCAGACAGGACCATGTGTGATGCTGAGCCCCTCATTGAGAAGGTGCTGAGCTGTTTAAGCCCTCCAGGTCCTCAGCACCCTGGAGAACTGATCCCTGTGATGCTCAGCTTTCCCCAGAGTGTGGACAGCAGCTTGCAGGGAGCAGGGACAGCCTCAAACTCGAGTCAAAAGCAACTCTTTGTTGTGCTGAATCGGGGCAGTGAATGTTTGTGCATCCCAGAGAGCCTGGCCGGGCCTGTTGACTCCTAAGGACCACTCATGTGCCTTAATTGGGGCTGTGCATGAATGCTCAGCTGGGTGGGAGCAGCACAAACATCCCTGAATGTCAAGCTCTCTTCTGTGCTATTTTGTAAAGCTAATGACCAGCAGGCATTAAAAACCCCTGTTCTGCTCTTTGGAGATGCTGAGGCATCTTGTTTCATATTTGTAAAGGTGAATGCCTTCACTTTAAAAGAAAATGTCTTTATTTTGGAGACGTCGGAGCATAGAAAAATGCAGTGCTGTAAACTTAATGCCCCTGGAAGCTTTAAGATGTTTTAATATGTCCATAACTTTAGAAAAAAGGAAAATAAAAAGAGATAATGCTGCTTAGAAACATTTAAAAACAAAAAATCATGCTCAGCAGACAGCTCTTATGACAAGGCTCTGCCCAGAGTGAATTTTTATGCTTGAGTTATAAACCCTTGAAAAATGGGGATCCTAATACAAAAGCTGACACAGCTTTAACCAAAGCAGCTCTAGTAAGTGCTGCTGTAATTATTTGCTCATTAATTACAAATTTTGCAAGACATGAGAGTAACACAAATTGGAAAATAGGAATAATTATCAGTAATAATGCCACAGAAGCTGGACACACTGGAAGTATCTTCCTCTTTAAATTTAATAATAGCAAGACAGCTAGAAAACTAATAAGAAATACATAATTGAAAATTAACCTTGCAAATCTGCTGCTAATAAACCACGGTCCTCTTGTGCTGCAATAATTTTACACAGCCCTTAATTTGCATTTCAAGTGTTATTCCAGGTAATACTTTGTGCCTTCACAACAATTAATATGTCTTTGAATTCCAACAAGAATGCAACGGTTGGATTTATCCCAGCTGAGGAGTAGGGAGTGGGATAGACTGGAGTTTTTAGCAGCTCAGGGCTGGAATGGCTGGAACCCCAGTGTACAATGGTGATTTTTGTGCTGGCTGTGGTGCCTCAATGCTGTTTTGTTGCTGTTGAATTCGAGTATTGTAGTGTTTCATCCTTCCCTTGTGCACAGACATCACTTGGGCTGTTGGATCACTTGCACTTTCTCGTCCTCAGAGATGCAAGACTCGGTTACTTGGGGATGATTTAAACGTCCATGTGTTGGTAGCAGGAGGTGGGTGGTCCTTGAATACTCTGCTCCAGCTTTTCCTGTGGTGTTCGAGTGGTTTTCATGGATCTCATGGAGGCAGGGCTGGATACCCTGCCCAGCAAATCCCAGTGTAAGTCAGTGTAGCCTCTGCCTTAATGGAAAAGTGCTGCTTTGCCTCGTGCCTGAGGTTTTTCTCCATTCAAAAGCAAGTGGCACTTCCTTATGGGTGTTTTATATCTGTTGCCAATTGACAAAAGTCTTAAATCAACCAATTTGCAAGTAAGGATGAAGAGAATTGTTTACTCACAACGCAGATTGAGTCAACTGCTCTTGCTAAATATCTCCCACTCATAAAATAAACCTGATATATATCTCTGCCTGCACAGAAAAATCACAGCCAAGAAGTGTTTCATAATTTTGGAGCTCGTATCTAGTGAGCTCTGAGTGCTCAGCTGAGGGGAAAAAAAAAGATCCTAACAAAGAGAATCATCCCTGAGTGCAGGCTTGTATTATATTGCAATAGTGGCAGTGAAGGTATATGCAGGGATTCAAAGTTGTGCATGACCAAGCAGCTTAAAAAAAACCAAACACAACAAAATAAAAATAGAAAATAACCCAGAGACCCACAGTGTTTGGCATCAGAGAGGAGGAACATGGTACACAAACAACTGGGTTAAGAGTGTGCACTCCAAGCAGTGTTTCTGCACAATTCCAGACTCCATCGAGGGCTGCATGTAAAATGTTGGCTTCTTTGTGCAAACCCACAAATCCCAGGGAAAAGGCCATGTGGGGTCAGTGTTTCAGCTGTTTGTGTGCTCACTTTATGTAAGAGGTTAGCAGCAGTGTGCTTTTTGTCCAAAGCCAGCAATAGCAGGAACAGCTTGTTTCTGAAAGGGTTGTGGCTCCCCTAGTAGTGTTAGAAGGGGTCCTGAAATAAACCTCGAATGGGGATAGTCTTTGATTTGACCTTTCCTGCATTTATTTGGCTGTAAGTGTGTGCTCAGTGCAGTGTTTGACTCCTGTCACTGCCTTCAGCCTGTGCAGCTCCAGCACCACAGATATTTTCCCTACATCTCAGTATGTTTCAGGGAATTTAAAAAGCATGGCAGTGTGGGACAATAAGGCATTTTGGTTGCCCAAGGTCTTCCTGCAGAGGAGCTCGTGGGGTTGGACTGAAAAGCAAACCTGGGTGAAGTCCCAGCAGCATCACAGCTCTCCACGGCTTCAGTCCATGGAGGGAGAGGGGGGTGTTGTCTCCCTCCAAATGCCTTTGAAATCAGGTACATATCAAAAAAGAGAAAAATGAAACATTACTTTCCAATCTCTTCTGCTTTGGGGCAAACCATGGAAAGCTGTTGGAGCAGTGGAGTACAGCTTATTTTGAGGGTGGGGAGGCCCTGGCACAGGTTGGCCGGAGAAGCTGTGGCTGCTCCATCCCTGGGAGTGTCCAAGGACAGCTTGGACAGGGCTTGGAGCAGCCTGGGCTAGTGGAAGGTGTTCCTGCCCAACTTAAACCATTCCATAATTCTATGATTTGTGTGAACTCAGTGTGACCATCCCTGACTTCAACCTTGTGGATGTGAGGAAAGTTTCACTTGACCCATGAAGATTTGGAAATGGAGGGGAGGAAGGCTGGGTGTTCCTCAGCTTAACCCTGGTCAGGATTTAAGCACTGCATTTATAAATGTAAGAACTGATGAGACACAGACAAGAGATGACCCAGTGAAGGGCTCTGGAAGACCCTTTGATGCAGCTTCCATTCCACACGTCTGTAGGTCCTGTTGGAAGTTCCCTGCAAGACCAGAGCAAGTGCTGGGGGTCTGCTGGGTTTTCCATGGGAATTCAGAAGCTTGTCCAGCCTCCCAACCCAAGAGGCACTGAACACAGACACATATTGGGTAGAGAAAGCTTTGGGAGCCAAATGGATGAATATGAGTGGGGAATTCGCAGTCACAGCTCCAACCTTAAGAAAAAAGGAGATGGAAAATGCCCTCTCCTTCTGAAAACTGGGAGGCTGTGGGGGAAATGTGCCTCTTAATGATGCTCCTGAGGCAGCCCCTGTCAGTGAATCCCAATCAGTATTCTGTTCATCCCTGCTTTCTCAAGGAAAGACATGAAGGAGCAGTGTAGCCAAAAGGAAGCTATTTTTAGAAGATGGAGAGATGGTTTTTCCCCCCCCCCCCAAACCATTCTGCTGTTATTTATGTTGTGTGGTTCTTGAGTTATTTATTTCAGTGGGAGCTGATGCAAAGTGGGATGGGTTTTAATGTGTGGAGGGATGGTGAAATCCATCCTACAGCTGTCCTTGTTATTCAGGGCTGGCTTTGAAAGTCTTTCCAACCTGCAAATGGGATGGGGCTTTTTGGACACTCTCGAGGTGTTGCTGATGGCCAGGGATGTTTGTTGTCCCAGTCCCTCCAGTTTCCAACACACTGAGCATTCTCCCGTGGTTGTCGCTGCAGATATATTCTAACCTGCCACTAAACTTGCCCATATGCATTTTTAAAACACTGAAAAGGAACCGATAATTCCAAGTGCGCTCCAAGGTAAAAATAAAAAACGTTAACACTTTGCATCGATCAAAGCTAATTTATGCAAACTGGGCTCTGCTGGCAACTGCAGCAAGGTAGAAATGGTGACATCATCGAGCTTGAGCTCTGCCAACCTGGGTTAGTGGTGCAGTGACAGTGGAGTGATTTAGATATTATGATCTCACTTAATATTTCATACTTAAAACGCAGCCTAACCTGTAATTCAGGGTTATACGAAGTGCACGTTGTGGAGTTGTTCCAGAACAGATTTTGACACAAACTTTGCAGTGAAAGGGAATGTTTGAGTGACACACATATTGCATATGCTGTTACTCTGGAAGGCTGCTGAAAATCCTCTCAGAAGGGAAAACTTACTGTGGAATGTTTTCTATTTTATATATAAGTGTGCGTGTACATAGACACATGCACAGCAAAGGGTGGAAAATCTGGCTTAAGCTTTCGGCTATGAAATCATCACAGGAGAACAAAATCACTTGGATCAAGCAAATATAGCTGCAGGTTTTGAATCCCAAACCCTGCCCCTCTCACAACAACGACAACAAAACACTGGAGATGTGGTGGGTCAGGAGTTTGAACTTTTAACACCAATTTCAGAGTCCAGCCTCTCTTAGAGAAACAGTGCTGAAGTGACCTCCCATTCAGTGAGGGAGGGATTGCAGCTGGTCTGAGAAAACATCAAGTAAAGCACCAGGAAAAGAAAAGCTGCTTGTACTCGATGCTTTGGCTCCCCAGGTGTGCAGCTGATGGCAGAGGATGTGCTTCTCCCCAAGCCTCAGTGGCAGCCCCTGCACTGAGCTGGGAGCCTTCCATTGTCTTGCTCATCTCACTCTTATTTATTTTACTGTTAATTGTAAGAGAATTGGAAGAACAATGGGAATAACCAAGTTTTCCTAGTTTAGCTTGTCTGAGTGTGTTGGTGAGGAACAATATCCAAGATAATTGGTTCTAGGCTATAGGACAGGCTCACAAAGGGCTTCCACTCAAAACCATAGGCATCATACTTATAAATATTTTGGATAAAACACTGTGGATGTAGGAGGGATAGCCTTGGCCACTGCAGTAGGAATTTGGGACAGATGAACCATGAAATCCTTTTCCTATTTGTGTGGGTTTAGTCAGCCCTGAGGCCCTCTAAAGGATAGGAAGGAATGGTTTGGGGCAAGTTTTTCTCCAGGACTATGGTGATGTTGGCACTTGCAGTTTAGTTAAGTCTAAGATCTGCAATAATTCATTCTTGAAGACCTTAAGGATCAGTATTGCAGCTCTTTTTTGGAAAGAACAAGGACAATGAGTATCCCAGAAAGAACATGGTCAAGCCTTGAGCCTGTAAACTACCTCGTTGTCTGGGAAAATGGCCTTTTTCCTCCTCCAAGACTGTCATGTTCGTGTCCTGAAGCCAGGTCTGGTTGCTCATTGTTGGCCACCAGCAACCTGTGTTTGAAAGCACATTTTGGGGGTTACTCAGCGTGTCTGAGGCTGAGACATTTCATACTTAGGGAGGGTGGGTTTCATTGGTAAAGTTGTTTGCACCCACATTTGAGAACGTTTTGCGTTGACATTTTCTAAACCAGGGGAATGACCTTGTCACTGCTATAAACACTTATCAAAACCAATCAATATTAGTTCAAATGCTTAAAATACAGTGACATAAGAATTATTCAACAATGTATGATTCTTTAAGTTGAATTAGGATGAGGGGAGTGCCAACTCAGAATTCTAGGATTTTTGATTTACTTAAATGCTACTTTAGGAGTTTTTTCAGTCCCCAGTGAATTTCTCCTGTTTCTTACAGCTAATAGGAAATTTTATGGGTTTTCGATCAGAATTAGTTTAAGCCACTAGAAAACATCCTTTGTTCCTATATTGATAGAAACCCAGTATTCTCCTTTCTTCCTGTTTGGCCTCCTCTGCCCTGGATGCAACGGGAGTAAACACAGTGGAAGGATTTGTATTACCAGCAAAGAAGAACAATTGCAGCAGTGTTTAAATTCACAAGGTTTGAGGATTGTAATTGGAGTTTATTTGAGGGTGGGGGGAGGAAATGTTTATGCCACTTCATTTTTAGAGGTTCTCTATTTGTGTTCCCCGTGCTTATCACACAGGGACAAACGTTTTCCCATCTAACGGAAATAATTCTGATTCTATTCCAAAAAAAACAGCCTGGAAGCCATGAGATCCCAGGAATAGGTTTCTCCCTCTAGTGGCAGCAGAAAGGGAGATACAGAGCTCTTGGACCAGGTAGACTCATTCTTTTTTAATTTTTTTTTTTTTTTTTTGGAGAAAATCAAATGAGGTAAAAGCTGCTGGTTTTTTACAGCTTCAAAGAAATATTCACATGGCACAAAATATCTGCAGCTGCCTCATGGTTCTCCTTAGTCATGGAAATACTTGTAAAACCAGATACTGAAACAAGGGTGTTTAATTTTTTAAAAGGCCTCCAGGCTCAAAGTACAACAGAGACAAGTTGATAAACAAAAATTATGATGACTTCGGTGTCCTGCTCTGTCCTGTTGGCAGAACCATGGAGCAGACACTGCATTTAGGAATAACTCCTGGAACTAGCTCAGCACCCCTCCCTGCAAATAATGCCTGACATTGGGTAACCTGTGGAGGGATGGGGATATTCAGAGAATTGTCTTTGTGGGCATTTGAATCCTGTGTGAGGCCACTGTGTTCCTCTGACATATAAAATGCAACCCCACACGTGTTCTCAATGACTAAACCACCCTGGAAGTGTCCAAGGCCAGGTTGGACAGGGCTTGGAGCAATCTGGTCTAGTGGAGGGTGTCCCTGCCCGTGGCAAGGGGTGGAACTGGGTGATCTTTAAGGTCCCTTCCAACCCAAACCATTCTGATCCTATGAAATCTCTCTCTTCTCTTTATGCTTCCTGTCTTCTCATTTTGCTTTAACTACCCAAGAAAAGCATAAAACCACTGATACTTGTTTCTGGTGGGCAGGAAGGTTGCTCTGTGGAGGGAGCCTGGCTGAAACACTTGGTTCCTGGTTGGCTTCTGAACCTCTGTTGTTGATAGTTTAGTCCTCATGACTCAGTCACTGCTTCTTGTGAGCCTATTTCAGTGTGAAGTCTTACTTCAGTAGAAGAGATTACATGAAGGAGATGTTGAAATAGCACCTTAAATTCAGGGAGAATGTGTCCTTCAAGCTCTAATGCTGAAAATACTGTTCAGCAAAGGATGTTCAGCTACTATAAACAGAAAATCCAGTAAGACACCCCCAACCCCAGTATGGCTGGGGTGCAGCTCAGGTTTCCTTTGACGTGTGGTGATAACACAAGTCCATGTGTTTAAGTTTCTCTGTGTCCTTGGGCAGCTCCAGCTGGGCTCTGGGAGTGAAGAGCTCTGCCTTGGGAAGGCCCAAGGAGTAAAATATGGCCAGAGTCTGTAGGGCACCTTATTCCATGCATGGAGTCCCCTGGGACACAGGAAACATCCCCTGACCTGTGAGGTCATGTGCGTTAGTCAGTGAATTGGAAAGTCTTCAGCCAGGGAGGAACTTGGTGACTTCTGAGTGAAATGCAAACTCTGTTCCTTCCAGCTGGGGTTGAGAATTATCAAGGCAGCCTAATTCCAGCTTCTTTCTGCAAAACCTACCAATATTTCCTGTGCCCTTTCTGCAGGCTGTTGCTCTGGGACCCGTTTTGTGTTAGGACTTGGAGGAGAGGACTTACCACGGGAAGTCTGGATTCTGGCAGGGCTGTGTGTGCCAGATGGATGGTGGTGGCTGTCTGAGCTCACTGAGGTTGGGAGACCTCCTGGCAAAAGGTTGTATTTTCCTGTCAGCTGGTCCTCAGGACCAGCTCAGCTCATTCCAGAGTTTGCCCAGGAGCCACCACTGTGCTGGAAGGTTCCTAAGGGCACTGATCACCAGCAGTACAGAAAACTCATTGGGACTTATTTCTTCCATGTCATCTTCTACGAGATGGCTTAAATATTAGTTACTTTCCAAATCATAAATCAATATTTTAGGCTTTTAACACTGTCTCTCCTTTGGATAACACCTTGCCCTCACTGTGGCAGATACCTGGGCTGCTTTTCCAGCCTCTTCTTTCTCTACCGTACCTGAAAACAGTTCTAATTTTATTTTTACCTCCCTGTAAAGTTTCTTTTCATTCAGTGCCTTTGCTTTTCTTATCGCTTTTTTTGCTCTCAACTTCATTATGCAATTGTTCCAACCCTGCTCTGTACTTGATGTTTTATAACTCGTGGCTGCCTTTTCTTCCACTGTTGATTATTTTACATTATGATGTTCCTTCACACTGGCTTTATGGAAAAAAAAAATAGCAAAACCAACTTGAACATTCCCTGTGCAATTACTGGGAGGTGGCCCACGTAACCCTCGGGCATACATTCATTTATCTTTGAACACTTGCTATTTCCTCTGGGTCCTTTCTCTCCCCAGCTTTATCATGCCGAATGTCACCCTGCACTTGGGCTCCCAACTTTCCTAAAATCTAATCTACTTGTTTACTAACTTCTGGTTGAACATTAATCCCAGTGAAGTCCTTCAAGGCTGCAGCCCTGAGTCTCCCCCACACTCACATCCCACCTTAATTGCTGCTGGAGGAATTACTGCTTACAGAAACCCATCCTCTTCCCAGCCATACTTCAGATGATGGAAATAACATCTGCAGTTGGAACCCCCTGCACGTTAAAGAAATGGTTTTTCCCGACATCCACAAGTGTTGCTCACATCTTCTCCCCCTCTCCGAATTTTAGCCTTTCCCTCTGATGTGGTCTCAGCCTGAACCTTTAAGCTTCTGCCTAATTTTAAGCAACTGGGATGTGGGTCTCAACACAAGTACTGCAGTTCTGGCACTTCCATAAACTCCCTTAAAAAAGAACCAACTTGGGTTGATAAGCACAAACTCTTCATGTTAATAAATATGTTAATCAACAAAAGTCTTGTAACAGACTCCAGATGTGCTCTGGACTTTTCTAGACTTGCAAAACTATCTTTTGGAAACTCTCAGTGGCCACTTCCAGTAAAAGTATTTCTTTATACCCACGTAAAATCAATTCCCAATGCATATAAAATGCTTTCAGCATTGAAACTTTATAAATGTGTTTGTCTTGTTCTTCCAAATCTTTGTCTAATACTGAAGTTATATGTAATTAACACATTTAATATTGACTGTATTGACCTCATCAATGTCACGGCTTATTAAGTTTTTTATCACTTAATGCTTCCTTTTCCTCTCTGTTGAATGATCACATACATTTGTTTATCATAAATTCTGAGTACATATATTTTGGAAAATAAAACTGAAATGCCAAGTGCTGTTGAAAAAAACATTTTCAAGAGCAGTAAAAAGATGTGTCTGGGTGTAGTTAAATTTTTATAAAGTGCAACATGAAAACATGTCTTTACCTTCATTGCTTTTTCTATCTCCCACCTACTGCTTTTTCCCTCTGAAAGGCAGCAGACAAAAATAAGAAGGAATATTTCTTGTGTTAAATGAAAACAACTTAAACATCTTTTTATTTATTTGGCATTTAATCTCAGGTGAAAACTTGCATTCAGAACACGTGCTTTCCATTCAAATTGGAAAAGTATCCTCACAAATAAGTATTTGTTTGGAGGGGGAGCAATGTAAATGTTGCATTTCACAATAAATATTTCTGTAGTGAATTTGAATTGATTCACCTGTCACTTTTTTTTTTTTCTCAGTAAAATGCAAAATCAGATCAGCTCAGATCTTGCTTATTTACACGGTCAGCTTTCATTTATCATTAGTTCTATTGAGTACTAAGGCTTTTAGTGCAGGAGATACCTCTTCCACTTAATGGATAATCATTTAGTGGAATATAATTTAAAAGGATTTATCTGGTATCTCTGCCATGCTCTAACCTCACCCCAGCATGATGAACTAGCTCCAGGAAAAGGATTAGCACTTTCTGGGGGCTTTTGCCTGGGTATTTGTTCAGTCATTAGTTCAACATCCAGCTTGGCCAAAGCACTTTGTGATCCACAATCAGGGACTTGACACAGCATAAGTATTTCTGGGTTTGGCTGCACTTTCCATCAGACCACTTTGTGTCAGGTAATTCAATAGGATTTCAATCCAAACCATGGCCTCTTTTTAATTAGAAGATAAGAGCAAGCAATTGAAGGCAGACCTGGAGAGGCAGCGTGTGAGACGAGGGGCTGGGAGCTGCACCTGGGGAAGAGACAAAAGAGTGAAGGAAAACAAGGTCTTGAGCAAGTTATGGGAAGAGACTGGACAGATCAGGAGAAGAATTTTATTTTGAAATACAGTGAAGGGCCAAGAGGGGAAGAGGTTATTTTTCTCAGGAGAAAAATCTTTTGCTTTTCTGGGCACCGGAGCTGTATCTCAGAGAAGAACTCTTAATTAGGACTGCAAGCTTGCTGTAGCTTCTTTTTACGCTCACAGAATCTCAAATGATGAAGAAATCTGACTTCAACCTGCTTTCCTTCTTCCCAGTGCCCTCCCAGTGCAGTCCTACAAGGTGTCAACAGTGGCACAGCAATGTTAGAATCCATCTCCAATGCCTTTCCAGCACAAGGTGGATGGTGTGACAGGCTGAGTTTGCATCAAAGGGGTGAAGGTTCCCCCAGAAAATTCTGCAGGAGGAACAGAGAGGGCTGTTGTGCAGGTCCAAGTATGTATTTTTTTTCAAGGAGTGTCTGAGGATATTTTCAGAGATGTTTGGACTGAAGTTCTGGGACAGTGACAGCTGCTCATTGAGCTGAAAGCTGGACCTGGACTCCCCAAACAAAAGTTTAAGGGCAAAACCTTTGAATTAATACATCTTTAATAACTGAACAAGTGCAAGATTCTGCAGCAGCATGGCTTGACTCTGCTTTTTGTGCTAAATATGGAAAACCCAGGCTTCCTATGGCTTTAATTGGGTTTTGCTTCAGCCAGCCTGTGTCCACCTGGGTTTCTGAGCTGTCACTGCTGGGGAGGAGGATCTTCTCCCCAGCTCCTGCTGAAGCTCAGTGTCAGCAGGGCATGGCCAGGGTTGGAATTGAAGGTGACAAGAGGGCTTTGATTTTTTTTTTTTTTTTTTTTAACCTGCTATTTTCCTCTAATTTTTCTATTCCTCTCGTTGCTAAAAGAGAACTCCTAAACCCCAAAATAACAAAACCCACCCACAACACCCCCTCCAAAACTACACGTGGCAATTTTTGTGATCTCTTATGTTTGGAAGGGATTAAGAAAGACTGTTTTAATCTTTCCTGTAGCATAGAAAGTGCTGCAGAGCCAGCCAGCAATCCAGAGTCTGTTATGTTTTCCCTGATGCCTGGAATTGAAATGCTGTTTGATTTTTATTTTATTTTTTTGGCAACTTTTCTTCTTGAGGAAAGAACTTGAGTGCAATCAATTAAAGAAAGGATCTGATTTGCTTTGTAATTGTTTTTCTGTCTGTATGAATGATGTAAGGGCATATTGGAAGAATTTACTTCACTACTCTGTCTTTTCCAAAATAACAGGTTTACTGGTTGATTTATGGGTTGTTTGTTTTGTTTTTGTTGTTCTGTCTGTAGGTGAGAAAAAGGTTAATTTGCTTGAGAAATCATGTCTATGCCAGAGAAGGTCAACTTGTTCCATCATCATGTTCTGCCATTGGAGGCTGACCTGGACCTAAACACGAGGTTTAAGGGAAGGATTAGACATCCTGTTTTTCTGCATGCTTTTCCCACCATTTGTTTCCTCCTGATTTTTGGTAGTTTCTCAGAAAAGGCAGGAGAATGTGACCCCCAGGAATGGTTTCTGCTCCCTCTAAAGTCGTATTTTTGACACGAAACCTCCCAGCACTGTGGTGGCTGTGTCAACTGTGACTGACCAAAAGTCAAAATACCAAGAAGTCTGTTTGTGAGTTGTGTTTAAAGCAGTGAAGGGCTGTGCAAGAATAATAATTGGGGAAGACGGGGAATATTAAATGAGTCCAAGAGCTGTCCATGAGCATAAGAAGAGAGTGGCCATGTGGCTCCTGGGGATGTCCAGCTCCTCTTCCTTGGCTCCTTCACTGCACTATTCCTATGACTCACAGGATGTTCATCACAAATGCTGAAGGACCAAGGCATTGTTGGAGCTTAAACCTTTTGCAGTGCCATAAAAGTACTACAAAATTAAGGATTTTCATATTTTATTGGGTTTTTTTTTTTCTAGTAGAAGAAGTTTAATAATATACCAGACCTGGGTGTCTGATTCCCACTTTGTGCTTTTGTGGATGTGACATTGGTGTCCAGGTACCAAGAGATGCTGCAGGAGGGACTAGAAAGAAAATAAGCATATTTTTCCCCCTTCCTTTTACTGGAGAAGTATGTAAAATGTGGTTGGAGTTTGTCAGGATGGAAACAAATGTCTTACTTTGCATGCAAGACTTCAGGATCTTTTCCAGGTATAACATCCCCAGCACTAAAGGGGATAAAAACATTATTTTGCATAATTTAAAATTTTTGATGAAAAATAGCATCAAAGTGACACCTGAGGCTCCACATCCATTTCCTTTGATAAGAGATGGAAGCTGGTCAGTCCTGGTTTTGTCATTTATTTGTGCTGATTCACAGGGTGGAGGAATGGCAGGAAGGGTTTGTTATCCAGTAACTTCTGAGCTTTAGGAGCAGAGCTGGTATTAAAGACTCCTGGATTTGCTTCTGGTTTCCTGTACATCAATATAAAGCTGTGATGGGCTCTTCATACACTTCCAAGTCAAAACACATGATATTTATTTTTGGTAGTTTTATTTTTAAAAATTATTTTTCTTGAAATAGCTGTTAAAGCATTTTCAGTATAAGTGGTGAATTTAAACACTTGCATTCGTGCATTCACTTTAAATTTTAGGAATACACAGCACAACACACAACAGTTCCTACTATAGCTTTTAAAAACCCACAGAATTGCTCTTTGCTTTCCCCTCCTCTGAGCAGATCATATATCGAGCCCTGTTTAACTCCGAGAAACACATGCAGAAATCTGCCATAAACAGAGGCAATCAGGCCTCCCCCTGCCCTTGAGCCTTCACAGAAAGGATGTATGAGTTGGAATTTTCAAGTACATATTATGGAGTTTATTGCCAGCGGAGTCTGCATAGATCAATATTCAATATAGCTGCAAACACACGTCCTTCACACACGTGCTGGATGCCCTTTGCTGGGGCAGCCTGGCCAGCAGCTCCTGAAACACCATTTACAGCAGCCCAGAAATAATAAACCATCATCTCTCTGCTTGCCCCAGCTCAGGGTTTGTTCAAACAGATGCTCAGAGGTGAGATTTTTGCACTTCTGAGCCACCTCCTATTTGATTTTTTTTTTTTAATGTGAAATATTTAGGGTAGGGGGGAGTTTTTTCCTCTATACTTTATATACTATATACTTTTTTCATTGCTGGCATTTATTGGGAATTGGTGTTTTCGGTTTGTTGGAGGGAAAAAGTCAAACAAAGTGCTACTTGTAGATCTTTTTGCTTTGTTGGTTGAGACAGCCCATGGATAACCAGAGAGCAAGGTCAACTGGGGCCAAGGCATCAGTCTGTTAATTGGCATCTTTCAAGAAAGTTATCCAAAGTCTGAATATTCCCACTCAATAAACTGCAGCAATGCCAAATCTTTGGGAGGAGAGTTCTCCCAACCCCAGAAAAGGTCTTTATTTTGCCTCTGTGTTGATTACAAATCCCTTTCATATATAACTTAAGGGGAAAATTTGTGTTTGGTTATTAAAATTAGGGTTAAAGTGCCGCATATGGGAATTTTTGTCTATGTTGCTGTCTCTGGTTCAGTTCTTTGGACTGAACAGGGAGTCTATAGGGATCTGAGGGCTGTCAGTGGTGAGAAATGGGATTGTTATAATGCAGAAGAGTCTTTATCCAATTGTTTATGATGTGTTGGAAGGGCTGTGCATGAGGAATAATTGTCAGGGAATAAAACTGCTGGCAGTTCCCTCTTAACCCACTTCCACAGCACATACTTGAAGTGCCATGAAAGCCTAAGCAACCCTCAGAATAAACCAGGGATTTGTTTCCTTCTGTGTGAATTTCCTGGTTTGAGATGTCAGGCAGGCAGGAATAATTATTACTGGGAGAAGATGGGAATTCTTCCCTCCAATATCCTCGTTCGTTCGTTCACCAGGAGAACAATTAACGACAACTCACTAATGGCTGCAAGACTTGATTTTCTCTTTCCAGTGGCTTGTGCAGCCCCAGGTTTCCCATTGCCTGGGTACTCCCTGGCCCAAATTCCTTTGGCAGGGATGCTTGGGATGCTGCAGGGACAGGAGCTTCCCCAGCAGCAGATTCCCAGCCAAGAATAGGTTGGAGCTCTTGGCACTGAAGTGATGTCTGTGAGTAGCAGAAATCACAGCCTGACTCCAGCAAAGGAAGAGCAGTTGTGTTTTTAATTGTGTCACTAATTACCACGGGTTTGGAGGGGGACAGAGGAGAGTGTTTGGGTTTCAGGACTGAGGAGAAGGATGGGAGACTTCCTAGCTGAGCAAATATTTGCTGTAAGATGAAACCAAGATGGAACAGGGAAACAGAAGGATCTGAAAAACAAATAAGCTCTAAAATGAAAGTAAAACTGAAATTGCTCTGTCTAGTCTCCTTGTCAAGGTTTTTGCTCTACCTGTGGGTAGAGCATTGATTATTAAAGGGTCAGTCTCTCAGAATTTAGCTTTTACCATTTTTGGAGTGATTTACCCAGCTGTAAATGTGCACATGAGATGTTTGGTGGAGCAGAGGAGTTGTCTGAGGTGGGGTGAAACAGGTCTGTGCTGTGATAAACTTTAATACAGGTTTCACAACTTAAGTTTGGCAGTGACCAACGTTCCCTGCTCTGTTTTACTGACATGGTGGCCCAAAGATGCATCTTCCAACCCCATCACCAGGGTAGGGGGACTAAACAACATAGATCAGAGCCTCCTGTACTGCTGGTGTGGTGCAGTGGTGACAAGCACAGTGACTTGGTTGGGACAGCACTAAATGTGTCCAAAACCCTTTGGATAAATTCAGTATCTTAATATCAGGGATACCAATGAAGGCCAGGAGCTGAAGCCTTTCACATCCACTGAAAATGGTACTTTTAATGCATTGCCCCTTCAGGCTTGAAAGGAGAAAAACCCAACACTAGCTAATAATTAAGTGATTAACTGTAATAATATGCTGCACATTTTGAAGTGAGCACTATAGGTGCAGATGAATCAGGAGTGAATTTATACATTAATACATACACAAAAGTATTTTGATTTCATTCTAAGAGAACCAACCCAGGGAAGGAACAGAACACCCTGATGTTTGCACTACTCTTGCACAAGAAAACATCCAAAGTTTGCCTATAATTTACATTAATTAATGGAATATGTGTAATTTGTTTGTGTGTGCACTGCCTTTTCCACTGTGCTGCTATGGCTGATCTTGGGAAGTGGAGGAGAGACTGAGTTCAGGATGGAATTGCTCCTCATCCCAAAAGTGCTGCCGTAGCAGAAAGAGCCTTTGATCCCAGAGAGCTGGTTGTGAGATTTAGGACTCGCAGCGTTCCCATTGCTGAATATGTAATTTAGGTCACTGAACTATGTTTTGGTGGAAGATACTTATCTATTCCACTTCTTGCTGATGTCATGTGCTGGGAAATCAGATGTTAGAGTGCAAAAATACATGAGAGGCCAGGCTTAAAATGGCATAAAACATAAATGTCTCAGGGAGTGACTGCAGTTCATAAGGTGGTTTTAGGGTGAGGGTCACATCCTTTCTTTTGTACTTTGTTGTCCTTCTCTATCCAGATTCTGATAAATTGGATTTTTTTTTTTTATTTTTATCTCTGCCTTTGACTTTGGTGAGTGGAGATCCAGAGGAAATACAGTCTCCTCCTTGCTCATCTCTGTTGCAACACCCCTATTCAATTTAGAGAAGCTGAGAGGGTGTGAAATTCAGGTGTTTCCTTATATCTCCAACAGAGGTATTCACTACCAGGGAGAAAGGCTAATTCAACCCAAAATATCCCTCCTGAAGGGAATGAGGGATTTAAAATGTGTGGATACTTTATTTTGGAAAGAATGAATTAAATCATGTCGTTTAACTTTTTCCCTTTGGAATCTGTTAAGTTTTTTACTTAAGGGAAATTGTTAACAGGGAGCAAACTTGCAGGAAGATATGGAGGGGCTTATCTCAGCTGCAAAAGTAGTCAGAAATTCAACTGATAATAGCAATCCAAATTTAAATAAGGAATTAAAAAAAAAAAACAAACCAAAAACCAAAAAACAAACCAACCAAACCTCACCCTTGGGTGACAAAAGGAAAATCTGCCCCTGAGATAATTCATCAGGCAGTGCTCAGCAAACAGCAAGAGAAAAATACGTTTTTTTTCCCCTAAATCTCTCATGATACAAGAAAAAAATAAAGCAATTTCTCTCCCCCCTACAAAATTTCAACAACTAGTGATTAGCAGTGCAGCTCTGAGAAATAGCAGCTACATTTTCTAGTCAGTATTTGAAAATCCCTAATTTACAGCAGCAGCCAAGCCAAGATAGGAATCTGGATTTTACAGATCAATCTCCTGTAGTTCCTGAGATCTGAAGTATCAGACCCACTAAATTCACATTTTCTGTATTTTTCTTTATCAGATTCCAGCCTGACTGGAATCTATAAAAGTAACCAGCTTTCTAACACTGTGCCTATTGAACAATATAATCCAGTGAACCTACAAATCATTAGTAGTTCACCTTTACAGTGAAACCTGGAGATTTGAACAAGTCAGGTGAAGGATTTTCCTCACTTATGACCTTCCCCCTGTTCCTCAAAGATGTGCACCCAAGAATATTTCTATAAATGATGTCTGTATAATCGTTATATACAAATGCACATATTTATTGTTACTTGAATGTACTTATTTGTGCTTCCTAATGGCAAATTAATTTGGGAAAACTCACAAAGGTAATGATGAATATTGCATTAAACTCCACACTAAATCAAAGATATCACCCTAGAATTTGCTGAGAGGTGGTAATTGCTGAGATTACCAAGTAGAAGGTATCTGCAGCTTGGCATAATTTGTCATTTATAACAACTCTACTCTTACTAAAAGTTCCAGGATTTACAGATGAGTTGATCCAGATCACCTTTGTACAGCAGTTAATTATTAGCTCCTGCACTCCCGGCTTTCACTTGGAAATTACCTCCTTGCTGCTTCAGTCTTGCTTTTAAAAACAGCTTAAGGTTATGGAATATATTTGCCATGAGGCTGTTGAATTTATCTTGGGCACTGTTGACTCAAACTCCACGTTCAACTCTTCTAAGACACCTCAGACTGAAGCTGTGGCTCTGATTAAAGTGATAATTCTTTAGCAGTTTGGGGCATAAACACCGCTGGTGATTTCCCTTACGGACAAAAAGACACAAATAATCACTGATTTCAAACCAGATTTCCCCCCTTTTGCATTAGCTTGCTCTTCTGAAATAAAAAATCCTGCCCAAAATAATCAGTGACTCTCAGGGAGATTTCCCGGGTCCCTGCAAAACGCTGCAGAACCCAAACAGCAATTCCCAATATTCGTGAGCCTCTTCAAACACCCTCTGACTGCACAAACACCAGTACAGTGAGGTGGAAAACAAACACTTGAGATTATTCACCAAACAGAAATTTAAGCTCATATTTAAGGAGATGAGGGTGTCGTTTTGCTGTCAGGGAGGGAGATCCGGCACACCCAGAGACTTTCTGTTCAGCACTGCAACTCTATTTCTAAGGTGAATATCCACAAATTTTCTGTTCAGCACTGCAACCCTATTTCTAAGGTGAATATCCACAAATTTTCTGTTCAGCACTGCAACCCGATTTCTCTATTGGATATATGTTATCTTGCAAAGAAAATGTGTTTTGCAATGCCTTGTCTCTCCATCATTTTTTGTTACTTTTCCTGGATTATAGTAACTTTTTGTTTGCTGGTAGTTAGTTGCTTTAGCAAGTGAGATAAATTGAGACATAATTCAAAATGACAGGACAGGAGTAACCAATCCACGGGGCACAAATGAGTGCCTGTTAACATGTCACGTATTACATCCTTTATTAAAACCAGCCCCTGCTCCGTGTTGGCAAACAGCATTTCCAGCCTTCCCCCAGCTCAGCTTTGTGATGGATTGTCTTAAACCTTAGTAGTATGTGGAGCAAAATGTTCTTAAATTTAAATTTTTATTTTTGTCTTTGTAGGGATTTCCATTCAAACAACCTTTTTAATCACAGCTAGTTTTAAATAGGCTTCCCAAGGCAGCCCAGGTTCCAAACCTTGGAGGTATCTCAGCATCCGTCTCCTGCACAATCAATTAATTTGAGGGCATACCTGACCAACTGCTCTCTGTCTGCCTCGGGTCTGCAGCTTGCTTTCATCCCTCCCAGTATCCTGAATTTTTGTACAGCTTCCCTCGTACCTGGGGTGGTAACTTCTCAAAGAATATTTTTCCTTTTATAGTGTTTGTTTCTTTTGCATAATTTATCACTCGAATTTTCATTTAAAACAAAAATAGAGCTGTGCATAAACCCCGAACTGATCTATGAAGGATTCAGAATTCCCACATGCCCTGCTCAGCTTTACCCTCTGTGCCCGACTCAGTTTTCTCTTGTGCTGGAGCTGGAAAATCCCGACTGTTTATTCCGGTGTCAGTGCAACAGATGTTTGAGCCCATCCTCGGCAGACTTTCCTGAAGCAGCCAGTGAGCAGAGACGCTGTTGCTGCTGGATAAGGCAGGACTAAGTAATACAGGGCTTTTCAAAGCCCGAGTGTGGATTTGAGGTGTTGTGTTTACACTCAGCACTGTTTAAAAGCTGTTCCTAAAAACAAGTGGATGTGCTCTTATTTATTGAGAATACCCCTCATGCATCACAAAAGCTTTTATCAGAAAAAAAAAATTGTAGGGCATAATCTTTACAAATATATATATATATAAAAACAAGCCCTGAGGGGTCTGTGAGTGTGGGGAAGCAGGTGGGAGGATAAGCAGAGGCAGCGGGTCTGGATGCCACGGGAATCCCACCCTCGGGTCTGTCCCTGGCACTTTTCCGTCCCATGGCACTGGAAAAATGCCCCGTTCCCTTGGTGAGAAAGGTGCTGGTGTGTTTATCACGCAGCCAAGAAACAAATGGGAGCCATTACAAAGGTGTATAATTCAGCAATTACAGTTATTTGTTTTTTACTGACACCCCCTGCAAACAGTTATCGCTTCAGTCAAACATAATCAAATTATCTTTTTTTTTCCTCTTTCCTGGTACTGGATATTAACAGGGCAAATAAAAGGGAAAATAGTGCAGTCCCTTGTAATAAAGAAAACAGCAGCAAACTATTAATGCTCTTTGAAAAGAGTAGTTTTAACAAAGTAAGCAAGAATCATTTTCTTTGGTTGAGTGTTGATTCCCCAGTGTGCTCTCAGTAAGTAATTAGAATGGCCCAGTGAATGTCAGCATCAGCTTGTTTATTCTCATTATTTTATCATTTTAAAAACCCTCTAGGTGATGAGACATGCAGTATAGAACATAATTACCATTATTAGCATACTAATTGGACACAAAAATAGGCCAACTACAAGGTAGCCAACTGAATAATTTCACATTAATCAAACACCATAGTGAATAAGCCCATTGTTAAATTGACAGCTACAATAATTGGCAATATTTCGCTGTGCAATATAAGAAATTCCTTGTAATGTCTCTGCCACGTTATATAATTTAGTAATTTCCCATATTTGCAGCCTTAACTTTGTACACCTAGTTCAAGTTCAAGAAAACATCATGATAAGATTATTAGTCTATTATCAAGTGGACAAAGTATATAAAGACCTGCTTGTCAGCATTCAGGAGTAGATTTGCTCGATAAGGAAACAAAAAGGCTCCCAATTTAGTTACTTGTTGCTTCAGCATTGAATATGTATAAAGGTTCTTGATAAGATTTTTTTAACTGCATATTAAAGTCCAACCTGCCTCTTCGAGAAGCAGAGAAAATGGTAAAGAAATTAAAAAAAGGCAAGTGCTAAAATAAAATAAAATAAAATAGAACCCAGGGGGAACTGTGGCTTTGATCCTCCGGGATAATTTTCTGGTTGGGAATTTTCTGGTGCCGTCCCCGTCTTGTTGAAGGGCGAGCTGGGAAGTTGCAAAGCCACCACCAGAAGTGAGGATTCCTGAAATGCTCAATTAAGGAGCCAGGCAGGAAGGGAAAGCTGGCCCTGGCTGTGCTTCCCTTTGAAAACCTTGGGGGAAATAAGACAGGAAAGGCGAGGAGAAACAGAGATGGGGAAGGTGCGAGAGGGGGAAAATGGGGGTTGTGTCCGAGGGAAGGAGAGCGATAAGGAGAACAGAACCAGATGGTGAAACAGGAGCAGCAGAGCTCGGAGAAGACGAGGGGAAAGAAAAACAGTGAGGAAGAAAGAAAATAGTCATCAAGAAGAGGGAGGAAGAGAAGGTAAGGTGAGAGTCGGGGAAGGGAGAGCGGAGTTGGAAGAGTATGAAACAATATTCTTCTTTTAAGAATTCAAAGGCGAGGGGGGAACAGGCATCGCGCTGAAAGAAACATTTCCTTCCCACTCCCCAGGCTTCGGGAGCTGTGGAGGCTGGGAAGGAAGGCAGAAAAGAGGCACTGAAGTTTCTGTTTATTTCAATAAGGAAAATAGCTCGGAAAAAACTCTCACAAAAATGGTATTTGCAGCCGCTCCCGCGGGTGCTGGGCGGCCGTCAAGGATGGGGCACGCGGCGATGGGGCAGCTTTGGGACCCCCAAATCCCCCTGGGTGGATTCCTGGTTATAAGTGCCTTGATGAAAGTCAAAACCAAGTGGTTAAGCTCGATGGCATATAATTGTAAAGGAATTAATAGGAGGCTCAGAAAAAGAAATAAAATATTGTCATGGTTGGTACCAAGCGCCAGTTCTCCTCACAGATCCGGGTCTGGACACTCTGGCAGCACTTGGAGAAGGGAGATTGCATTGAGCATGGGCCAGCAACTGCCTGAAATATTGTTATTTCAATGAAATAATTGAATTATTTTAATTTCAGTTGCCAAAGTGGCAACTTTTGCCAATGACTGGTTCTGGTAGGGGTGGCTCTTGAGAATCTGCTGATTTAATTAAAGGCAGAAGAAGCTTTCTGGAAGAAGTGACCTCTAAGTTTGTGTTGAAATTTGGCTGCTTATTTTGAATTGAGCTGTAAGGGGGAAAAGCACTGCTTTACAAGCAACAGCAACGTATTTTTTCCAGCTGGTCTTTGCTTATTAATCTGATAATGGGTAATTCTCTGCTAATGGTTGGGGATGCCTGTTAATATATCACAATCTCAGTGTATTGATTATCTACTATATTCCCCTTTGTACGGCCAGTCTCTTCAGTGGCAAAGTCATGGTAAAAGAGAATAGGTAAGACTGTGCTTCAAATATCTTCTGGTACAGAAAGGAGCCACCATGGGACATATCAGGGGGTAGTAAAATCAGCTAAAATATGCAGTATGGGCTCAGACTTTTTTTTTAAGCACAAGCTACAGCTTTGATTTACTCACTGAACTCCAGATACACATCTCTGGGCACTCCTTGCTGGGAAGTCTCTCCTTTACCTATAAATGACCATAATACCTGAGTCAGGGGGTCCTGAAAGTTCTCTCCAATATAAGTGTTATAATCCACCTTTTAGAGAGGAAAATTTAGAGCAGGAAGAGGGAAGTGTCCTGTGCCAGGTTTACAGCAGAGTTAAGGATAACAGCCAAGGCCATATTTTTTGCTAATACATTAGGATGGCTCCGAAATGTGCCAACTCCGGGGCTTGGGATAAAGAAAACGACAAAACTGAAAATATCCTTGACAAGATGTCTCTCTTAACACATTAGGAGGCTGTCCAAACTGCGAAAAAAATCCTCAGCAGTTCCTCTCCTTCTGTCACAGAGTCTGTGCCTTGGTGGTGGTGGAAGTTGCAGGGCTCCACTGGGATGCTGCATGGCAGGTGATCCAGGAGGAACAGCTCAGGGGCAGCTCTTTGAACGTGCAGTGTCTCACCTGCTCCTTGAGATGCCAGACACAGGGCACTCCAAAATCCCAAAAACACCCCCAACACCCCAGAGAGGTCTGGGCAGGGGGTTTGCCATGAGCACTCACACCCACTGTACTTCAGAACTGTGCCTATGATCAAGACACCACAAATCTGCTGTTTTCTCATCCCTTAAATACACCTGGGTGATTAATGAAAACAATCCCCCACCTCCTACCCCCTAAAACTCCCAGACCAAACCCCACAGCTGAAAGCAAAAGGAAAGAAGGGCATTAAGCACATTCAGGCACAATAAACACGGCAGAAAAACACTGCAAAGAATAGTTGTTGAATACATTTGAATAACAAATACATTTGAGGAAATCCCAGTCTGCTTGGGGACAGAGGAAAGGAAAATAAATTCATCACATTACTCATTGGAAATTATTTGTTCAGCTCTGCTCCTTAAAGTGTCAGCTAAAGATGATTTCTACGAGCGAAGATTTTCTTTTCTTGCTTCAAATGACTCCAAAAGAAATGAATATTCCAGCCACCAAGTGAGGTTAATATATGAGTTTCAGAGCCATTTACTCACCACTGCTGTTCCCTGCAGAGTAATGGCACTGAGGTGCATTCTGGGACTGCCAGGGGTGAAACCACAGTAGCTGCTCCTGAATAATTTAGAGATGTATGAAAGCTTATTTCATCATCATCAACACAGTAATACCTTGCACCAATGGAGTGCTTTCCATCTCTGGGCTCCAAAGCTGTGCAAGTAGTCACATTCCCATTTTTCAGTTGGGGAAACTTGGGATTAGAAAGAAAAGAAATCATTTTCCAAAGGGACCAAAGGCTGGGAAAAAGATTCAGGTCTCTGCAAAGAAGTACCTGTAGTGTCTGAGATGTGTGGGTGAAGATGCTGCAGTTGAGACCTGTTTATGCTTAGTGAAAGATCTAAAGAAAAATATTTTTCTCTTTTCCTTTTGTGCTAAACTAAGAATTAAATGAAGCATTAAATTTCCAGGATCAATTAAATTTAAATATATTGCTATTTTCTGTGCCCTGCTTACTCTAAAGTGGCAGAGCAGGTTCACATGCAATTTTTGGAATGGCAGGAGGCTCCACTTCTATCACACAGTGATTATTTCCATTAGTCTGAAGGGGCAGAGAGACCCTTGTCCTCTCTTTGGGCTATTTACACATGTGTGTAGCTGGGAACTTTTTTTGTGTTTAAAGAGTCTAACAGCTCATCAATCTTATTCTTCCCTGAATGTAGATTGGTCTTTAATGAGATCAATGAATAGTGCTGGTACTTTGCTGGCCAAAATTGTAAATGTGCTGTTCCATTTCCTATTTCCCCTGTAGCACAGGGATCTCGGCCTGTTACTGCTAATGTGCTTTGCATTCTATTGCTCTCCTACAAAATTTATGGCCAGAGAGAGACTGCAAGAACAGTGTGGGCAGCCAGTTGTATTCTCTGTACTGCACTCAGATTTTTTAAAAATATAGGGGTTGGGAAGAGTTGAAGGGCAAGGAAACACAGAGCAAAGAGGCAACTGGGGAAGGATGCCAGATTAGTTGCATTAAAACAAAGCTTTGGGGTTTGAGATGTGTCAGAGGCAGAAAAAAAAGTGGCTTAGAAGAGCTTTAATAAAGTGATTTTAACAGTGGGATGCAATGGAAGTGCCTTTGGTCAGCCTGGACCAAGGCAGGAGGAGAGAGGAGGGTGTTGGGCAGGGCAGTGAGCGGTGGGACAGTGGATGGTGTTAATTAGAGCTCTGGAGTGCTCTTAGTGCCCTTCCAGCCCAGTCCCTTCTCCTCACTGTCCTTGTTAGCACCATGCTGGGTCCTGTTCCAGCTGGGTATTAACCTCCATAACCACCACCCCAAATACTGCAGGTTTTGTTTCTCTGAGGAGGTTCCTGCGGCGAGAGCTGCACGAACAGCCCACAGGTCTGACCCAGGGGGTTCCCTCTTTGTGCAGAGGGGGCAGGTTGGTGCTGAAGAACATGTGGATCTGATTCTATGCCTGTAAAGTGGTGATTCTTGTGGTTTATTTTCTGTTTTGGAGCTTTTATCCATGACCTCTCATCCTCCAGCAGCTCCCAAGGAAGTCGTGTCCCACAGGGATACACCTAGAAAGTCTCACTGAGCCAGGGAAGGACTTACTGGGCAGCCTTTATATATTAATCTTTTTTTCTGGTGCATGGTGGTCCAAAGCCAGATAAAAACTGTAGTTCAAGGCTCTGACTTGAGTCTGTGCTATATGGAAGTGCAGAGAGTTGAGACAAGCTTTGACAGGCTTCTCTTGGTGCATTTGGGACAAGCTGTGTGCTGAAGGACATTTCCCACTGACCAACAGCTTCACCTCTCTGTCTGTGCAGGAGTGATAATCAGAGGAGAAAACATAAAGCATTGAATTCAAGCAGATGAGTTGGACTCTCTAGAGGGAATCTAAATGGCGTGCAACCTAAAGCGAGTTGTGGGTAAGACCCCAAAACCCTGAAGGAAGCAGGTCTGTGGCAAAATCTTAGAAAGGTGAGAGATGTGCAACAAACAAGGACTTGAATGTGTCAAAGACTAGTTGGAGACCCTGCTTGCACACTATTGCTTCTGCCACCATGGCATGTTCTCCTGAGCTTGCCCTTGGGGTGAGCAGTTCATCCCCCTGGAGCTCTGGTATTTTCCAGCTCTTTGCCATTTCTAAACATCATTCCCCTCCCTATTATTGTACCATTCTCAGTGATGTTGCCTGTGAAATAGTATCCAAGAGGTGGTGGTGAGGCTGGAAAGGCTGGTTGATTAACTCAGGGAAATGATTTCTGGAGGTCCTGCCTCCCAGCTGAAATGCAGTGTGGCCCTTCAGGGACTCTGCAAATACACAGGTAGCAAACGTGGTATTGCTCTCCCACGGCATATTGTGCATATTAAAGCTGAAAGATGGGGAGAACCCTCTCTTTGGAAGGCAGGGAAATGCTCAGCCACATAAAAACTGGCGTGGGAAACTTGAGAGAACGTTCTTGTGCGTGGTATCTGTCAGAAAAAGTGATATTGCTCTGAAAAGGGCAAAACTGCCGAGGAGAAGTGACTCTGCACATCTCAGAGCCTGGCTTGGTTACAGACAAAAGCAGCCCCAAAAACCAAGAGCCTCTTGGAATACTTCCATGGGGCTTGAAGGTGCCAAGCCTCTATAAACCCATTAGAGGTGATTTTCTGAGATATCCCTCAGAAGCAAAGAGCAACCTGGTAGTCTCTTGGATTTTCCAAGGGTGGGTGGCTTGGATGTAAAGGATAAAGCACAAAGCTGGGGCATAAAAGGAGGTTCTGCATCTTCCTGCTGACTGGAAGGGGTTCAGTGGCAAGTGGAGGTTCCTCCATTTATGGGAACTTCAACACCTTCCCTGATACTGGGGTTAAACTGTGGCCTGAGCTCAGGATTTCCTTTCCCAAGCCAGCAAAGTTGGGCTCCAGACCATGTCATTTCAGGAGGTGAGTGGAACAACGTGGGTGGTGACAGCAGAGAGAAGAAAGATAAAAATATAAATAGATTTTTGGGGAGGTGGCCCAAATTCTGCTCCTTTTTACTGTGACGTAAATAGGGAATAACTCCATTTGGATCAAAGGTTTCCTCAGATTTCATATTAATCTTAACTGATCCTAATATTTAACCTTTATGCTCTGGACAATATGGTTTTCCACGCACTTCTTCCATGTTAGACATCTGTTATATCTTCTGCTCTTACCCAGATTTCCTCTGCAAAGAACAATTTTTCTCTCTGCTGCTTTATGCAGGATTTAAGTGCCCATCCTCCTTCAATTCTGCACACTTCTTTTTTTAAGTCTGTCTTTCCATCCTTAAGTACCAGTGAGTTGCCAGATAACACAGTTATTGTTCATATTACTAGGAGATTGTAATGGATTTATATAAAACTCAGACAGTGCCATTGTTCTTGAAGTCCATTTTATTGTAATGAAGTTTCACTCTTAATATTCCATGATCTTCAATGTCCTTTACAAGTAACTTTTTATAAATTAATCTATAATAATCTAATTCAAGTCAGTTAAAGTGGATAACTATACTCCAATTATGATATTGGGAAGAGTTTTTACATAATGAGGGCTTTTATATAGATGGTTAACGCTAATACTGTAGTTTACAACATACTGTATGAATCACTAATTAAATGCCTAAGTAGCAATAATGGAAGTGGAACTATCAATACAGAGACGATATCAATGATGTAAGGCATTAATAAAACTTTATGGTCCCATTTAATCTTTTTTTATAGGTACTCCATTATGTCAGGGAAAAGAAAAGGCAGAAAAACAAGAAAGTGAGAAAGTGGAACTTAAAGGGACCAGGAAACGGAAACTGGAATGTCCTTTCTCTTGAATCTTGCCCAAATATGGGCTGGATTGAAGAGTGAGGAGAAAACTGTCCAGTAGAAATAAATTTATCACGTTTCTATAAAGATATGGCTGTTCACTGCAGTGGGGTGGTTTAAATGTTACTGAAATAACCCCTATTCTATGACTTAAATGAAGGGCAACTTAAATAATGTCTTCAAAGAGGGACACGAGTTTAGCAGAGCGCTGGCCCAAAAGGAACAGCTCAACCCTTGTGCTCCTGCTATTGGCCAGCAGAGATGACTAGAAGGGTAAATACACAAACATTTATATTGGAAGGAGAAACGATTAACAAAGGTATTTTATTTTTAAGCCAAAGCCCAGGCCTGGCTCTCGGGGCTGCCCAAGGAGCGTTCCCTGCTCTCCTGACAGGACATCTCCTCTGTGTTCCTTGGCCCCCAGCCAGTGTCCCCTGCAGGAAAGCAAGCTGCCCATTTGCATATCAAAGCAGAGGAATAAACCAACCCCAGTAGACCTCGAAAGGGAAGTGAGAGTATATGGGAATTTTTAGTTTTAACAACTCTCAATAAGAAGAAGAAAAAAAAAAAGACCACCTCCATTCCTTTCAGCAGCCCCTTCAAATGCCTTTGCAACACATTTGAGCAGAAATAACTGTTTAACCCCTCAAATCCCCTTATGGGTTTTTTCAGTCCTGGCTGGGTTTTAGCAGAGAAAGGGAAGAGATTTTTTTTTTTTTTCCTGAATATCAGCCCTTGGAAAATCGTTGCACTGAGACCTCCTACACACCTTGACATGTATTAGAAGCGTGCAGTGGTCAGGCTGGTGTTTCATGCTCGCTGCTGTTGGGATCACAGGTTTATTTAGCACAGGATTTCCAGCCTGGTGCCTTTTTGTGCCTCACAGGAGGTATTTGACAGCACCTGCTTGGGGTATCACTGCTGAGGTTCAGCTCTGAACTCCACCTTTCCTGGATGTCCATCGCCGGGCAAACCGGAGCTGACAACCTGCCTGCTCCCAGCCTCTCCTAAAAATAAATCTTCCTGTATTATTTTAAGACCAGGACTTCAGCTGAGTAGATGAAGAGGCTGTGAAAATTCCTTGCCAATATCAGTGAAGATTAGATCCGAGAAATAACGTTTCTGTGTGATAAGAAATTCATTACTCCCCTTGCCCATCAAATGCAGCTGTTGGCAACTCTCTGCCTCGAGTACAGGGAGTGAGGACATCAATAATCCTGCAAATTTGCAAGTGAGACCAAACCTTTGTGCAGCCCCCCCCTTCCTCCTGTGTGTTGCTCCATTTCACAGCCACTGCTCTCTTCAAATACCTCTGAAGAACTGCCCAAGTTTAACTTAACTATTACATTTCTGGTGTTTTCAGATAGCCCTACTGCCACTGAATGGGGATGGATGTGTTTTGTTGAGTGCAGATTTAGCTGAAATGCAGGAGAAAAATGCACCTCTGATTCTTTGTACAGCCTACCAAATCCTTGGCTTGTCATTAGTAATACAATCAAACCTAAACTGGAATTAAAAAGTACCTAAAACAGGATGTGGGGCTTTGTGGAAGTACAGCCTTGCCCTGCATCGTGGTGATTAAGTGAGAAGAACTCATACATGGTCACTGGTTTTTCTTCGTGGGGTGGTTTGGGTTGGAAGGGACCTTAAAAATCCTCTAGTTCTGGTTTATCAGCAGTTACTTTAGAGGAGCCGTTCCCTACTGGCTGCCACTAACAATCAACCATGGAATAAACTCCTTATTGGAGAAAAAAACACCATTCAGCTGCTTTGGAGTTGACCACATCTTTTTCTAGACTTACACAGGAGGCTGTGATTGTCCTTCTTGGTTTTGAGTTCAGTGAAAGAACTTCTGCCATGAAGCTTCAAGTCCTTCAATGTTTTTTAGCCTTTTGATGGCTCTTATTTTTTTTCCAGAGGACTCTTGGTAGATCATAACAAAAATAAGATAAAAAGATCAATGGATCTTTCCTCAGTTTAATGATTTTAGCCATGCAGTGCTCTCCCTTTCCCTGCTCCTGTCCCTCGGGACAGCTGAGCTCTGGAAGGTCCCATAAACCTGGGACCTCTCGTGGCTTCTGTCAGAAATCTAGAAATGGCACTAATGGGCTATAAAAAATAATCAATGAGAGGCATCAGATCTCAGCTGTGTCAGCAGGAAGGGCTGGAGACCCTGAGCTGAGCAGAGGGAGCACGGCAGGACCCAACCCCACGTCCCTCTGCAGGAATTGGTGTAAATAAAACCAAGGTGTGCAGCCACACTGGGGACAACAGGCTGATACCTGAGCAAACTGAGGCTGGGACCTCGCTCTTACCTACAATTCTCACATTAACTTATTTTTTTGGTGTTTTATGGGGACTATCACGCTTCTTTCTGCATGGGCAGATCTGCAGGCTCCACACAGGGTGAAAAGTTACTGCAGGAACTGGGTTCGACGGCGTCAGAAACTTTTGTGCTTCCTTTAAAGGGTGTTTGGAGATATATTGAGACTTTAATGCTGCTTGTTCTGCTGCATCCCTGCTCCCTTTGAACACACCTACACATTCAGTGTCACCTCCAGCTGGTTTATCATGCAATAAGATGTCATGTTTAATTTTATTTATGGGCTTAATATTCAAGTTTTTCACAAGTTATTTTTCCCATATGGGCCTTTAGAAATATGTTAGAAAAACCATCATGTACTGCTGTTAGGAGCAATGCATTAATAAGTAGATGAGCCTCCTGCTGATGGGCAAAAATCTGCTCTTAGCATCACGTGAAGGCACTTGGTCCAAAATGAGCCATGAACCAAAGAGTTTAGGGGTTATGGATGACTGGAGCATTGTAATAGTTTGTGCACTAGCAAGTGCAGAGCTCCCTCCTGTTTTAAAATGAAAATATCCTCTTAATGTGCATTGTTGAGTCTCCCTGCCTCTGCTAATGGGTGTCTCAGCCTGATTTCTCCCTCTGGAGTGATCCTGTGCTCTTTGGGAGCCCGGTTTGGCTTGGGCAGAGCCAAGGAGGTGCCTCTGTGGTTGAAGGACTCTGAGTTCAGCCTGTGGGTCGAAGCAGGAGCCTTCTGGGCTCTTAGAATTTGTACAAGAATGAATGAATGAAGTTTGCCTGATACTGTATGTTTTTTTATATATATATAATTCATCAAGAAGCCAATCTGGCACAAGCACCTCAAGTGATGACACAGATCAGTGCTCTGTTCTGGTCCCTTCCCTGGCAGGCTGTGATATCTCTGCTGGAGCTGGTTGTGTCCCTGAAGGGTGGCTCTTCAGCTTCTCACCTCGTGGCTGCACGTGCAGAAAACACCACTTTTGGGGCACTTTTGGCCTTTCCTAAATGGAACCTGTTGCGAGTTTGAGCCTGGGATTGACAGGGGAAGGGGAACAGCTGTGATGTTCCTCTAGAGCTAAATGTTGCCGCTTTTGCATAATCTGTAAAAATATGTTGTCAGGAGGAGCGGTCCAGCTGGCTCCCTGCCACCTCCCCTCCGCAGCACGAGCGGGTGGAGCAGCTGGAGAGTGGAAGGTTTATCCCTGACACCGAGATGTCAACCTAATATAGGAAAAAAAAAAGGGGAGAGAGATATAGATGTGTATTTTAGGAACTCGCATTTCTTTTTGTTGCTTGGTACGGCTGCTAAAATGGAATCGGAGATGCAGTTCGCAGCTCTGGAGGGTTGGATGGAGGTGGGATGGGAGTGGGGGGCTGCCTGCTCACTGTGTGCCACTGGGTTGGCATATGCACACCACAGCATCCCTAATACCCAGGTAAATCCTGCTGTCTGCTACAAGCTCTGTTTGGAACGTTGGGCTTGTTTGCTGTTTGTTTTTTAAGCTCTTAAACACTTCGGGGCTGAAATTCCCCCAGAAGGTACCAAGAGCTACATTAACCCTCTGCAATGAGCTGTTTAAAGGAGATTACCTGGGACAAGTGGGGCAAAAGGACGGAGAGAGCAGGCTGGTGGCTGAGGAAAGGGTCAGATTTGGGACCGTGGTTACTCCAGATTCACGTTTCCAGTACAGCTGCACTGGACTCACTGGGGATTTATGGAAAACACATGAGTAAAAGCTGACAACAATTCTGAGTGATTGAGAGATTGATGCTGCTCATCTGCTTAGACCCAAAGGTCAAGAACTGTTGTTTAAACCTGAGTTCTTATTTTAAGCATCTTGCTTCTACTGCTCGTGGAGCCTGACAGGGGGTTTCAGTGAGTTTTCCAGGATTTGAAGGTGTTATAAAATATTCCTGTGCAAAGGTCTGATGGAGATGGCAACCAAGCAGGCGATTTGGTGTTCTTTAGTCCTGACTTCTGGCACCAGAAATCTTCTGGCTTTGATGGAATTAGTTAGGAACCAAAAAACCCCACTTTGAAGCCTTGCCACAGTTTTTAAAGACTGTGTGAAGGCAACATTGTTTATTTTTTAAACTAGCATTAAAATACAGATATTCACATTTAATTTACATCTTAGACCAAAATACTGTTGGCTTCAAAAGATGGTAAACTTGGATAAAAAGTGAGAAAAGGATGAGAGAGCAGGTGAGCTGATCCAGGCAGGGCGTGAAGGAGGCAGGTCTGGCTTTTGTGGTGAAAATCATGGAGAATAATGAGTGTAAGTCCTATAGGAAGGACTCAGAAGGGGTTAAGATCAATAAAAGATTGGTCTAGAATTTGTTTTACTGCTGCTAGTCTCTCTTAATAAAATTTCTGAGATTGGGTAAGTTTGGGTGGGGGGTAGAAGCTGTGGTTTTCTGGTTTTCTCCTTGATGTGTGTGTGTGTGTGTGTGTGTGTGCAAATATGGGCTTGAAAAAGAGGATGAGTGCAGGGAACAGGCTGTTTCCTGACATTTGGCCAGAAAATCCCTTTCCCTGGTCTGTGGGACCCCCAAGTGAGGTGTTCCCAGCTTTTGTCTTCCCAATCCACCCCCATGGATACATCCCTGAGCTTCACATCCCTGCACACCTGCAAGAGCAGCAGTGCTGAGAAAAGTTGTTGAGTGATAAAATTCTATGAGACAATATAAGCACCAAAGGTGGGCTCTGCTTTATCTCATCTGCAATAACAGCAAACCCCTTCTTTTCTTTTATTTATAGCCCTTTATACATAAAATGTGCACATATATATCCTGATGTCTAGTGAGGAGGCTGCTGAGAGGCTGCTTTCCCTGTGTTGTGAGCAGACTAATAGACAAATCTCCCCCAAATTTGTGCATTTGTCTTCTGGCATTTCTTGCAATCTGTTATATTTGTTACCAAAATATATCCTTAGTCTGATGGAAACCTGCATGGCCTTTTTTTTCATCTGACTGATTTCCCTCCTTTGGGTTGTTTATCCTTCAAATGTGTGTTAAAGAGATGAGGAAAATATTTACTGAGCTCTTAAAGAATGGGCCATAATCAGGAAAAAGTAAATTCCCCATCCTCCCTTGGCAAGTGCATTTCAGTAGATCTTTTAATAAATCACCTCTATGAATTGAAGGTGTGAATAACACCTGCTTCTCTACTACAGGATGATAAAAAGTAATGCTGCCAGAAGTGGGAATTTTGGGATAACTGGGCTTTTATCTGTGCAGGGAGGGTTTGCAGTGTGATGCTTTGACAAGGCTTTTCAGTGCAGGCATTTTAGTTTGGAATTATTGTATCATTACACAGGTATATAATCTTAATATATTTTTATTATTATATAATATTATTATAGCATTGTTATAATGCTATAACACTGTTATAATTATCTTGTAATAATTATATTGTTACACCCAATAATGCACCAATGATTGATTTAGAGATTCCTTTTAAATCCAAGTGCAAATGAATCTACCTGAGTTAGAGAGGGAGGAAGGTGCCTGAGTCGTGTTGGAGGGCAGCCACGACCTTATGGAAGAGAAAGAAATAAGGTTCAGTTTAGACATCAGGAGGAGTTTCTTCCTGGAAAGGGTGGTCAGGGACTGGAAGGAGCTGCCCAGGGAGGTGGTGGACACCCTGGAGGTGTCCAAGGAAGGACTGGATGTGGCACTCAGTGCTCTGGGCTGGGGGACAAGGTGGGGATCGGGCACAGATTGAACTCTATGATCTTGGGGGGCTTTTCTACCCTCAGTGATTCCATAATTCAGAACCACTGCAGCTCTGGATCCACACCAAAAAATCAGACCTGACTTTATGTAGCTTTTGGCCAAAATTTTAAGCTCAATTATCTCATGTTTCATACAGTTTTTGATTTTTTTTTTCTTTTTATTTTCAGCAAGAAATTTAATTGCATACCTATCCTGTTCAGATTGGCAATTTCTGCTCTGCCTTCTCTACAGTCTCTGGGAGATGATTCTCATTTGCAAATGATTCCAGCATTTCTTCCTCTCTGTGAGGCTGCAAAGGGTGGATCAAAACAAAATGTGCTTTCAAACAGATGTGTCTGAAACAATCGGCTCGTAAACAAAATGACTCAGAAAATGGTGCTTTAAAAACCTCTTGTTATTGGTACTCCTTGCTAAATGTTTATTAGAAGCTGATAAGGTAACATCTTAAATGTGAAATCCAGCAGAATCTCAGAACACTTGTGGGATACCCCCCGGAGCTTTAGTATGATCTGAAACAAAAGATTTTGAAAACATCCTGTGTCATGTCTCAGTAAAATGGTACTTTTTCATTTAGTTTTTTACCTTTTTTTGCCTAAGAACTGCATTGCTCACGAAGCTGCTATTAAATTAAATAATGAGGGACTGAAATGTTAGAGGAAGAAAAGGCTACAGCCACTATTGTTCCTTCCAGTGCTCTGAGCTTAAGTAACTTCAACTTTCTTATTTCTTTAATATATTTCAGATTGGCATCTGCTTAAGTCAGAGCAGCTTCCCCCTGCCACCAGGAAAAGGCAGGAATGCTTCACATAGCCTTAATTTTTTCTGGGATCCCATCTTTTATCCCTGGGAACCTGCTCTCTCAGCAGGGTGAGCCCACAAATGGGTTGGACTGTGCTGTGGGTCCCGCAGTGTCCAGCCCTGTCCTCCCTCCAATGCTCTCCCGAAATGGGGCAAGAAAGGGTTAAAGCAGCCTTTAGGTCCCACATCATTATTCCTGCCCGACTGTCTCCAACTGGAAACTCCCAATTTGTTCCCACTTAGTTGGTTTTGGTGAATGAAGAGGATTCATTGCTTTTTGCCGCCGTTCAGATCTTTTGTTCCCAGTTTGGAGAAAATTGCAATCTTTTCTTGCTACTGTTCCAGCTTTAGCCATGCTTGGTTAAGCCAATGCTCAGGTTTCTCTGGATTCATTCACATCCACTAATCTGGGAGCATGCAGGGTTGGTTTTTTTTTTCCTTTTACTGCTTTTCCTGGAGTATTTTGTTTCCAAACTGACACCAGCAGAACATTTATTTTTACAATCTTAATATTGTTATGGTGACTCCACTTTCTAAAATTTCCTTCTCTATGGGGTGGACATTTATCTGAATCAGATGTTAATGTTTTCTGAGCTTCATGAGAGACTAGAGAAATAAAAAAGGAACCACTGGTACAGACAGAAGTAATAAAAATGATGTAGCAACATTATATAAACCAGCATCCTTGTGCTTGTTCATAGGTGAGATAACTTCTGTGAGTGCTGTCAGGAGCTCCCATGGGATAAGCATGACTTGCATCTTCATGGGAAAGATCCCAGAAAGTTTAGGAACTGAGAGGTTATTTTTTAATAAAAAGTGAACGAGTTGTAGCACACGGATCCTGATTAACCAGCTGTGACAGATGGTAATTCTTCCCTTTAAACGTGGCTTAGAGAAATTAAATTCAAGGTGATTTAAGAACTCTTTAAGAACTTCTGAACCCAACTTAAAGAAAAAAACAAAAAGTAGAGCAGAACACCTTGAGATTTGCTTTGTTTGCTGTTGTATGGGTGTCTCCCAAGATGCAGAGGCAGTGTCATTCCCAAGGAATCACAGGGGCCTTTCCACTCCAGTGTAGTTTCCAGGGTCTGTGGTCTTGGCCCAGGAAACGTGCCCAGTCTTGCAACCCTCTTTCAGCCTAAACAATAGCAATTTATAACTATCTCAGGAAATCCTGCTACTCAAGATAAATGTTTTGAGGTCAGAAGAGTGAATTATTATACATTTTCTAGGAGGTTGTTTAGCTGAGTTCTGCAAAACTTGTGCCATATGTCTTTTGAAGGATACTTGTGGGGCTTGGATCGATGGAGGAGGGCTGAGACCTCCCCACTGTATTCTCAGAGCATTGATTGGTACTGAGATTTCAAGGGATCTCAATTTGCCAAGGCCAAACTAGTTGTATTAATGTGGTTTCATACCAAGAATAGAAATAGATTCTCCTTCATTGAATTGCATCATCATAAAGTGCAAATACAGTCTCTCAAACTGGACTGTTTCACCCTAAAGAGTTGGAATGTGACTGTACAGCCTGATCAGGTGGCTCAAAGCGGGGTAGGAAACCTCAGACTGAGCAAAGCTTTCAGTTCTTTTTCTGCCTGCAAGATTTGCACACAGAATCAAATCACAAACCCTCAGGGCATTTTTGCTAATCATGTTTCTAGAAACAGCACACAAAGACAAATAACAGGCCTCATAACTCCCATTTTTAAAATCGTGAGAAAGCAACTTGTAAGAGGTGTGGGAGTTCTCTGGGGGTAGCTGGGGGACAGCATTCCCCTGGATGTTCCTAACAGATCAAACACGGGATTATACCTGGGCAGGGACAAGACTGAGCCTTGATATCAAGTCTTGTATGAGGGGATGCATCCAGTGGGAGCAGAGCAACACATCCCTGTGCTGGATTAGAGTCTGAATTCCTGCCTGTCCTCCTGTCCCCGTGCTTTAGTTGATATGCATGTGAAGAAGAAAGTGAACCAGCTGCAAGTGTGATGTTCAAATCCTTAAGGGTTTCCCAGCTTTCCAGGATGGCTCCCTTCAGCTCTTACTCCTTATGTAGCTGAGTTATTGTAGTGCAAACATAAATCTCTTTATTTACAAAACACGGCGTTTCAGCTATTTTGTGTTATCTTGGTGTCAGTGGTTTCAATGTGATCTCTTGAAATTGCTCCTGTCAGCTGTGGAGTAACTGTGACTCTGAACTATATTTATGTGTATACCTTTTTATTTCATTCTATAGATGTGTTTGTGCACATCTCCATATCAGATACTATTTTCAATTAAGTTATAGTTGAAGTCTTGCACTGATTGTAGTAATTAATTCAAAATTATGCAGACTTATTCATGGCACAGTTTTTCAGGATGATTTTTGGCCTCAGTGTGAGCTATGGAGTTTGAAATGCAGGTTGCTTTGCTTGGACACAAATGATATATTCATTTTTACTTTTCTGGTTGGATGAGTTCAACCCTCTGGAGGACTTTCTAGGGTGCATGTTCAGAGGTATTAGTTGAAAATATTAATTTCTGTAGATATTCCCTACTATGAACATACACTACTGGTTGTCCAGCTCATCCCTGGAAGTGTCCAAGGCCGGGTTGGACAGGGTTTGGACCAACCTGGTCTAGTGGAAGGTGCCCCTGCCCATGGAAGGGGGTGAAACTGGGTGATTTTTAAGGTCCCTTCCAACCCTAACAATTCCATGATTGTTTAAATAATCCTGTCACTAAGGCAGAGCCTTATGGGAAAAGAAGGAATTATCTTTGTTTTCTGATAGTTGTTTTATTTCCTGTAACACTTGTGTCAGTGCAGTCTCAGATTAACCCCAAACTGCCTTTTTTTGGACATACTCGTCTATGATACTTCACTTGAGAGATGTGACCCCTCTGATTCTGCATAAATAAAACAGATTTAAAGTCTGAACAACTGAAGCAATGCCATTAAAAATGTAGAGAAACATTCCCAGGCTGTTGGCAGGTGTTATTTAACGCTGCTGCCTGTTAGCTCTGCTTTGTGTTTTGGGTTGTACCTCCTGCCCAGGAATGGAATCCCTGGCAGGTATCGATTCAACCTCATTGTTTCTCAGGGTAAATGGTGAGAATTATCACCCAAAGAAGAGCATTACAACTGTTATCAGGTGGATCAAACTTAAAGTAGCACAGCACAAAGGAATGGTTGGAATAATGGCAAGTGATGGCATTTGTAGTTTGAGATTTAAATACGTGGAGATTTCTGTGAAATGATCATGTTCTGCATCTTGAGGGTTTTAGGAAGAAATGACAGACTTCAATTAACGTTTGGTCATTATTCTTCTATCATGTGCTCTCATTGTTTCCTGAGGATTAGTGAGCTGGTGATCATACATCTGTACTTCTGGGTGCCAAGACATCATCATCAGTATTTGCTCTGGTTCCCCTGGTGGAGAAAATACTTCACATCATCACAAAATGATCTTAAGTGGGAAGATTTTGCAACAAAGCCCAGTAGCGCCGATCTGATGAGATGTTGTGAAGTGTTAATATGTTCAGTAATCAATATTTAATAAGAAATATGGAAATAGCTCTTCCTCATGAAGGGTATTTAGTGATTGTATTTGATTTTGATGATTGTTTGTGAAGTATGGTGGGTTATTTGTTTTCTTTTCTGCCCTGAGTTCAGTTTCCAGGGGAAAACCTCAAATCTTGATGAGTAATCCTTCAAAGGAAAATTAACAGCTTTCATTCTGCGCTACGACAGCTCTGATAGGCTTATACACTTCAGAAATATTGTTTTATTATTGTATTTTTCTCAGTTTTTAATTTGCTGCAGAGAAAAGATGTTTGAAGTCATGTTTCCCCCCTTATGAGTGGCACTCATTGGTGGTGAGGGACTGAAGGAGGTGGCTGCATAACAAAGTTCAGCTTTATTTGTCTTCTACCTGCAAAGCAAGTGAGAAGTGCTACCGAAAGACAGAAAAGTTCATTTTCTCTAGCAAGGTTACTCTTCTTGATGAGCATTAAAAGATAGCTTTGAGCCATTCACAATTATGACCTTGACTAGGAAAATGTAAGTTAATAAGGCTTCAACAAATTATGGTCTTTTTGGTCGATTTGCCTAGTGAACTGTTAATTGTAAAACTGAAAGACATTATGTTCAGCTTTCTCTCTCACATCTTTTGTGTTTTAACAGTGACACTTCATTGAGTGCAATTAACAAAGCCTAGGAGATTTATTAACACACTTCTTCATGGCCAATGATCCATTCCACTTAAGACATAACACTGTAAAATGCACATTATCTCCTTTTGGCACTTACAATAATGCTTCATGAACTAGGAAGGCATATGTTAAAGCAGATAAAATAGCATTATTAGCTGACAAATCTTACAATTTATTAGACAGTTAATTTATCAGCTTAAAAGACACTTAAAACAGCTGTGCATTTAATGTCTTTTTAATGTATCCAGTAAAACTTGCATAATTGCCTGTAGTGCAATTTATTTTTAGCTATGTTGCAAAATGTCTGCATTTACTGTTTACATCTTCTTTAATTTTTCCTGCAAGGCTCATCACATCTCTCGGCACAAGCTCTAAGGATGAGGGCAGATAATCAGATAAAAGGGCTTTCTTGTCCAAATGGCTGCCCATGAATGAACCATTCAGAAGTCCATGCTGAGCTGGACCAAAGAGTTCTTGCATTTTATCTCCACCCCAAGGGCAGGAGGGAGGGGAGAGGAGCCCGGGAGGGTCACGGGCTGCCGAGCGCGGCACCTCCAAGCCCTCGGAGCCTTCGTGGAATTAGCATTTGGAGCCACATGGCTGGGGTGGAAACTACCGAGGCTCTAGGACTGCATTAGCAGAGGTGTTTCATTTTATAATTAAGGTAACTGCTCCCTGCAGATCAATCCCACCAGCCCTAAGTACTGTCTGTGAGGGAAGTGTTGGAGAGGATACACGTTTAATGACTCCGCCGCATAAATTGGCTGTGTTTGTTTATTGCTCTCTAATTTAATGGAACCTTTTGTTAAATCTTTCTGCCTTTTTATTTTATTTTCTTTTTAACATCCTGCTAGTAATGATTTCTGTGGGAACAAAGGGTGTTGCTTATTAAAATAAAAAGTCAAACATCGCCGTTTCCATTAATTAAATGTCAGATTAGCTTAATCTTTTTATAAATATTGGATATCATCTATTTACAGAGCGAAATCAGATCTGCAGATGCTGATGTGGGGAGTAGGAGAGCGGAGGTGGAATTCTGCTTGTTTGGCAGGAATCAGGTGGGGTGGGAGCTGGGATGGGTCAGACCTGTGTCTGCAGCTGGGCTCCCAAACAAGGCAGGTGGGAGACTTACAGAACACAAGGAGCACAGGGATGGAGGAAACTCTTCTGCAGGAATAGGTGAGCCCTGTGAAAGGGAAAAAAAAGCCCTTCTGGGGAGTTTCCACACTGAGGAATCTGAGAGTAGCCAGATCTCCAAGTGCCCAGAGACTGGAAATGCGTGGAATCCGTCAGCAGGGCTTGTGCACCAAAAATAAGTGAATAAAGGAACAAAGCACAGTCTTATGAAGTCACAGCATTGTTTAGGAAAAGCCCTCCAAGTCAGTGAGTTCAACCCTTCTCTCTGCACTGCCAAGGCCACCTCTCACCCATGTCCCCAAGTGCCACATCCACACATCTTTTAAATCTTGGTAAGGTTGTTGAATTTGCAGCTTCCTGTACTGCAAATCCCAACTTTTAGTTCAGGTGTGAGCTACTCTTTGTCCCAGGCCGGGCAAAGTTGTGTTTTGGGAAGAAGCGAAAGAAAAGAAACAGGGTTTTCATCATGCACAGCAATCTTGATGTGAGAATTGGAGAATTCAAGCTTAAATCCTTCTAAAATACTTTCATTGTGACAGGATGGTCTCTGTTTTTCTTTATCAATTTAGTTATCCATCAGAATTTCTGTGTTCAGTGCAAGTTTACAGGAGTGTTGAACATCTCCAGTGACTGTGATATTCCTACTTAGCCTGTAAATTATTATAAAAACTTTTCTCATAAATGACTTACATTAGTGGTCTGGCAATATGATAAATTGTCCAAATGAGGGGATGTGAGGAAAATGGATGAATTACTGAAGTCAAGTATGACAGAGGTGTAAGGACATCTGTAGCTATTACAAGAAAATGTTCTCTATTACATTTAATTAAACCTAAACAGGTAATAGTGCATTATTCCTGCAGAGATAGTCATCTAATGACAGCTGCTGTTCACTTTGGTTAGTGCAGCAGTGTTGACTATTTCCTTGGTGCACAGGGAATTGTTGGGGAATTGTCCCTGTCCCAGTTACAGCTGAATTCTGACATCATGTGAGGAGTAACCAAGTTGGCATCTGGTGTTTCTTAAGTAATAAATCCTTTACAAGAGATTTTAAAGGCTACCCACTGCAGAAGTGAGGAGCTCTCAAAGTTCTCCCTCAGGACGTCATCCTCCATTTCATGTTCTCCCAAGTTCTCATTATGAATTTAATTTCAGGTAATTCAAAGGTAAAACATTTTGGGCTGGAAATTGTTAGAATTATCTGTTCCTGTTTAGGCCAGCACCAAAGTTTGGGCAATGCTGCAGCTGAAGAACAGCTTCAGATTTAAAGCAGTATTTCCTGAGGAGGAGTCAAATCTAACCTTCGAAATATTTCTTAGCCATAATCCACCTCATTGCAGCAATAATTATTTTACAGGCTAGTGGAGTTCTCTCATTTTGTGAGCAGCTTAAAAATAAGCTCATCTGTAACCACAAACACTCAAGAACCTTTTCATATTCCACGTTTGGAACCTTTCAGACGTGGAAAGAGCAAAATCCATCATTGCAAAACGATGGGTTGAAAGTACAATTCTTTTCATCAGGATTTTTTTCTTGTTGTTTAACGAACAGCAATTTCATAAAAAATTATGAAAAAGTTACAAAACCAGGGATCTAAAGAAGTGATTTTTTTTTTTCAGTCAAACTTTGAGAGGCCTTCTCTCCAAACCTGGTGGGTCCTTAGGAAGGTGGTTTATAAATAAGTTTGTAGGGTCTCTGACACAGAGTGTGTGGCTGGAGATGTCACCTCTCTTCAAAGGCTTGTTTCTACCTCACAAACTAGAAATGTGTGTGGAAAAAGCACACATTGGCTCTGAAATTCAAATTTTTTTGTGCAACCCCTGTCATTTGAGAGGTAAAAAGTAAAAAAAGTAAGGTTTAGCAAGCTCATCTTGATATGAGAGAGCAGAAAAACTTGATAACAAGCTTCTGGCCAGCTGGGCAAGGGAAGGAGATGAGGAGCAGGAGACAATAGGCCTGCTCTCTTTAATTCCACTGGATTACTCTTTCCTGTCTTTCCTGCTTGAGATCATGCAACTTGGAGAGTCTAAGAAATTATAACAATCTGGAAACAGGTTAATAGTTCCTCCCTGGGGTTGTTGGTATATTAAACAACCAAACCTTAGTTCTGTTTCCATGGGGCAGTTCATTGCCTTGTGGAGGAGCCTGAAAATAGTTGGTTTTGCTGTGTTTTAATAACATTCCATTTGAGATTATTTGCAGGAAAATCCTGCTTCATTTCAAGGCTATTGTGCCACTAGGTGGGATTTGCCTTCCCTGATGTGTGAAATATCTCTGCCTTAGACAGTAATCTTGACAAAAGTCTGGCTTTAAAAACCTACATCGGTGCAGGCTTTGCTGGTTTTATAAGAAACACATTTGGTGTCGTGGGGAAAGGGTCCAAGGGAAGCAGGAACGTGTGGGAGTCCCTGCCAGGGCTGGAATCTTTCAGGGAGAGGCTCGTTGGGGAGCAGGGATGCTCTGAGCCCCCAGCCTGGGATTCTCCACAGCGTTAGTTACTTGTACAGCTCTGCCTGTGCTAAACACCCGAGGAAAGGAAAAGAAGCAGCTCTTCCCGTGGGTTTTGCAGGCAGCAATTAAAAAATCATATCCAGTGAGTTCCCCTCACACAAAAATCCCTTAAAATTTATACCTTGTTCTGTCCTCTCCAACGGCGAATAAACTTCTTGCTTTTTTTTTTTTCCTCCTTGGTTGTGATTTTACCCTGCCCTCGTAGAAGATGAACCTGTAGTTAAAACTAGTTTTGGATCATGTTGTTTTTCCCCCCTGAGCATCAGAAGCCAGATGTTTTCGGTGCAAAGGAAATTAATGGCCTAAATAATGAATATATTGAAGCGCTGCAGCCACAGTCCATCTGCTGCTTTAGGCACTGCTATTAATGAAGCAGGATCAGCCCCTTTTGGAATTTTTGAGAACATTTATTATATATTTTTAAAATGCGAGTGAAAGAAAGAATAATCTGGTCTGTGAGTAGCTTTTAGCTTCCATCTTGAGCAGGAGTAGAAGGGGCTGTGCCAGCTGGGAATAGCTGGAGGAGTCACATGGATCCCATCCCTTCAGGGCAGCTCCTTGGAGCCCTGACCCACCCCTCCAGCTGAGGGAGGACCTTCATCAGCCCATGTTCCAACAATGTCCACCCAGGGGATGCTGTGAGCCTCAGCCTTTATTTCTAGGAATGTTTTTGTTACGACCCAACAGGAAGCTGAAATGACCATCTCAGAGTGTCCCCACAGTCATATTTTATATAAAAAGCTGTGTGGGCAGAGCCCGAGGGAGGGAGAGGCACTAGAATAGAAAATGACCACAAAGTTTGAATTTGTTTTCCTGGCAGCTCTTTTTTAAAGATTTTTTTTTCCCCTTCATTATTATACATGGAAATTCCCACAGAAGGGAAGGACATTTCCAAGTTGAAAGGTGGTGATGCCTTGACAAGGGCTGGTCTTTGCAGCTGGTTTTTGTATTCCACAGCTTGGATGCTTGACTGAAGTCTGGTTCTTTTGGATGTGCCACATCCATGACTTGATTCGACCACTTGGATTTCAAGTCCAGCGAAAATTCCCTCTTTAAACTTTGGAATTCACCCCTTCACAGTTCCTCTTCTGTCCTGAATATTATGGAATTCCCAAATCCTTGACACCAAAACAGCCAGTCTAGTAGAGTTCTAGTTCTCCACCAGCCTTTTATCATAACCAGACTTACCTGGACCACCCAGCTCTATGTAACTACAGTCCTAAATATCTATATAATGATGTAAAAGCCATTCCTAAGTCCAGGTCAGAGCAGTTGGAAATTCCAACTTCCTGCTATTCTGTGACAAATATAGAAATGAGCCTTTATTTGCTAAAAGTGTGTGGGAACTTCACACAGATCCAATATTAAAGGAACAGCAGAAGGATAAAAATATTTTTGGCCATTTTAATCCTGTGAATTAAAAGATTGTTGCTTATAAAGGTTGGCAAAAATAAATGGGTTTAGTGGGCTGGGAGAGAAATCTGTAAAGCACATACAGGTATAAATGCAAATGGAGAATTTGAATGCATATAGTGTTTATTTATGTTTGGAAAACATCAGGAGGTCTGCCTGGGTAAGGAACTGGGTGCTCTAGAGAGTGGGAAGAGATGTACAGTAAATTCTTCAAAGTTCTGGTGGTTTGAAAGTCACAGGAAGGGAAGAGGTCTGCCTCCTACGGAGGGAAAATATTTTCTTGCACCAGGTCAGTGATCTTCAAATGAAGAAAAAAAAAAAATCTGGAAGTAGGTTTAGAGATATTGGAGAGCAACATCTCCTAAGAAATCGTTTCAGAGGATTGGCCCAGTGGGCTGAGTCAACAACACACTTTTATAGCCCTGTGGTGATGTGCTGCTGAATAATCCTGTCATTGTGGAAATACTCAACTGCAGGCCTGTAATTGGGAGGTTTTACCCGATCTGCACAAGACAGACATGAACTCAAGGTGCTCCGCTGCCATCAGCCAGTGGTGTGTTGTAAAAGGTGGGAATTTCAGCTGGATAATTTAAGCTCTTGTTCGTGCTCTTGTCCCTTCCCCCCCCACCCCAGTTTTGTTCCGTCGGTCCCGGGGTGTCAGCCTGGATTTTCAGCCCATTTAATCATCTGCCTCCATCTCTCCCCGTGTTTGCTTCTATCCCCACACTAAAGAGGCTGCTCCTAACAGGTTATTGGCTGAGGCAGCTCTCTGGGTGCAGCCCAGCACTTTCCCTTAGTGCTGATAAAATGGTGATCAAAACCAAAAGTGACACTTCAAACGCCAGCCCTGCTTTGGAGCCTCAGTGTGTGCTGCTTTTTCTCCCCCAAACACAACTCTGGATTTTTATCTCTTGAAAACTGATGGTTTCGAAAGAGAATAAGGATGCACGTATGGCACAGCAAAGCTTCCCAATGTCTGTGGGGTGAGCTGCAAAAGTGAGGTGACCCAGCAACATATTTGAGCCTTCGCTATTGCAGAAGCTGCTGATGTTTAGGGGGAGTATTTTCTCTGCTAGGAAGGCTTCCACCTCTGTTGTTTCTCTGGGCTGGACTCCCTCATGTCCTGCAGCTGCCTGTGAGGATGCAGAGCAATATCAGAATTGTTTGGAGTTACTTCTTCGTTGGGTTTGCAGCAGTTTTGTATCACCAAAAAGCTCCATTTCAGGTGCATCTGCCCCCTGCTTCCCCTCCCACCCTCCCTCTGATGGCCTGAACCAGAGTTGCTGCGTTAATTATGCTCTCCTTTTAATTAATTAGAGAGGCTCAGAACGTGGATGTGCTGAAGTGTGGCTGCAGGGACAATTGGGAGGAAAAAAAACCCCAGGCTGAGAGAATCTCCCCTGGGAGGTTCCCTGGAGCTGCCCTGACCCCACTGGTGGGACCCCAGTCTTCACACCCACTTGGCTGAATTTTCTGCACAGAGCTTCTCCAAACTCCAATTCTTACCTCTCTCGTCTTTTCTTTCCTTCCCTCTTCATATTAAGCTTTTTGATAATCTAATGGTTTGTGTCTAAAAGGAGAAAAACACTTTTTTGCTGCCCACTCTCTGCCCTCTGCTCCTAAAACTGGGGGTCTTCACAAAGCAGTGCTGGGAGGGGGTGGAAAAAACACTGTCCCCTGTAATTTATCTTGAAGCTTTTCTTCATATTCGTTTCTGTTTGTGCTTCAAACATTTTTTCCAAGCTGCCTGTGCTGTTTTTCTGAAGCCTGGGGGCAGGGCAGGCTCTGGGTGCTGCAGCATCCTTGCTTAAACAGGGATCTTTAAGGATGCTGTGCAGGAATCAGAGCCCTGAAAAGGACCAAAACTGATGAAAGATTCAGAAACAGTGGGTTGGAGACAGGGCTGAACGAGCTGGATTTGCTGGCAGAAAAGTCAATATCTCTTTCTCTCTGTTGGGTTTAGGAAAAGAAGGAATTAGCTTCCTTTGCAGCAAAGATTTTGGATAAAAAGGGTGGTTAAACATGAAGACAGCCCTGTTAGGAAGGAGGGCTTCTCTCCTCGGTGAGTTTTTGTCAACAGGTTTGTCAAAGTGCTGCTGGAAATAATGTAGGTGAACTCCTTCCCCTTGGTTAGCAGGGAAATAAACTCAAATTTCCTACCACTTTTCTCTGTTTCTAATGCCTGTGTAAATATGGGAGCAGAAAAATCTTGCCTTTTTCCACACAGGGCTGTGGAAAAATAAAGTCTGATATGGTTAATATTTTATAACTGCTCTGAGCTATAAAAAAATTGGCACTGCTTTCCAAGTTGCTGCAGAAAGGATGGATAATTTATAAGAAAAATGTGGGGAGCATCCCATCTCCTGTTTTCAAAACCCGTCAGGTTGAAATTATGATCCAGGGGGTAAAAAAGTGCCTATTTTTATTTAGGGGGGTGAAGTTGATAAGTCCATGTACAATTGTCACAACAACCTTGCAGAAAACTTCATTAATGTGTAAATCCCAGAGAAATGGCCAAAGATTTCCTTTTTGTGTATGGGGCACATAATGCAACAGCAGCCCATGGCAAGCAAAAATGTAAATAACTCTTTAGAGTGCTCAGTGAGGGGCTTTAGGGATGGTTGACATCTGAAGATGTGGAGGTCTTAAAAGAGCATCTGTGCATTAATTGTAAAATTAAACCTTTAGACTACTGTGTTTGCCTTGGTTTATTGTGGTTGGCCAGGCTGGGTGGGGATTGGAGAAACCTGGTCTAGTGGAAGGTGTCCCTGCCCATGGCAGGGGTTGGAATGAGATGAGCTTCAAGGTCCCTTCCAACCCAAACCATTCCATGGTCCTACAATTCTGCCACCTCCGTGCACATCCCTTCCTCAGCCCTTTTAATACCCACAGCTCACCCCTCTGAACATCCCAGTAGCTCCAAGGGAGGAAAGAAAGAGCAATTTATTAATTTTTTTCTTTAGTTCTGTCACAACCTTAACGCAGATTTCAAACTGGAGTTTGCATTTCATGATTTGCTCTTCCCACACACACGCACATATTCCCACTCCCCCTCAATGAGGTAATTGCATGACAACTAGATTAATATCTTTTACATACTTATTAAACTCAATAAGTGGTCCTGAGCAAACAATTGATATTTAATTAGCGTATTATCATCCTACTAAATTTTAATTACTATTCATTTAAAATACCTCGTATGTTATCATTCATGTTAATGCAGATTTGTTTCTCTGTAAATGTTTCTCTGGAAATCCGAACTTAAAAGTTGAACTAACCTGCAAAATAATCTGGATTTCTCGAGGGCCAAAGTATTGCAATACAATTTAGAGAGGGAAATTCAACCATTAGTCCCCTACTAAAGAGCATGTTTTAAACCAGAATTCAGAAAAGGTTGAATGACTTTACTTTTCAAACCACCTTTCAATGTCATTTCAGCTTAGAAGATGTTAAACCAAGAGAAATTAATAATTAGCAGCTGACAATAGCTGATTGTTATGAACCAGAACAGTTCCAAACTAGGCAAGGAACATGAAAAAAGACTAAAATCCCAATTCTATGGTAAACTTACCTTTTGCACTGATCATTGTTTTTACCTCTGACAACTATCAATTTTCTAGAGCTCATCCATGAGTCACTTAATCACTTCTCGGAGAAAGGAAAATACGTGAGAATTTTTGTAGTGGAAAAAACAACCCCCTCGGATGAGGCAAAATCCTCACACCTGCAGCGGGAGGCAGAGGTGGGGTCTCGTGGTTGGATTTGCTTAAATCTCTTTGGTTTTGGAATCGATTGATCAAGGTTTTAAACTGAGAGGGGGTTTCTTTTCTATATTCCTGTGTATAAGACCTGGAGCAGTCGTTGATGACTCTCCTGAGAGGGGTCAGAGGCTCTGAATCAGAGCCCTTTGCTCAGCTCCTTCTCACTCTTTACGTTCATTGAATTGAAATCTCTTCCGAGAGCTCTTCAAACCCATTGTGCTTTTCACAACCAGGCACGTGAAACTATTAATATCTGTACTCTGGCAGCAAGATTGCCCAAATTTCTGCAGAATCTTGCTTTTTCTCCTCACTTTTGCAGTTTCTATAGGGGGTTCTTGATCCCACCCATTTCTTTTCATTGTGAAAGCCAGGTTCAGCTTGGTCCTTATAGAATTCATAAATTCATAAGGTCTTTTTTTTTTCCACCTAAAATAAATATTGGAAGAAGGAAGTTTCAGTAACAGCTTGGAAAAAGCTTCTTCCACATGGTTTGGTAATATGAGGGGATTCAGTTTTGCGGGATTATTTTTGTTGTTGCTTAGTTATCTTCCAGGAAAAGTTCACCAAAAGTACCAGCCTTGTACCAATATGTTCAAAATATACTTTTTTACTGCAACCTCGAGATTTTTCTTCAGCAATTAATTGTGTGACTCAGTCCCATAAGCTCCTGTAATGACTTTATAGCCTGCCAGTGATATATAACCTATTGACTTTCCTTTGGTTATAGGATTATTACTTTCCTGATTGATTTAATCATTCCATGCTGCCTTTATCTATCTCCTTGCTCTTATGAAACTCGATTGACTACCTGATCCTTAAAGGACTGATCCAAGGGCAAGAGAAACCAAGGGGAAGACATGGGAGCCCCCAGAAGTCTCTTGGTTTTGCTGCTGCCTGAGGTGGACTTTACTCCTGGATAAATTCCAGAACAGACCTCTCAGTATGATAAAATAATAATTACGTGTTTCTTATTGGTGTATTTGTCATAATGGAGAACAGGCAATTTTCCCTCTTCACACAACACCAGGATTGAGTCCCTGGGGGAATTATCGCTTTGCTAATTACACCAGGTTTTATTCATTTTTTATTGAGACAAACAATCCCATTCCCTTCAGGTGAGTTGATTTGCATGAATTGTGAAATCTCTGGATTGGCATTTCTATAAATCAGGGAGAAAACCAGAGTTGTTCCTACCCTGTGTATAACAGGCATAATAGAGCCTTAATTTTCCTGGAAACATTTAGAATGCAAACACTTCCCCGAGACCAATTTTTACTTATTGGAAAGAAATTTGTCCAATGTATTAGTGGTGGGAACCATCGAACTTAAAACACTTAAACCAGTGCTGGACTTTGGAGGCAATTTAATTGTGTGGCAATGAAGATTTTTTTGCTGGGCACGTGGGGGGGGGCACAGGGGAACCCAAAATGTGTCCCCAAGGTGGTTTTTTTGGGCCAAGTGACAGAAAACACAAATTTTCTGACACGGGCTCTGCTCCGGACCTCGCCTATTGTAATTTTTATAACACATATCCACTGTAACACTTTAACTAAGAGAGTTTGTGTATTAAATGATGTTAGATTAGGATATTTAATGGCTTATAGGATAGAGTGAGTACCCGGGAGGCTAATTTGTTTGCATTAGTTGGACGGGTCAACTGCTTCAAACATGCAGATTATAGAACTACTGGTAGATTGCATTACACAATTTAAATAAATAGTAGCAATTTGTCAATGTCATCTTAGCTTCAACATTTTCCTTTTAAACCCCAGGAAATAGTAGTTCCAATTAAATTGACCTTTTCTTTTCTGCATCTTCATGTTATTAGTAGATAATGCTTAGTCTTTTAGCAAGTAAAAAAAAAAAAAAAACAAACCGAAAAACAAGGAATAAAAATGCTTCTAAAGCAATGATGCTCTTGTGGGGAACTTTCCAGATAAAATGATGTTCTTTATAAACAAATAAATCACATTTAGTAAATTTTACAAGTCATATATATATATATTTATTTATATACACACACACACCAGGAATAAATGAAGACACATGAACTGCTGTAGCTGAATGATCAGGTCTTTAGTTTCAGGGCACAACTGCAGGTTCTTGTCACTGCAAACTTTAAGTTGTATTATTCATTTTGGAGGCAAAGCAGAAAAAAATGCGTATAATGGCTGAATCATCTGTATGTGAACCTCTCTGAGCAAATCCAGGATGTCTGGAGTGGGAATTCACTTTGGGGAGTCAAGTAGGATCTACTTCCTTGGGCTTGGAGCACCAAATGAGCTGGATTTGAAAACCTGGATGTCTTACAGTAAAATGAAATGGTGAAATGCTTAATTTGTCAGGTTTGGCTACAGCATCTCCCACACTGGAATATTGTGCAGGGCATGTTTCCCAATGTCTGTGTGCATTGAAAAGTGCTTTACTGCTTTGTTGTCCTCCTGACAAACAGCAGTGAAATCAGAATTTGCTCTGATTTTGGCAATGCAGGTTATTTGGAAGGTGTGGCAGCCTGAGGTTTATGGACAAAATTTGGCCAGATGAAGATCCCTAAACTGCCTCAGTGCCCAGGCAAAATCCTGGGACAGGAACTCTGCTATAGCTGTGACCTGGTGCTCTTTGGCTGTGCAAGGGAATAGTTCCCTAAATTAGAGTATCTCAGAACTTCAGGGTTTGCTGAATAAGGTTGGATTATTTTTAGTTGTTCAGAGTGAAAAGTGTTTCTGAGCTACTTTTCTTGCGTGAGCAGTTTGGGACTAAAGGAAGAACAACTGAAATGTGAAATCATGAAAAAAATACTATTTTTTTAAGGAAGATGTCAATCATCTCTGCTGGAATCCTAGGCCAAAAAAAACCCTTAAAAAACCAGAAACCAACCAACCAACAAACATACAAACAGAACCCAACCAGCCACAAAAAGCCCTTAGTGCTGTTCACCCATCTTCAGTGCCATGGGCTGAGTGGGAATTCTCATGAGAAAATCCAGATTCAGATTGATTTCAATTACCAATTTTTTTAGTCATCTTCTTTATCGGAAAATCTGTTTTCCAGAACTTTCCTTTTGGCCATTGTACATTTTACTTCCAGGTGCATCAGTCAGCTTTGCACAGTCTCAGTGTTTGAGCTGACAGGTTTCCATCCCTTTCTTGTGCCACATAACAGTAAATCCTAGAAACAAAAAAAGGCCCAAAGGCCTTATCACACCTTATAAAGAAGGCTTTATCACACCTTCTGTTTATGTGATTCTTTCAGTGTTTGGAGCACCCAGAAAAGCTCCTTCTTATACATCAGCATCTTTTTAAAGTTTACAATAGCATTGTTGATTCATCTACTAATTAAAAGGAGGTTTTTTGTCTTCTGAGAATGTAGAATTAGCACATTCCGAGGCTCAATGTTACCAGAACAGAGCACAGGATATTTAAAGTTTTACTTTGTTTAGCATTCAGATCAGATCATTCAGCAGCCACCATTTGAAAAGAGGCCAGAAAGCAATTTTTAACAATATCACATGTGAGAAGATGATTCAAAGTTTTGGAGAGGGATAATCCTGTAATCTCTGTGATCTAAAACCAACCTGAGGACGTGGCATAACACATCAAATACAAAACCACATTCCTCTTGCTTTCATTTCTGACTGCCCGGAAAGCAGACACGGAAGACGTGGATCTATCTCATCGTATTTTTAACTCTATTAAACTGAATAACTGAAACTCAGCAATCCCAAAAAGCCCAGGAAGGGGGCTTCAAGAAAAGGTACTGAATTCCCCTTTCCCACTTTTGGCTCCAGGGATGCCCCTTTGGCTGCTCCCTAATTACAAGACAGTGCGAGGGCTCTTCAGGCTTCTGGCACGTTCCTGCAGCTCCAAGATGTCCAAAGGGCATTTGGCTTCTGCTGGGAATAAAAATAAAAGGGAGAGGTGAAGGACAATCACTTCTGGATTATTTTTGCTCAATCGAGGCAATTAAAGCCAATTAGAAAAACACAAGTTTGTAATTTGGGAAGATAACTGCTAAGAAATATTTTAAGGTTACTTGGAGAATTTTTGCTTGCATTTATTTAATATGCTATTTAATATTGAAGATGCTACTGTATCTCTTCTTAGCATCCTTACATGTGCTGTGGCATCAAGTGCACTCTTTTTATTTGAATCCAGATACTAAAATGCAGCAGTAACTTTTATGGGTTTGTTTGCTTTTGCATTTTTTTGTGGATTTCACACGTTTCTCCTTTATAATCAATCAATGCTTTTTTAATTCCTTTCAAAGTAGTAACCCCATGTTCTTTCCAAAGGAAAAAAGAGGGTGATAAGTTCTAGGAGGCTGATCCTGACTGTGTCTGGGTATTGTCAGCCTTTGGCTGGCGAGTGTTTCGTAGGAAGACTCAAGGACTCCACAAACACAAGGTGGCAAAAATGGGCCTCATTGAAGGGTCATTATCCTTTCTCTTTTCTATTTTGCATTTTTTTTAACACATTGGCTGCTTCAGAGGAAGAGTTTGCTCATTTCAGACGCATCAGGGCAAACTCTGTGGGTCCAGCAGAACCAGATGTGAGTGGAATTAGCAGAGAACCAGGTCCTGCCTCTCCAACGAGGGTTTCCCACTGTTCCAGTGCTGCCACTACTCACTGCCAAGGAATTATATCCTCTTGTTATCGGCTGGCAACAGCACAAAAGGGATGCATTCTGTGGAATAAAGTAAGGCAGAACCAATTAACATTTGCACTGTGTGCTGTTCTCCAAGAATCGCTTAAGGATCGTTCTGGAAAACCCAGGATTGCAGGATATCTCTGGTGTTTTCTCCCTTGTCAACCATAGGTAGCTGAGAGTGGAGCAGAGCTGCAGCCACAGTGAAGCAGCAAATACACAATCATTAGTCAGCAGATTAAATAAATATGCAATAATTACTCGTTTTCCTTAAGTGACTCCATATTGGAACATTTGGATAAAGAAATTCTCTTCCCCGTTTCTGTATTTTCTGCATGTTCACATAAAATAACATCGTGTTTGTTGGTTACAGAGGCTGAATCCACATAAACCAGAGTTTTTGATCTCTCTGAATCTGTTTGAAAAGGAATTATTTTGGTGCCTTTCTGAGTTTGCATGAATGTAACTATTATCATTTCCTTTGAAAGTTCAACCCCGTTGCCGAAGGGAAAGTTTCTCAGTGGAGGGAATGAGTAAACAGCAGCTTTTGGTTGCTACATCATTCCATATAAATGAACTGCTTTAATTGATTCTAAATGCAATTAAAGAAAATTATCTATAAATTGGTAAACATATCCATGGCTGCAAATGAAAATGAAGCTGCTTAAATAGGCTTTTTTCCCCTCTGATAAACATCATGATGTCACAGATTTTGGGACTGGTGTAGGAAGCAGCTCCTTTAGATCAAGACAGATTTTCACTCAGGAGCTTTTCCACCTTCTGTTTCAGCGGACAAGGATCATGCTGGAATATGTGTAAGGATCTTTATGAAACACTCCTGAGAAAATGTGTGTGTCCATGGGCACATACACTGTATGGAAACACAGGACGCTTTTTATGTGTTTGGGCAAAGGATGGATCAAATTGTGCAGGGAACTGGGGGTGGGGGGAAGCAGAATTTGATGTTTTTTGATGAGTAAAATCAAGCAAAAATGATGCCAGCACTCTGTGCCTGCTGGGTCGAGCTCTCCATCCCAACACCCCCCGCGGTGCCAGGGAAGAGAGTTGGAGAAAGCGTGTTGGAAAACCTAGGAAAGAGGCTCCTGTTAATCAGATGAGAGACTCTAGGCATGTTTATACAAAGAATAAGGTTCCTCTCTGAAGTTTTGCTCTGTAGAATTTTTAAATGCTGTACTAAGGAGTGACTCCTGGGGGGGGGTGGGGTGTGTTTCTATATCCTGGATGAGCGTGGGGATGTCTCTGGGTGAGAAGGACCTGGAGGAAGAAAGCAGAGGAGGGAAGAGCTGAGCTCAGGGAGGCTGATGCTGACGTGGGTTTAGACTTGGACTCAGGGGACAAGGAGGCTGAATATAAATTTGCTCTGCTCACAGAGCTCACTGGGCACTGCAGTTGTACAACTCACGCTTTTCCTCAGTCTCATAGTCATTGCCAAGGCTTGAGTTTGGATCTCCTGTTTATGCAGGGTTTTGTTACTGTCCTGTCTCTGAATTAAGATGCACTGTAGGGAATTTTTGTTGTTATTATTTAAAGTTTATATTGATTTTTTTTGAAGAATGTCTTTAAAAGAATCACTCCTCATCAGCCATGCTGATATAAAAGCACAGTTACCATAATAATGGCCTTTGAATACTGCCCATTAAACTTTGACATTTAAAGTGTTTACTGTGAATACATATTAAGTTTCTCATTAAAGATGAGGTCTGGCTTTCTTGATGTGACTCTTAGATTAAATCAGGCTAATCCAAAATAAATACAAAGATGGAGAATTCATAACAGGCCTCCTTGTAGATTCCCTCTGTGTAAAACAGCAACTGCTTTTGTGGCAGAGAGATTTCATTTTAGTGTCTCCTCTTTGGCCCTCAAGAAAAAAAAAATCTGTTCATTGTGTACAAAACCTTTTGCACTTTGACATAAGTCCTTCCAGCAGAATCCTTTTTTTTTTTTTTTTTTTTTACTGAAACAAACTTAAACCATATTCCATTTCACAAAAGTGAAATGTGCTGAACATGTGCTTTTTAAAATAGAAGCATGTGCATCAACCCTTCTACAAGAAGATACTTTCTGAGAGGAGTCTCCTGGGAAGGTCCATTACCCAAAATCCAGCGAGCACAGGAAAAGGGTGAAATGGTATTAGATCAAGCTTTACTAGGCTGGATGGCCCAGGCTGTGGAATAAGTGATATTTAATCCAGGCACTTTGAGGCTCCTGTTGAGTGCCCTGTTTGGTAACCCGGATCAGGATGCTTGTTTAGTGGATAAAAGTGTAACTTTAGAAATTGGCAGGAACTTTCTGTGCTTGGCCACCTGTACTCTCAGCCAGATACAGTGGAAGGAGACTCAGACAAGCACACTTTTCAAAGTTTGCTCTGTTTCACTTCCTTACAACTGCCAGGTTCAAAGAACCATTTATTTAAAAAAAAAAAAAGCCTCTCTCAGTTCAAAGATGCATTTATAAAGCTCACTAGTCTTTATGATCAAGCTCATACTTTGTCTTCCCGTTACTAAAATAATACTTTTATCCTGCCCTCTTTTTCCCCCTCTCATATGTTTTGTTATGAAAACAGAACCATAATGAAGGTCCCGGGCATTGTATATTCCAGACGGTACCATAAGTAATATAAAATGGGATTTTTCGTTTTTTTTTAGGGGGGGGCAGTTTTTGCTGCCAATAATAATTGTATCAAAAATAATGTGAACTCCCACGGCTGCCTGCATAGTCAATCAGCATAAAGTATTAGCACTTCAGGGACACAAAGGCTCTGAGCCTGATAAAAGAGATTGGACTGAGAATTTTGACCTAAGAATATAATAATGTCTTCCAAGATCTCATTATGCCCGTGCCCATTGGAAACCATCTGGGGCCCGGAATAATAAAAGGAGTGGTGTGAATTTATGAACCCACAGATCTGGCCATGCCCCCTTGGATATTGTGTTGGATTAGTAGATTTACTGCTAATCCAAACACTGTGGGCAAAGTGATGTCTTTACATCTGCACTGCGGCTCTCGGGGAGCTGCAGCGAGTTACAGGCAGGGAGGGGTGACAGCGGCTCCCCTGCTCCAGGCACAATCTGCTGGCTCCCTGCCACCTTCCCAAAAGTGCAGCTCCTCGGATGCACGTCCTCCACGTCCTGCCGTGGCACTGCTCCAAGGGGAGCTGCTGCCTCGGGAATGAAAGGGGCTGGTGAGCGGAAAAACTCCTCTAACAGGTGGGAGCAGCCTCAGCTCGGTGCAAACGAGGCACAGTTGGCACAGGGAAGATTGACCCGTCTTCCTCGAGCTGCCTCAGGTGCAGAGCCCAAAGAGAAGAGTCTACATTTAATTGGGGGTGTCTTCAGCTAAATAAAATAGTCGTATGCAAATCCTGTTCCTAAGGGGCAGCCATGTGGACTCGTGACCTTTCTTTGAATGGTTTGGAGCCCAGAAATCAATGATTACACTAAATCCATAATTATATTCTTTTCATGTGTGGCAGGGTACTGATAGTGTGGCAGATGTGAGACCTTGAAAGCATGGGAACTTCAAAGACCACTGAGATGTGTGAGACACCATGGACGTGTGGAGCAGTGAAAAATGAAATTAAAAATAGAAAGAGGCTGCTCTACCAGTGCTTTGGGTGATCTTGCTCCTTCACACGTATGTGCACACACATGTACACGTGCACGCGCTTACACATGACCTGGGTGCCCAGGGAAGAGAAGAGGAAGCAGCTGCCATAAATCAGCAAGGTTTGGCCAACTTGAAGAATTAAATATTTTCATGGCTCTGTCTCATTTTGGCTCAGGAGGCTTCCCAGAGAAAGAAGGGGATGGGCTGCACCAGGAGACACGGCCTGGAGTTAAGGGAGACGAATGTGTACCAGCACCTCTTAGGCTGCTGCTGGGTGACATGGCCAAGCTGGTTTGGTCTTTCAGATGTTGCTCAAAATTATATTTTTGCCTTTCAAGAGGCAGAACTGCACATCGGGGTTATTTTTGTCCCTAAAAAGTAACATGTTTTAGGCACAACATGCACAACAACATATTACAGATGTTGCAAGAAGAAATAGTGGGTCAGTGTGAGCAGGGTTTGCAGAGGGGTGTAAGGGAAGCTCAGCCCTCACACTGTGGTCCACAGGGAAAATTATGCAAGTTCCCACCTGGGACAGGTGATATTTGGTGCTCTATGACCCCAGAGATGCTCCCAAGGCTGATGTGAAAGGTGGGGTGAACCACAGAGCTGTGACAGGTAGTAACTTTTCATTTTATTTCTCTTAAAGCATGAGGGAACAGGAAAGGTTCTGGTCTGCTTGGGTAGCACAGGAGAGGGGAGGAGAGTGGGGAGAAGCAGAAAAGAGACAACAACTTGTGTTAGACCAACTGCAACAGAAAACCAGGTGCTTGGGCACGTGTAGGTTCTTCATGTCTTCATAACATGTTCCTATAATTGGTGTATTTTTTGCTGCCAGGATATGAAGTGGGGTATGTTGGCTGGGGAGGATGGTGTCGTTTGCAGAGGAAAGTAACAAAAGAGGAACACGGTTCACTTCAAAAAAACCTTAAACTTTTTTTTATGTTGTTTCTTAAGTTTAAAAACATCTGAGGGGAAGAACTGCACATGAAGGGGTTGGGGTATTTGGGAGTGAATGGATCAGTGACAGGTTCCCTGTCTGCCAGGGGTGAATCTGGCTGCAGTGGGTCTGTGGGTCCAGGTAACTGAGGGGGAGTAAAAGTCACCATGGGTAGAAATTTGTAAAATAGAAACAGTGTTCCCCATTTGTCCCAAATTTTTAATGTTTTTGTGTTCAGTCAGTGCCTCACTCAGTCTTTGGAGTGGAGAACAAATGCATTATCAGGGAATGGGAAATGATGTTCTCAACAATTCTTTGGCTTTTGGAGTGAAAGTAAACAGGTATTCTTACCATTCATGACACTGGAAGAGTTTAAGGGGCACGATATGGGTAGTTGTTATTGATGGTAACATCAATAAATAACAAAACTATTTAATATTAATCCATATTATTTATTAATAATGTTTACTTCTTGAAACATTCTGTGTGAATTAAAAAGTCAGGGTGTAACATCAGAAATTAATTTACCTAAACCTGCATGGTAATGTGTCAAAGTCACACAGTAAATGCAGTTATTTATATGTTCCTGGCATTATATATTCCATGGGTACTGTAAGTCTAAATGGATCAGGAAATGATTGTATGAAGTACATAGAGAAGATAAACTGGAAATTTTTGGTGGCTACCATCAATACAAGAAACTTTATAATTGTATAATTCAATCTTATCTGCAATTTCTTAACATTAATAATGTGGAAATGTAAGTTGAAAATTACTGGGGGGTTGGTTTTTCTGGCAAATTTGGAATTTAATATTAATATACTTTTGGAGGCTCAGTACTGACATCTCAGAAATAAAAACAGCACATAAAAATTCAAAATCTTCCCAATATTACAAGAATTATTTAGTTTCTCAGGCAAGATCAGGAGATTTATCTCTTTAGCTTGATCCTGAGATCACAAAATACTGGTCTGTCACTGATCTGAGAGTCTGAAATGTCTGAATGATAAGTTGAGCTGGTGCTTTCTTGGATAAAAGGTCAGGTTTGGAGGGAACATCCCTTAAGAGGAGGATTTTTTAAATAAATATTTGTTGTTTGAAGCTGGTAGGGCATCTCTGAGATTGGAATTGTCTCACCAGGGACACATTAACAGGCAGAGAGTGGCACAAGTAGCCAAGTGCAAGTGGAGTTTCCCTCATACCTGTACAATTAATTTATGGATAACTAGTGAGGTTTCAAAAACCAGCCAAATTCCCACACACCAGTGAGCCCAACAGCTTCTCTCTATTCTCCCTGTGCAACCCCCATCCTGAGGGAAGCCCTTCCCATCATCTTTCTCCTTTGCCATTTCATCTTCCAAATGATCTGCATTACTTTCCCTCCTCATTTCTTTCTTTTGGTTCTCTTTTTCCTCCTGCTCCTCCAGTGGCACTGCTTGGCAGGCACACCCAGTGTTCCTTTTCCTGGAGCATCTTCTGGAAGGCCACTCATGTAAAGTCACCCAAATGCTTGCAGAGGATTCCGAGATCCCTGGGCAGAGCCAGTCCCTTGTATCTCTTAGGTCTGTTCTTCAAGGCAGATTAATTGTTGAAGTGATGCACCAGTTGCATGTATATTATACAGTCATTTTATCACTTATGTAGACTCCTGTGAAAGGAGCATCATCCCCATCCCTCAAAATATTCAAATCCTACCTTTTCTGACTAACACAGGGGGCACCAAGCTGAACAAACTAGTTATACATGCATGGGAAGTAGCAAGCTGAAAGTAATTGTGTATTCAGTTTTAATGGAGCTGAATCTCCTGCTGAGATTTCAATATCTGACAGCATTGCTTTCATTGCCCCAAATGCCCAACCTTTCTCTAATGTTTGACCTTGGGTATGATTATATTTCTGGATGTATCTCAAATGATGCAAAATCATTTGCCTATATCAGTCATCTCTCGCTGACAGTCCTGTTCCAGCTCATGGCAGAAGAGAACAAGTCTGGTGGCATTAACAATAGCTGAAATGAGCTTTGATAGATGTTTCTACCCTTTCAATAAATACATAAAGCATCTCTATAATGTCATTTTGTTAACTGATAAACAACAAAAGGATGAAGGCATTCACTTTTAACTACATTGCATGTCATTATTTTCTCATTGCCTCACTTAGGGTACAGAAGGAACGTGACCCGCAGAGCAGAGGGACAGGCCTGCTGCTTTCAGGGTTGGTTATTTATATGCTTTGATATCCTGAGGCCCACTTGCTAAATGAGGGCTGTGCAGGTGTGTGACAGGCTCTACCACAGCGTTTTTGCCCCAAGATGTTGACCCACAAACCTGGGTCTGTTCTTGATGAGTGCTCAACATGATTTCACATAACCCACAGCACCAGCTTTGCACCTCTCTGTGCCTGAAGTTGAAGTGCAGCGACAGCTCCTCACAAAAATCCAGTTCTTGGTTCTTATCTCTTGGGTTTTTCCTCTCTCTGGTCTAACCTTGTCCCATTCTTGGCCTTGTAGTTCTTGCTCTAAGAAGCTCTTACTCTGTGCTGGGCTGGCAGAGGTGGGTACAAGGAGCAGCCTGTTGAAGGCACAGATGTGCACAGTGGTTTGGAGATGATACAGCACTAAATTACTGCAGTCAGGAAAAGCTGCATTCCCACTCCCTGCATCCCCACAGTGAAGTATGCACTGGGAAGGAACTGGGAGGTGGCAGAGCTGGAAGTTGGTGGCTGTGAGGAAGAGGAGCTTCCAGACAAACGGGGACAAAGGGCCTGTTTTTCAAGAGTGACTCCGTGTGATTAATGTTCCTGTGCTGGTAACAAGAACGTTTCCCTAAGGAGGGAAAACTTGATAGGAGCCTCTTTTTTCAGGTCTGTGTAAGCTGGGCACATTATTTTAATAGTACACCATTAAGGTATTTATCTTAATTTAAAAAAATAATATTTCCCTTGTTGTTTGCAATTGCCCACTAGAAATGAAATCCCTTTCCTGGCCGGGTATCCCTTGCAATCCTGAGCTGGTTGTTATTGCAGGTTGCCTCGGGAATACCGAGTTACTGAGATCCAGACTTTCTTCAGAAATACTGAGGGGAGTTTAACAGCATTTGAAAACACAGATAAAGAAATACATGGACCATGCAAACAAAAGTAAGTGGGATAAAAAGGGATGTGTTTACTAGAGTGGTGCATGGAAAAGAAAGGTCCACAAAGAAGCCCCTTGGTCTGACTACGAGACTTGTTAGGGATGCAGAGCACTGCCCAAGCTCACTGGAGTTTGAAATCCCCAGGGCAGGTTTGGGTTTCTTGCTGTGGACTGCAGAAGGTGATTTAATAATTCATTTGAAACTTTGCAAAACTTTCTGTTGACTTAATTTGCTCCCTCTTCGAGCAGATTTTTGGTCTTGCTCAGAGATTTTAACCCAGCGTTGAGAAACTACAAATAGATGGAGATCTAAAACCCTGGACTAAAGAGCTTCACACGTGTCTGAGTAGAACATGGACAATCTGACAATTGGTTTGTCTGAATTTGGGAAGAAAAGAGGGCCCAGAAAGGCTTACAGGTGATAAATTTGCACAGGCCTGGCTTAAAGCAGCCTCTCTACTTCCCAAGAACAAGGGCAAAGAGAAAATAAGGTAAAGAGAGGCACTGATGTGTGGAAGAGGATAGAGATTTTTTGGGGGGTTTAATGGTGAAATAGGATTTATTAATCAGAATAAAAAAGGCTTCCATGAAGAATTCGTTAATTTATGCATTTTATACAAATGCAAGACACTGCCTTCAACACCTTTCTGCTTCTACTGCTAATAAGCCTTCCTGGTAAATTTATATTTACTTCTCACCAATGTTTCAATGCTTCATTAGTGGTTGTTGCCTTGGTTTTTTATGTCAACAGTCTCTCCTCCTGGGTGACTTTTATTGTGGCACATATTCCAAATAATTTGTGGAAAATATGCCATTTCCAAAGAGATCAAAATGCTTATTGACCACTTTATTCTGGTGCCTTCCTCTGTGGTGGCACCTTGTCTTTTAAGATAACATATTAAAACCATGCAACTACTAATCATTAAGGTACTATGAACACCCACATTCTGCTTTAAACACATTTTTATGTGATTTTTCTCAGTTTTATTCTCCCCAGGATGTGAACTTGGTTTCCAGTAGGCAACCAAGGTTCCTCAAATTTCTGCAAAACAGGTCAAGAAATAAATCCATTCATAGCTCCATCTTGGAAATGGACTTTAAAGTAGAAAGAAGTCTTTCCCAAAGATAAGAGGCTTTTGTTTTAGGGAGGGAAGATCTGTCTATAGGTCATAAAAACATTAACATAGTCTGAGTAGGCATCCCAAAATAAAACACATGGTGATTTTTTCATTGCAGGCACGCGGGGTTGTTGTGAAAAATGGATGTTCCAACTCAGAAAGTCAGAACAACGCGTACAAGTGGCCCAAATTGGTTTTGATTAACAAGGTTTTCTGCCTGGAAGTCACTTTATCTTCATCCCATTAGCTCCACTCCACAAAACAAATGAATCCAATGCATTAGGCTGAAACACATTCTTGCAGGGGGAATGCAAAGAAAAATCCTCTCTCCAGAGCCACACAACCATTTTATGTTTATAATGTGGATTTTCAGCTCAATATTCCCCTTGGAGTTTATGCAGAGAGAATGCAGAGTTTTCTGCCTCCTTCCATTGTCAGCCCTTGTGTTGCTCGTGCCTGTTATTCCCAGCTGTGGATCATGGAATCTTGGGATGGATTGGCCGGTGTGATGTAACATTGGCCATGGACATACCCATTCCATAGAGGTTTTGTAGCTCTCATCCTTTTAAAAATACGTTTCCTGGGTTCTGTTTTTCGGTAGAGGTCCCATAAAGGTGATATTTTTGTCCCGGAGCCAACAGGTGAAAAACTGTTGTGCAAAAAACTTTGTGCCACGAGGGCCCCATTCTACCTCGTGTGCCAACCAAAGCTCAGTCTGCTTTTCCTCCTCTTCATTTCTCCACGAGGAAGTTTAGTTTTCCTCAATCATTTCAAGCTGTGTGCTTAGAAAGTCAGGTAAAATGTAGTTTTTATTGTTCACACAAAAACATGAATTTTGGTGCTTGTTCCGTGACTGTTCAGAGGTTATTCTAAATATTCAATTTCCACATTGATAATTGTTTTGTCTTCACAACTGTTCCAAATAATCTCTTTTCCAGACTATTAATGGATAGCTGAAATGTGTTTTTGCTTCAAGGCATCTCTTCCTCTCATTCCACTCCATCCTCAGTATCTCTACCACAGAAAATATATTTAGTTTCAAAGTTATCTTGGGAACTATTAGTAAGTGCAGTCAAATTCATTTGGTGTCTGCATAAGTAAATATGAATATCTAGACAGAGGCTATGATTGTGTACCCTAAATAAGATCTATTTTTCATTATTTAAGCCCTGAAGATGACTGAATTTTCATATTTTATTTTTTGTTTCTCTAAGCAATGTAATACATGACTTTGTTTTATTCTCAGGAACAATTATCACTAAAAAGTAGCAGTTAGAGAGGACTCTTCCAAATTCTGCTGAGCAAGAGGGTGATATCAGCAATTATAATTGTTATCAGCAATAGAAAAAAAAATATGTGTTTAACCAAAGTCCAGTGTCTTCACTGGAACACCAATGGCAGTGCCAGTGCTGCTTCTGGTTATACCCCAGTATAATATCCAAGCCCAAGAGCCAAGAGAATAAATTTCCACATAATATCTTATTTTATTATGTTATATTATTATATATTTCCACACAATTCATTATCTTATTACTTAAAAATTGCCCGTGAAAACATTCATGGGAACACGACTGAAATATTCACAATAGAAAATACATAAAACCAAAATGTTATTCAAATAAAATAATATATACAATCACAACAGACTGTTCAGCTCCAGCAGACACATTGGATTGTCTGCTTTTTTTTTCCAACTGGATAGTTTATTTAATTAACCAAGATGCAGCGAATTTGAAATTGTATATTAGAATGGCAAAATTAGATGGTTAGGGAAAAAAAGGATGTGGTTTAAGTTCTTATTCACTGCTAGGAAAAGTTTTATTGCAGAATTAAAAATTGCAGTTGGCACTTTTTTAACATTCATTTTGTCCACGAAAAGTGTTTTCCCTGACTGCGGAATAATTGCCTGTGGAATTCCTTGACCTGCTGGAATAATTTTTTTGAATCTTTCTAAAATTCAAATGAACACACTTGCAAAAAATTATTTTTGCTCCCCTGCAACTTTTCACAACAATACTGAAGATTTTTTTTTGTGTGTCATTTTTTTGTCATCTGGAAACACGCTGAGTGCTTAACAACAAGAAATCTAAATGTGCTTTTTGTGCATTCAGTCTTTTACAGTTTAAACAGAACGGGCGTGTACAAAGTCCCTTTTTTTATAGATAATTTGATGCAAACTTTATTTTTCAGCTTCTATCAGGAATTGTACTTTGCTGCATTACACCTCTTGATCCCACTTATCTGCATAATTCAAATGCAACCCTGAAAGATATAAACAGAGTGACAGTTCTTAAACGTATTTTCTGATAATCAGCACAAACTATTACTTGAACCTATTCAATAACATCACCCTGACAGACGGGATTCAATGACCCTCAATAACAAACAGATACAATCTCATTGTGAAAAACTCTCTGCTGACATGATTGTTGCTGAGTTCTGCCTGGGCTTGACTGCAATATGGCACACGTTGGCTCCAGGAGATGATGATGCTCGGGGACATCGAGATAATGCAGCACCCAAATTGGGCAGCCCAAGTTTCTGTCACGCAAAAAAAAAAAAAACAAGTCCAAATCCCCAAATAGCAAAAAAGATGCGCAAGTACAACCAGGAGACAAATGAATTGTCGAGTCTGGTGGTTTATTAGCAAGGATGTAGCTGTCAGTTTGTGGAAATTTCTTTGCTGGGGCAGATTCTTTGGTGGCTCTTGGGCGGCTCAGTTTAGTGTCCAGTTCTGTCAGGAGAGTGGACCGTGGTAGAGGTGATTGGCACCCAAAATCTCTGCAAGTGGCTCTCAGGGAGAGTTCTCCTTCCAAAGGATCTGGCAAACCAAGCTGATTCCTGAACTAAGACAGTGGTGTGTTGTCCCCATGGATATTTAGTGGCCAAAAATCCAAAGTGACTTCAGAATATCAGATTCCCTGAGCTGTTGGGGCAACGTGTGTTGATCACAAGATGATAACAGTTCCTGGCCAGGAAGGTTAATGTTCCCACCTTCTGTCCTTCCTCTCTTGGTCTGAGCTCTGAATTCCAGAGAATGTGGAACATTGTGAAATTATTGGGTGTCTGGTGGGGAAAACTACTGGAAGGGAGAATAACACAAATGATGTTTAACACTCCTGTTGCATCATTGTCAGTCTTTGGTGATGCTGATGATTATTGGCCAGATTTGACCCAGACTGTGCCCTTGGTGTCCTGGAGATTTGGGAGTAGAGATGTGATCCTTTTGTGTGTGTTTCTCCTCCAAAGAAAAACACACCAAAACAACGAAAATAGAATAAAATGCGATTTTTTTGCATCTTTGGGAAAGGTATTTTTATTTACAGTGAGAAACTTCCCAATGTCTTCGATCAGACTGAATGAGGTAAAATAACCATTTAAAAAGTACCCAGAAGGACAATGCTCTTGTACTTGGAGAGCAATAAAGATTTTTGTCCAAGATCCAATGCTTCTTAACATTGATATTCCCAGTGCATTCAGATGTCGAGGGGTTTGGGTTTGTTTGCCCACATCATGCAGCAGAGCCCAGGATTGTATAAAACTTCATTATTACAAGCAGGTTAGAAACACAGAGCTTGTTTATGAATAAATAATTCTGAATCTATTCTGCAAGGTAGGAAGGACACCCAGGACATTCAACATCTCTGAGGATGCCGTGAGCAGGAAGTGGATGTGGCAGGAAAACAGATTTATGGTCAGGTAAATATAGGAAGAAAATGACATGCACAATAAATGGCATTACTGGGGTTTACATCCAAGGCAAAGCCAGAGCCACTGAGGGCATCCACAGGTTAAAATTCAGCATGGATAGAGAAGTGCAGTATCTTGAGTTATTTCCATTACTGGTGAGATAAAAATCAATATCCAAATACTTCCTTACTGGCAAAAAGCCACTGAAAATACTAATCTGCTGTATAATATAAAATCCAGTGTCATTAATTTGAGAGAGGATACAAAACTACGTTCTGCCTTCAAAGAGCTGCTTCTGTTGTTTCCTGAAACGCGGTTTCCACAAAAATATTTCATGGAGAGATGAATCCATTGGCTGTTTGCTTTGCTGGCCTGGAAGGGGCCGCTCTGTCTGTCGTGGTCCCCCATCAATCCAGGGGCCCCAGGGGGATGTTCAGATCTCGTTATCAGGGAGGGATTGCTGGGAAAAGGATGTTAAATCCATAAATGCCGCGGTCTAGAACCACCTGCCCTGGGTGATGTGTGAATAACCCAATTAATACAAGTTTTCTGGAGTTGGTGCAGGCACGTGGGATGGTGGGAAAGCCCTGCCCACCCTCTCTGCTCTCACAGAAATAGTCTCTCTTACCTCTGAAGTTTCCCCCTCTCCTGCAGCAGAGCCAGGGGTCAGGCACACAAAGGTGCTGTCCCCTGATTGCAGCAAACACCGCCATGTGTTGTATGTTTGATGAATTAAAAGGATGCTGCCAACTTAATTACACTGTAACCCTTCAATAAAGGAAGGGCAGAGCTGATTAACTAGTGAATAATTGGGGGCTGATTGATGGCTTTCTCCCTCACTGCTAAAGGCTGTATATATAATTATTTTGCCTGTGGGCCTAATTTTGCCACTGTTAGCTTCCACTTTTGTCATCAGCTGTAATTTATGGATGGGGCCTGAAGCCTTAAAAAAGGCTGGAAAATGAAATAGCCCCAAATCCCCAGATATGTCACCTGGAAATGGCCAGCAGGCAGCCTTTAACGTCAACATTTGCAGCCATTTAGCAGCATTAACACCTCGTGCTTAGCTGGAAAATAATATTATCATTTGTCAACAACTATCATAATATAGATTTTTTTCCTGACACGTAATAAAGTTGCATCACTCACACCAATGATTTAATATATGTTTTAAATGCAAGATCAATTTGTTGCAAGTGAATAGCAAATTCTTCTAGTAATGCACCAAAAGAAAATAAGAGAGAGCTGGAGGAGGAAGTCCCACATTCCCTCATTGCCTTGGAGGGTAGGTTACAGAATTAGTATCTAAGTCTCTAACAAACTCCCAAAATCACAGAAACTCAGATGATTTGTGAAACTTATTTTTAAAAAATGTTAAAAGATATTTTTTCTTTGAACTTTGAAAGATACAGTAGCAGCTTCAAAGAAAACATAGTTAATAAAGCACTGAACTTCTCTCCACTGTAGTTAAAAAACGTTGTGGGACAATTTTCTGTCCCAGACAGACAGTTTTCTGTGACTGTCAATCAGCAGAGCTGCACATGAGCCCATAGAGCTCTGCAGGTTTGCATGGGATGGAGATCTGGCCCTTTGTATTTTAAATTGAAATAAGATTTCTTGCTTTTTTTTCAGCGAGACAAACCCTAATCATTAATGCCACAAAGTAACAGCAGAAGCCAACGTGTTCTGAAGGATTGAATTGCTTCAGTGGCAAAGAGGAGAGACACCCCCCCAAAATTCAGCCTGCTTGGGGAAAACACAAGATGCTGATTAGAGCTGCTCCAGTGACTGCCTGGTTTATATTCCACAAAGATTTATTTCAATAAAGTAATAACAACTTAGATTCACTTTTCTCTTTTTTTTTTCTTAATTCCATTTTTTTTCCCTAACCCATATTTAAACGTCGTGGAGAGGAGGCTTCTAATTTCTGAAGCCAAGATATACAAATCCTCAGTCTCAAATTTCCTTTGTTGTTTTGTCCTCGTGGAGCCCTCCCTTGCCTGTGAATCACAGAGAGATTTGAAGAACCTTTCAGTCAAAGCTCAGTTTTGTGCCAGTGGGCACTGGCCAGGAAAAAAAAAAAAAAAAAAGAAAAAAAAAAGATTGATATTTGCCCTCTCTTCTTATCTGCACTTGATTTATAAGTCAGTGCGAGTATGCAAGAGAAATAAAGGCAAAGACCTTGATGCCTCCCTGTGGAGAATATGCACCATTTGGATTGAAGGCATGAAAGAGGAGAAATTAATGGTAAGCTGTTCATCTGTCACTACTGCCAGGCTGATGGTTTTGCAGAGAAGGAGAGGACTGGATGACATGCCCTCCAGTCAAGGGCATGACTGCCCGCTGTTCTCATATTATAAACACAGTGCTTTGGGTTTCCGAGGGATTTAAATTTAAATTATACTGTACTTTGGATAGGCAAATCTTTACACAAGTTTATTTTCTTGAAGTATTAACATGCAGGATTTCGCTGGCTTTATGTGGAAGAAAAATAAAAATTAAGTCCCTCTATTTGATAAAAATGTGTAGCAGACTCTTAAAATGTCTCCGTGTTTTTAAAGCAGTGTGTTAGAGTGTAATGAGATTTAAATTTATATATGCATTGAAGATTTAGGCACGGGCATAAATAGATAAGCTTTAGTTATTCTACTTTCTGGCACACAGGGAAAGATAAAAAAGTTCAAAATAGGAGTTGGATATTTTTTTTTTCCTATTAAAATGATATAATACCAAGGGCTGCTATCGATGACAACATTAGGGACACATCTGGAGGAAAAAAACTGACACAAAACTTTCATGTTGTGCTAAAAGACACACAAAAATGTACTTATTGCTAAATGGCTCCTTGTCAGGGCTGAGCATTTGTGCGTTTCTTGCTGCTTTTGGAATGTTTTGGTTTGCTCAGCTCCTCAAGATGCTCCTGCGACTCCGACGTGTGTCACAAACGAGATCGGGGTTAATTGGAGCGATTTTGGGGGCCTGGCACCGTTTGGGTGAGTGCACATTCCCTGAGAACTGGTTTGCACTGCATCCAGGTTCAGAGTTCAGATTTGGTGATGTTACTCCCACCCACACCAGCTATTCAAAACCCTCTTTGCTGAGCTCCAGCAGTGGGCTGGGAATTCCTGTTTGCCTTTAAGAAAAAAGGAAAAGTTGAGTTGCTTGTCCACTGGTTTCAAGTTACTTTGGGTTTTATAAACCAGAAGCCAAAATAAGAGACTCTCCCACTTCTGTTAAAATCTCTGAATTTGGAGCTAAGTTTATTATTTTCTGGGGCTTGAACCATGATTCCTGAAATCCTAGTTTAGGCAGCAGATTCCAGTGATAATTGTGCTCAAGTAAAGTGATGTTTGCTCTTCCTACAGAAAAATCAATGACTTGCATGTCAATTCTGAAAGATCCGTGAATCCTCCACACACCTGATAAAGGTAAACCAGTCAGAGAAGAGGAGATGGAGTTTGCTCAGGTATGAAATGGTGCTCCAGGATCTTCAGGAAGGACAGGACATCCTTCCCTCCAGCATGACTGGAATCTCTCAGAGCCATGCAAACCTCAAGGGGCTCAACAAAGCCAAGTGCAAAGTGCTGCCCCTGGGTCAGGGCAATCCCAAACACAAACCCAGGCTGGGTGGAGAAGGGATTGGGGGTGTTGGTGGGTGAGAGGCTGGAGATGCCCCAGCCCAACCCACCCCGTGCCCTGGGCTCATCCCCAGCGTGGGCAGCAGGGCAGGGGGGGATTCTGCCCCTCTGCCCCCTCGGGTGAGACCCCACCAGCAGAGCTGCCTCCAGCCCCGGGGAACAACAGCAAAAGGACGTGGAGCTGCTGGAGCGAGTCCAGAGGAGGCCCTGGAGACGCTCCAAGGGCTGGAGCCCCTCTGCTCTGGAGCCAGGCTGGGAGAGCTGGGGGGGTCACCTGGAGAAGAGAAGGCTCCAGGGAGACCTGAGAGCCCCTTGCAGGGGCTAAAGGGGCTCCAGGAGAGCTGGAGAGGGACTTGGGACAAGAGATGGAGGGATAGGACACAGGGAATGGCTTCCCACTGCCAGAGGACAGAGTTAGATGGGATATTGTGAAAAAAATCCTTCCCTGTGGGGGTGGTGAGGCCCTGGCACAGGTTGCCCAGAGAAGCTGTGGCTGTCCCATCCCTGGAAGTGTTCTAGGCCAGGCTGGACGGGGCTTGGAGCAACCTGGGATAGTGGATGGGGCTTTAATGTCCCTTCCAAGCCAAACCATTCCAGGATTCTATGCTCTTTTTAACCTTTTCTCCCTCCCCACACTGCCGGAGGTCTAACCCTGCCTCTCACTGCAGGGCTGTGGCACAGAGGCTTTGCTTTCCTGGGCTCCTTGTCCTCTGAGCCGATTCACCTCCTGCCTGAGGGCTTTGCTTCCTTGGGCACCTTAATCAACCTTCTCCATCACCAGGATAACCCTCAGCAGGGTGATTTCCAGCCCTGAGTGAGGAGGAGCCAGGTGTTCACAGTCCTGTGAAAATTAGTTGACCAAAGATATCCTGCAGTCACCAGGGCTGAGAACAATCCACCCTCATGAATTTACAGCTGCTCTTATCTCCCTGCTGCTGAAGCATCTCCTCTGCAGCAGTGACAGGCTCCGTGCTTTCACTCCCTGCTTGAATCTGCCTGGAGTTTTGGCAGACTTCAAATGTTGCAGGGTATATTTTCTGTGCCAGCTGTGAGTTAAGTTAAGCAATTTTTTAGAAGCTTTTGCTAAAATGAGTCAGATTTTTTTCTTTTTTTTTTTCCCTTTTTTTCTCTCTTAAGAGATTGTGGGAAAACGTATTCTTTCACAGTCTTCAAAATTATCCTAATTTTCTTGAGCAACTCCAGTTCCTCCAGGCTCCAGAGCAGGTAGTTCGTTACTTTGACGGGTTGTGGGGATTTTTTTTTTCTTTTTTTTTTTTTTTCTTTTTTTTTGTTCTTGTCAAAAAAATCCTCCTGTGCCCCAGTTTATCTGCATGTTAAAAATCTGTTTGCACTTGCTGAGTCCATCTGCACTGAGGCTGAGCCGTCTCCTGGCAGCTCCACACCACCAGAGTGTGGCAGTTCCACACCCATACGGAGCAGATCCGGGTCCCTCCGAGGGGGTGAGGAAGGGGCACCACCCCCTCTGCTCTCAGGTCACCCCTTGCTGCTTCAGGGACAGCTCAAAACCCACTGAACTGAGCGTGATTTTCCTCTGCTCTGAATATTTGGGTGAATATTTGGGCGAATTACGTGTTTTCCGTGGCGATGGGGGATGTACAAAAAGCTGTTCGCTGCCACAAAGCACGTGGTGGGCTCGGGCACAGGAGGTGGCAGAACAAGTCTGGAGGTCCCAGTTTTGCTGATGAAGTGAAGGGGGGTCCTGTGGTCCTGCAGGCTGAACGTTTTTCAGCCTTGACTTGTTGGTTGGTTGGGAAATTGAACGTGATAGAGAGTAAAAGAATACAAAGGGTGTGAAGTTAAGGACTGAAAAGCAGGAAAACGCTAATGCAGTCATACATAGATATATTTATATGACTTTTGTTATTTGCTGTGCACTAAAATGTGTTCTGGGGTTGTTCAGTCTGGACAAAAGGAGGCTCAGGGGGGACCTTATTGCTCTCTACAAATATCTGACAGGAGGGGGGGTCGGGCTCTGCTCCCAGGGAACAAGGAACAGGATGAGAGGAAACAGCCTCAAGTCATACCAGAGGAGGTTCAGTTTGGATATTAGGAAAAATTTCTTCATGGAAAGGGTTGTAAAGCCTTGGAAGAGGCTGCCCAGGGCAGTGGTGGAGTCCCCATCCCTGGAAGTGCTCAAAAAGCTTGTGGATGTGGCACTTGAGGACATGGTGTAGTGGTGAACACGGGGATGGTTGGTGGTTGGATTGGTGATCTTAAAGGTCTTTTCCAACCTTAATGACTCCAGCTGTGGTTGCCCCATCCCCAGAAGTGTCCAAGGCCGGGTTGGATGGGGCTTGGAGCAACCTGGTCCAGTGGAAGGTGTCCCTCCCCACGGCAGGGGGGTAGAATGGGATGGGCTTTAAGGTCCCTTCCAACCCAAACCATCCCGTGATCCCATAATTTACGGTGTGTTCACCAACTGCAGACAGCAACAAAACAAAAATCCTGCTTTATTTCCATGCACAGTCATTCCCAGGCTCTTACAAGCCTGGGTTTCTCTGGGAAAAAAAAAAAACCAAAAGAAAAGCTGTCTGTGAGCAAGTAATTAACAACCTCATCATGGTAAAGACAGGCAAGGGCCAAATTAAAGTTGCAGAGGGACCTTTAGTTCCAGCATTTCCCAGCTATTGAGCACTGCAGTGTGTGGTATTAGGAGCCTTTTAGCCCAGTTTTGGAGATAAGGAGGTACCAACATGAGCTGAGACGCTGCATCCGAAGGCACCAGGGCAGGGAAAGCACAGGAAAAGAGGGAAACTGTGGGAGGTGTTGATGTACCACGGTGGGAAGCTGGTTCTGCTCCACATTAATTGGGAGGTGGGTCCAAAGTGGAGCAGCACAGCCAGTGTGTGGACCAAACTCAGGCTGGTTTAAGGGTGCCTTGCCAGCATCCTTAAAAACCGGTGTTTTCAGATTTTTCCACTATTTTTTTACTTCTTATTTTTAGTTCTCTCTTTACCACCGAATTCTCGATGTTATCTTTAAAAAAAAACCAAACCCAACCCTATCAATATTAATGGAATATCAATACCAAAAAAAAAGTAAAAAGTGAATTCATTTCCTGTTCAGCTTCAGAGCGAAATCCTGAAGTTTCTGTGCCTGGGGTGGCCTAGTTATGAAAATATTTTGGAATTTTTGGGGAACAAAAATTTTGTCCTCTGGAATGAAAAATACATTTCACTGGAAATAACTCTTTTTTTCTTTCTGTGAGGAGGAATGAGTTTAGTAAGAAAGCTTTAAACCAAGTTGAATATTTTGTTGAAAATTGTCAGAAAATTCCTCTAAAAAAACCCACCAAAGTTCTCTCTCAGCTTCTTAAACAGGGGAATACTCTCATATATAACTAATAATGAAAAGACACCTCTTATCCTTGCAGGAGACCCTCTATCACCATCATTGCCTCATTGTGTAACAGAACTCAGGGATTTGTTGTTATTTTGTGTGGCCACAAAAACACACAAAACTCACTGTAAGATGTAACTATAAGTCTAAATTACAGCAAAATTATACCCAAAAATTCAGTTCTAGATTTGAAAATATATGGGGCCACTAATACTTTCTGTAAATATTTTAATGTGTCTGGACTACATTTGTTCAGCTGCTCATTTTAGTTTTTTTGGGTTTTGTTTTTTTTTTTGCTGGGTACTTGATTAAAACTTTGGAAATAAATGCAATTTTTATTTTTATTTCATCTCTGAAATATGATTATAAATGACCTTTGATAAAAAGTTAACAGAGAATATGTCAGGAAGCAGCTCAGAAGGGAAAGATTAAAAGCAGGCAGTCTAGAGAGGTGTTTAATTTCAATTTTCTTTGTGGTCTAAGAAATCTGGAGATTTTAAAGCCATCGTGCCATAGTTACTTTTATCAGTGGGGCTCTTTTGTTTTGTTCTGCCACCTAATTCTTTTGATGACAATGAGTCGCCAGTTTTCCAATGACTGATTTCGATTTGCATGTTATTGTCAGCCTTTTCTATTTTATCATATCTCCACTTTGGTTTTTATGCAGATCCTCACATCAGAAGGCAAGGGCAGCCCGAGCTAAACAGCTGGCTGGATTTGCATGAAAATGGGCTGCCCTTTTTCATTTGTTTGTTCTTGGGAAATTACAGTAGGTGAGTATCTGCCTCAAATTTCCCAAACAAATAAAGATAAAACTTCACAGATATTAAACTGTGGAGCATTAAACTGTATCATTTTACATATAAAAAGAAAAGGATTAAATAGAATTAGGCTGTTGAGCTGACTGAGGAGAAACAATGTGAGTGACAGCCTGAAAACTAAAGATACAAAAGAACTGGGGTGTCTTCAAGAGATTTTTCTCTCCAAATATTTTCCTTTCCCATGTTTAAAGGATAAACACTAATAGAAATATTTCCCTTATGAATTCAAGATATTTTTGCTAGGGAAGAGAAAACCATAATCTGTCCTAAGCCATTATATATTTGATAGCATTCATGGATTTTTATGTATATATTTTCTCTACAGAGCACTTGCAGAAGCCCCTTAGCAGTTGATGTTCTTCACAACCTGGCTTGTAAACCCCCCAAGGTCTAAATGTGAGCAGGGACAGGTGATATTTAGGAGCCCACACTGTTCCCAAGAGGCCAAAGGTGTAGGGTGAGCTAAGATCCTTTATTAGAGTGGCCGACAGAGCTGGAAAAATTGAACCAGCTTTGGAGTGCAGAGAACTTGAGAGCTGACAGGTCCAAGCTTTATAGATTCCAACAGGAAGGTATCAGAAGAACACCTGGCACGACTCGGAGTTGTCAACAGCCCCATAAATTATTTAGGGTGTGAGCCCCTGGGTGCTGGGAGCATGTCCAGGTCCTTCCACCGGGCTGCTCCACTCCCTGCAAACCTCAGACCATCACAGAAAGAAGAGTGTGACTGTAACTCACTTTAAATAAAGGTTTGGAAAGAGAGGGCATCCAACTGTAATATGGGATTTAATTATTTTATGGGTAAGACTCTCCCGTGTTCATCTTAGGTAGGAGCTTGGATTCAAAGCGATGCTCTGCACTTCCTAGAGTTAAACATCTGGGGCAAGGAGCTGTCAGCTCTGATTTTCCCAGAAAAGTGGTAACTGTTAGTACTGCATGAGATAATAAAAGTTGATCCTTTCCTCTGCTAAAGTGGGAACTGGGTATGTAGAGTCAAAGCCATGCAGTGCTGGGAGAGGATTGTTTAGGGAGTAGCACAGACCAGGTAGCAGCCAGGAGCCCAGGCAAAAAAATTGCAGGGTAAAATATATTCTCACCTCCATTTATTGACTTATTTATTTTATTATTCTGATTCCTTCCATAATCTTTCTTAAGTACACACAGAAAAGTCTGGAGAACACTTTAATCCATTTTCTTCTAAATGCAGAAAATCACATTGAACTTGCATTATGATTATACATTAAAACTTACTAGTGGAAAGTGTTCCAAATAATTCCTAAAGCTTGGTGACATGTCCAGTCTTAGCTTTGGTGGTGGTGGTGTGGAGCCTCACCAGCAGCAGCAGGAGACAACCAGTCCCAGGTGAGTGCAGAAGGTCCTAATCCACCTCCTGGGAAGCTGAAATGATTGATTTGGGAATGCTGGGGCTCAGCAGGTGATAAAATTGTAAATAGTTAAAAGGAGATCTAGTCCTGCAAGACTAAGGATGTTCAGCAGGGTGTTCTCTCAGATGGGCAGGAGCCTTCCTGGAAGGCAACAGGCTGCTGGGAACCTGGAATTTGGGACAACTGAGGGCATGGCCAGTTTTGGGAAGCTGTGTGTAATGGGCATTGTGCCTGGAATACTGAGCATGGCTTACATGCAGTCCTTCTGTTGTTTTCAGCTATTTAAAAAACTAACAAATATAATTTTTTTTTAGGAATTCCACATAGAGAATTGCTCCTGCTTTGCTCATCTCCCAGCAGAGATATAAGGTTGGGTTTCCCATGGGCTCAGCAGGAATATCTCTAATCTACAATTCAAGTCTCTGTCTGAAGGTAAGAAAATAGTGTGGGTTTGTTCTGAGGATCAGGGTCCAGCAGTGGAGAAAGGATGTTCTTGGATAAAATGGATCATTTTGCTGGAGTGTGTCAAGGGAAGGGAACAGAGCTGGGGAAGGGTCTGGAGCACCAGGAGAGGCTGAGGGAGCTGGGGGGGCTCAGCCTGGAGAAAAGGAGGCTCAGGGGGGACCTTCTGGCTCTGCAACTCCGACAGGAGGGGGGAGCTGGGGGGGTCGAGTTCTGCTCCCAGAGAAGAAGGGACAGGACAAGGAGAAATGGCCTCAAGCTGTGCCAGGGGAGGGTCAGGTTGGACATCAGGAGGAATTTCTTCCTAGAAAGGGTTGTCCAGCTGTGGGAAAGACTGCCCAGGGCAGTGGTGTTGTGCTCAGGGCCGTAGTTTAGTGGTGTATCTGCAGTTTTGGTTCATGGTTGCATTCAATGATCCAAGAGGGCTTTCCCAACCTTTATGATCTGTGGATTAACACTCGACATGTTTTTTGAGCAAAGAATATCAGGGGTAAGTGTTTGCTGTCACTGCACTTCCCAAGAGCTCTAAGGAGTGTCACACACCATGTGCATCTACGGTTCCATGTCTAGAGCTCCTCAAAATTCCTGCAAAACTCCTTCAGAAAGCACCATTACAAATCCCTGCCTGTCACAGTCACTGAACCTGCAGAAATTTGCTGTACAAAACCCAGAGGCTCTGCAGAAACTTCTTCCCCTTCAGTATTTCCAGAGTTGTCATGGTAGTACAAATAATTTCTGGCTTATTATTTATCTCTCATGCATTTGTTTTTGTTATGTTTTATTTATGGACTTTTCCCCTAAGTTAATTTTATGTTACAATACCTAAAAATAATGCAGGAAACAAGACATTTTGGCTTTGGGAGCTGACCTGGAAATGGATTGGTGGAGGAAGTGGACTGTTTGACTTGCTTTTCTTTTAATGAAAAGGAACAAACTGTCTCAGATTTGGCTGAGTTGAGCACTTGGATTTTTTTTTGTTGTTGGGTTTTAATCTGGGCTCGTATGAGATTTCCTTAGGTGCTTGGATCTGATTGAATGAACTCTTCCTGCTATTGCTGTTTTAGTCAAACTGGGCTGGCCTGGCCACACGAAAATCAGCAGCACTGGGAGAAAGAGCCAGTGCTTGGAGGGCCAGCCCTTGTTATCAAGCTGTGATTTTTCTTTGGACCTCTTGAGTTTAGCAAACCCTTGGTGGATTTCTGTTCTGGCTCCAGTGTGATAAAAAGAAATTAGAGAAATGGGGGGGAGGGGGTGTGTTAAGAGTTAAATCTTCATGTGATATCAAACAGCTGCTTGAACTACATGAATTTACCCCTGGGGAGGGTCAAGTGCAATATGTTGGTCTACATTTTGCAGAAAACACTCTGATCCTGTTTGAAAAACACATTTTTACGTTGGATTTGCATTGTAACTTCTTGCATAAATGCATGGCTATAATAACAGTGGGGTACCACTGCCATACTTATGAAAATCTGGTGTAATTTGGGAGATCAGCACTTTTTTCAGTGAAAAACAAGCTAAAACTCCTTGTCCTGCCACCAAAACACCTGTGGCAAAGCCTGTGCACCCCCAGCAGTGGCTGCTTTTGTTGCAGGAGGCAGGTGGAGCTCGGCTCAAGTCCCTGTTCCTGTAGGACAACCTCAATTCAAAGATATTTTGTCCTTTTTCTGATGTTTTATTGGTGCAACTAATTGTGTCCTGTGGCTCTGTTGACCTAAGGGTAGTGCCAGGACTTCTCTGAGCTCGACACCTTCAGATTATCCATCTTTTCCCCAAAAATCCAGTGGCTGGTTGGGCTGCTGGTGCAGGTGAACAATGTCAGTGGGAGGTTGCACTACAGGTGAGAAAGGGAATATCTGAAATGCAGATGAATTTGGATTATTCTGGGGGGGGGAAAAAAGGCTATATTGGAGTTTGTTATGGTCTGATCACTTCCAATTTCCACCTGAATTATGGGCACACAAACAGAGCCTGCACAAGCCAGTTTTTCTCAGTTTTCCCCAAAATAATAGGAAAACAAGGATCTCCATAACCCTGGGCCTCTAAGCAGCTGGATTATTTTGTTTGTGAAAGAGCGTTTTGTTTTCCAAGCCTTTCACAATCCTGAAAGGACACTGGAAATGTTTCTTAAATTTCAATCAGGAAAAAACAAATGTGGCTCTTTCATGTCAGTATTTTGTGTCTCCGTGGGTTTTGTCTTAAACTCCTGTACAGAGTGACTGTGTGTTATTGATAACGTGGGACTGGACTTGGTGGATTTTAATGTCTTTTTTCATGTTTATATGGAACATTTTTGAAGCAGCAATTAAAATAATTAAGGAGGGTGAAGAAATCTTTAGCATGCAACAAAGATTTCTGCAAAATGTTAATTTCTGTCAAATAAGTGAATATATGCACAGATGCCTCCTGACAGAGGCTGTGATTTCTGAGTGCTTTGCATGCCAAATAACTTGTTTACCCCCTCAATGTTTGCCAAGTTTACTGTCAATTTACAAATAATTTCCATTTTGCTGTTTATTCTGCTGCCTTTTGATGGATATGTCTTCCAGACTTTTATCTTGCATGTAGACAAACTAATTAATATTTTCCCTTCAGGCAAATATTTTTTTCTTAGATCTAAATGTGGGTTAGATTCTTCTTCGTTTCCATATGCTTTGTTCTGTCAATCATTTCTCTTCTATGTTACTAAAAATGTACCTTTGTGGATGTCATTTCTCATGTTTTACAGATTTATTTCACCTACATCTATATGGGAGTGTGTGTATGTGGAGAGACATATTTGTTATATATGTGTTCATGTATGTTTAAGGAGAAAGAGTGAAAATACCAACTCTGTGGTATGATTTGGGTTATAAGGCTGAATGAAAATGAATTTTTGTCTCGCCTGTTGCTGCCATTTCCCAGGCTTGACCTCACAGTTTGTGGTTCCTCCTGCCCATATGGCTCCTGCAACACTGAGTGAGTCTCTTCTGCAGTGTCAGCCCTGATTCCTGCACATCTTTTTGACCTAGTCCAGCCCTTTTAGCCACAGATAAAATATTTGGGATATCCCATTTCCATCCTTCTATTGCCAGCACAGCCCACAGCGGGCTGACCCTTCTGAGAGGAGCAGGATGATGCACAAGTGGTTCTTCGGCCTTTGTGATCCTGCAGGAGGGATCATAGAATCAATAACTACATGGCTTGGGTTGTAAGGGACCTTTAAAGGGATCTTTAAAAGTCATCTGGTCCAACCCTTTGCCATGAGCAGGGACATCTTCAAACAGATCAAGTTGCTTCGAGTCCCGTCCAACCCGACCTTGAATGTTTCCAAGGATGGGCATCCACCACTGTGCCAGTGTTTTACCATCTTCACCCAGACTGGTCTGACCAAGCTTTGCCAACCTTATTCCCCAAAACTCCTCCTAATGCAACAGCCCCAGCCACCCCTCGCACAACGCCCTTCGTCAACATCTACCTGCGTTTAAAGATCTCCCACAACCCAATATTGTCCCATCCGAGGAACACGATTTCCACGTGGCCTCCGCAGGTTCCACAAAGCTTTTAGGGGGCTACTGGAAGACACAGCATGGGATTAGAGAAACTGTTATGGGAAGGCTGCCTGTTAGCCACGTTCTGCTGAGAAAAACCCAGGTGGTCACTGGGAGCGCAGATACCGCGAACAGATTCTCGCGACTTAACCAGTCATAAAAATATCTCTGCAAAAAAAAACCCACTCCCAAGGCCTGTGTTTACAGAATGCCTGGTATTTCCTATATCTGGAAGTATTCTCGTGGTAGCTCCATATGTCGCAGCTAGTCTGACAAGCTCTCTTTTTGAACTGTTTGCAGGTTGCAGTCTGTCTGGAGGGCTGGGTGCTGATGCCTTCAGGTTTTTGGGCCCCGCATTATGGGCATGATTATCTTGTTCACTTTGCAGGCATCGAAAAACGGGAGCTGGGATTCAGCGGGATTTGAAGAAACTTCCTAATTATGCCAAGTGCAGAGCTGCCTGAGTGAAATCTCAGCCAGAAGCCCAGGTTTTTTATTACCGGCTCTGTTTTAAGTGTATCTCTGTAATTTTCTGTGTTTCTGCTTTTGTTTATATCATCGTAGTCAGCAGGACTGGGAGATTAAAAACCGAAATATATTATCTTTGCACATCCTCAAAACCTGTCGAGAAAGGAGGAGAAATTAAACAAGGACAAAAACTCGCAGTGAAGTGAAGCTGTTTCCTTTGAGCTGCCTTATTAACCAGTCAAGTACTTGACTGCCACTGTCAGCGAGATTTCTTTAGAGAAAGAGTGGCATTTTGAAAAATACAAATCCACCGCCTGCACAAGTTAATGAGGCCCTTCAGCAATGTTCATTGATAGTGTAAATTCATCATAATACAGTGCTGCAAACCATAAATGGGATCTGCATACAGGAAATCAGCCACTATTAGAAATTTGCCAGACATGGAAAGAAAAAGAAGCCATTGATAAGCAGAAAACTCATCTCAGCTCTGTGCTGAGGGTGTGCAGCACGTCAGCAGTGCCAGAGTGCCATGAGGAGAACTTAGTAAGGTGAATTGAGGTGGCTCATCAAGTGTATTTTGCTCCTCTTTGTTCGTGTTTTATGGGCTCTCAGCTGCCTCCCTCACGTTCACCAGTGTGGGGTGAGATGAAGTTTGCTGTGTAAGGACTATCGGTGACATAAAGGCACAAATGTCTCCAAACAGGGCCCTTTTCTGGGCACCACAGATGTGCTTCTGCTTTTAATTGATTTTCACTTGCATTTGCAAGGAATAGCTTTGCAGACACCAAATTATCTGAAGGGCTGTCCAGGACACCAGGAGTGGGCAGTAACAAAAATTGGCAACACCCCAGAAATAATAAACCAAGGTGACTTCCTGATCTTTGAAATAATTATCGAGCGGTGCTATTTTGCTCTCCATATCAATCAAGAAATCTCTCTACATGCAATACATTCATTATTCCTACCCTTGTTGGGTAGTGTCAGTTTAAAAATCTCTGGGACCATTAGGTCAATATTTTAGTATGATTTGTCTGTTGGCCGGTTTCCACCATCCTGCTCAGGAAGTGAACAGAAAATGAATACCTCGCATCATGGTCATAAAACAGGAGGCTTCTTGAGGAGAAGAGGTGACCAAACTTCTTAAAAGCTTGAAGTCTGTCTCCCCTGACGTGCAGGATACCACCAAATTATGTGAATGAACTCTAGGAAATAAAGCAGACTGGCATGAAAAGGCTTTGAAACATCTGTAATCTGTCTCCTGTGGTCTTGATTCCAAATATATGGAGATCTGAGGGAAGACTACATGGGTTAGTCACTGAGAAGTGTCTGCAAAAAAGGGAATTGCTACCCTCAGCTCCCCACTGTCTTGACTCCCCACTTTTTAGTGGATCTGCTTGTTGGGGACCAACTGAGGACAATCAACAGAGGAGCTGGAGAGGATGCAAATTCTTCTTTCCCTCTTCCCACAATGTCTTTGGTTCCACATGTAAACACAAGGCCAAGGCCATGAACTCTGGTCTTCTCTCCCAGGGGATTTGCTTCCAGGTATCCGTTGGTTCTTCCCACAGGGTGTGGTTCAGAACTCTTTCCACGGACACCACGAAGCACAAGTGCCCTTCCCTCGGTGTGTGTCATCAGCTGTGTGCGTCACCAGCTGCACCAGGCACTGGGCAGAGGAGCAGCAGCCTCAGCAAACATGTCATTCTTTTGTAAACAGGAATAATTATGTTGACTGGAAGGTAACTGAGCAGAAACTGCTTTCTCTTTCCTCTGCCTTTCAAACCCCTTTGGTGGCTCCTTTGTGCTGCTCCTGTTCCCTCTCCTGGAGGCCAATCCCTGTGAGCACTCTTTGTGAGCCCCTCCAGTGTCTTTTTTTGTGCCTCTTATATCTTTCCCATGTTGCAAAAGTATTTCAAAGCTCCTTGGTCTTCTCTGGCCTCCTGTATTCCTCCTCCCCCCTTCTCTGCTCCAGCTATTCCTCTTTTCTTTCCCCATCACCCCATCAGACTTTGGGCTGGCTTTCGTTGCCCCACTCTTCTGAAACCAGATTTCCCTCTCAACTCCTGCCAAAGTCCATAGGTTGATCTCCAAAGGGATCTCAGAGCTTGGCTTCTGAAGGGGTGGTTTTCAAACAGATCTGGAGTGGAGGCTGTTTCATGCACTGTGGGTTGGAAGAGATGAAACAGAGTGAGATGCTTTTGTTCCTTTTGCCCGCTACTCAAATCCCCAGCTGATAATTAGGAACAATGGATGAAAATGTGTTTGGGATATATCATAAGAAGAGATCTTATGGAAACATTAGGCAGCCTATTATTGTAAGGCTCTTGTAAATACTGTTTTGTAAGAAGAACCTATCTAAGATGATGTAAAACTTAATATTCCTATTAACAAGATGTACTATACTATTTCCAATTCATATCAGTGAAAATGCATTTTAAATTACAAAGTACTCGTATTTTATCTGAGCCAATGTTCTGATTCTTATGTCTCCTCTTTAATCCTATTCTCATTCAAAGTTTCACAATCCACATCTTTTTCCTATTTTCTATAATACTTTCTCTGTTTTCAAAATGTAATCAAAGCTTGTTAGCTTCTACCCAGCCATGTTTGGGTGAATGGGAATATTAATAATACCAGCTATTGATGTCTTTATGTTAAAATTTGATTTATTGAGCAAGTGGCACATAATCTGTGGGGAAAATACCTAGAGATAACACCTTGAGATGATTAATTGTGTTTACAGTGCATTTCTGTAATAATTGTTTACAAGGAAATTTATGCATGAGTTGTTGCCCCAGTTCAAAAGAATAACTCATCAGATTGTCAAGCTCTCTGCTCTTGAGTATTCCAGCTAATTGCTATCTTTGCTAGTTGAGCATCATAAATCCTTCTTCCACAGAGCTGAGAGCAGGATTTTTGGATCCTGCTTTTTCATGCAACCTTTTCATCCCTGGGAACATCAGTTTTCTCCTGCAGGAAAAGCAAAACAATATGCAAGGGGCTGATATCTCCAGAAGATTGTGACAAGTTGCCCGGTGGCATTGGGTACAACTTCTGAAACGAACTTATACAATCGTGTGTTAAAATCTGTGTTGGGTAAATTTGCCAGCAATGTTGCTGATAATGAATAACATGAGGATGAGACTTAGTCTTCTAAATCTGAACCCATTAAATTCCCAGTTCTGCTGCTCCCTGCTCCTGTATTTCGCTCTCCTTCGAGTGCTGCAGGGTAGGGATGGCAGGATGGGTTGGAGAATGGCTCCTTTGCAGCCATCTGGGCTTATCACTGATCTAATAACAACTGCACAATTCTGCTTTTTGGAATTAAATCCACCCTTATAAATTCACAGAGATAAACCTCCTTTGCTTTTGCACAGCTTCATGTGTTTCCAGTTGGGGTTTTTTTGTTCCATTTCCAATTTTTGGGCTTAATTATTTCATAACTAACTCTCCTGTAGTTACAGGAGTGTTAGCCCAGCAGTGTGTTGCCAGGAAGTAGTTGATAATGTTTAATAATTCCTGATTACATTCCTGTTCCAGTCCATGATCATGATTATACAAATGTTTCTGGTGCTATTTTTCAGTACAAATCCTCCTTTTCAGTTTTTTCCCCCTCCTTGTTGACAGTGTGTTGGTCAGAATACAAGAGACACCGGCCTATTTGCTGGTTTAATTAAAGATGTCAGTGAAATCCTTAAGGTTTGCCTGGGAAGGAGCAGATTTACTTGCTGCTTTTATGCACACTGTGGGATTTAAACATTTTGAGAATTGCTTTGGTGATTTTTCCCAGGAGATAAAGGAATGGATTAAGTGAAGTAGTTTCTGACTATAATTGGTCTGGTTTAAACACTTAAAAATAACTTTAAGAAATAAGAAAACACAAAACAGGTTTTCAAGTAGGGATTTAACCTTTTTTTTTTTTTTTTCCCTTCCCCTCTGTGTTTATTTGAGCTTTGGTGCCTCATTGTGAACTATCAAAGTGGGCTGTACCTGAGGTGGGATATCTGTCCTTTCGCTGCTCGGAACAGCAGCCCAGGCAGAGGACAGATGTCTGAGGGAGAAGAAACAAAAGGACTAAATCTGAAGGAACAGCGGGGGAAGAGAAAAAGAGAAACGAGGGGGGAAAAAAACCCAGAGGCTTTCAGGCTTTGGATCAGCTCTTTGCTCTGTTCAAACAGAGTGGGCTGGGAGCGCTTTCAGCCCAGGTTTTGCCGGCAAAGCGGCTCCATCAAAGCCAGATCCCAGCACCTGTTGCTCAGGTGTTCCTGGCACTGCTGCTGCTCCTCCCTGCCCGTGGATTCCATCAGGGATTCACACGGGGCAGCGGGGAAAAGCTGTTCTGTCTGGTTTTCCAGTCAAACACATGGGCTCTGCTCTGTGCCTCCCTTTGTCTCAGGTAGGTGAGCGGCCAACGCCGAGGGATCGCTGCCAAATGATTCATGTTGTGGTCGTTTAGAGAGACAGAGGGAGCGTTGGCATAAATCAAAATATTCACATGACTAAACCAAGCCTAACACTGTCACCCCCCAATCCCATCAGCTCTCACGGTACCAGCTGCACCGGGTGAAGGCAATAAAACACGCTGCTGAGCAGTCAGAAAATATCAATTTAACAGCTAAACTTAAGCTTGTGGTCCAAATAAATGAGGATTGCTATTGTGCATGTAGTCATACAGTTCCTATCAAAAGTTAGCAATATGAGAATTCTTAGGAGGAGAGTTAAAAAAAAGCCCCCAAGACTTTACAAGCAGGTTTTGATCAAAGTAGACGAAGTAACACAACACATGAAGCAGATTCTGGCGGAAATATTAGACTAATCTTACAAAATATTCCAACCATGCCTATCAAGGAACATTAATAACAGTGTTATTGACAGAGTATTCATTTAAAGTCATTCTGTTGGATACAATTAACATTTAGATGAGAGACAGTTATAGGTACTCGGCTGATATATAGGAAGGAAACAATGACTCATCCCTCCGACAGCATCGGCACCAAAGCTCACAGCAGGGAAATTGCATTTCTTCCAGCTGCAAAAAAAGAAATTCCATGGGCTCCACGGAAGATATCAGCTTGTTCCTCTGGGAAGGATTGCTGTGTTCTATTTCCTTAGTCAAAGAGGAGGTTTCTGGGTGGTTTGGAGATGAATGTGTCCGTGGCAAGGGTAGGTGGTGCAGCAGAAAGGGCTGGGATGGACAAGCTCTGGGCTCAGGACGAGTCTGCTGTGCTTTTTTTTTTTTTTTTTGTGCTTTTCTACCAGGCTTTTCTTCTCCAAGTTGTTTATGCAATTAGATTAATTAATTAATTAACATCACCCACATGAGCATCAGCAAATGCTGAATTTCTGTGTGACCAAGGTGAGGGCAGTGCTGGTGTCCACATCTCCTGCTCCTGTGTCTGTGCTTCAAGGCATAAATCAGAATTCCTTTCTTACCAACACTGTGTCTCCCCAACATCAAACCAGACTACTTAGACCTGGGTGGATGGTGAAAAGGATGCTGGAAGGATACACTGAGACAAGGATTTGAGCTTCACAATGCCTCCAACCAAACAACAAATAAGCCTTGGGGCTTGAAATGATCTCACTTATAGTTCTACAAATTTAGTCTAGGCTTGGTGTTTGACAGAGAGAAGTTTGGCCTGAAAGCCCTTCATCCTGGACGGATTCAGATGCCTTATTTTTAGAGGGTTGAGGTGTTGTCTGAATGCAACAGAACAAAAGCATCCATGGCAGTGTCTTGTCTAAGCCCCTTTGATATGCCCACGGTGAGCTGGCTCAGGAGCCTTTGCAGTAGTGAGTTGTTACATTTTTCTCTGCATCTGGACCTGCCTGGAGGTTTCTCCACCCTACTGGATCTTGTGCAGCTTTAGAAGATGCTTGGTCAGACAGAAACTTGCAAAAAAACATGAGCACAGTCAACTGAAAAACTGGAACTGTGACAGAAATTTCCAATGTAAACACTCTCTGCACCAGCAGTCGCTGTGCTAGTAACTAAGACTATCATAATTTCATTTAGAGAAAGAGGTTTGATAGTAATTAATTGGGAAAAAATGCCTTACATTCCAAACAGAAATTTGAGATGACATGTTGCCACAATAAGAAGTCTTAAAATGGAGTTCTCTCCAACCCTGCTGCCTCAAATCTGATCTGTAATAGCCTGGTAGTAGTTTATTTCTATTAATTCTGTACTGTATATTTTGCATTTCGTAGGAATGCCTCGAGCACGCATATTAAGCAGTTAAGGAAATTGATCTGCTTGAGCAGTGATAACATTTGTAGAATGAAATCCTCACAATTAGAAAGACGTTTGAAGAAACCATGTTAAAAGGTGCTGAAATGTTCTTGAAGAAATGCCACGTGTTGCTGGGGGCAGTAATGAAACATTTCCATATAAAGTACTACATAAACACATAGAAAATGTAGACATATGTTAGCAGATTATGGAGTGTGAGAGTGATAGTGATGATTATTTGCAAGTGTTAATGTTACCAATGCTTAAGGTTATCTCCTGGTCTTGGACCCTGTGTGTAAATAATTATATCTGAAAATATGTGTCTTCAAAGCTATCAAAAGTAATATACATTGAGCACTTCTGAAATCCTGTAGGATTATTGATCTGCAGTATAGAACAGTAAATTTCACTGGATTTACGCTCAGATATCAGGGAACATATGGCTTAAGACGTGCAAGTTTGAAATCAAGTTATTCGTATTACGTTCACTTCCACATGGTGAAGGATCTGCAACTCAGAGGGTGATCAATATGCAAAAGGTGAAGTCAAATATACATTATCTAAAGGGAGGCATTTTCTATGCACAGCACACAGCAAAGCAGAGAAATTTGATCTCTACATCCATCTATCAAGTGTTTCCTCTGAATATGTCCATCTACTATGTAAATAGATCTGTTCTAAAGATCTGTTTGTGTAACTGAAGATAATACATATTTTCATAGCCTACTGCAACCAAATAATATCAAAAAAAAAAAGAACATACAGCAATTTGAGAACCAGCTGGAATGACTTCAGCTTTGGGAACATGGTCTTAGTGGGCTTTTGATTGTGGGTTTGTTCCAAACGTACCCCAAATCCTTTAAAACCTCGTTTTTCCATCGGTGACTTTTACAGTTATCCTTACATTAAAAAAAAATAAATAAATTACATTGCTGCTGCTCCAAGATCTAAAAGCACAAAAATCAAATAAGTTGGTTGAATATTCCTGTGGAGATTCCTGGTGTTGTTTTCCTAATGAGCATTTTCTCACATCCTTTTTTTGTTTTTTTTTTCAAAATGTTTGCTTGAATTAGAAAACAATCTCTGTACTCCAAAGTGGCAAATCACCTGAGACTCCTTTCTGAATAGTGCTGAGAAATCCCTCTTTGCATATCTTTAAAGATGTTGCTCCAAGAAAAACAGGAATTTGTAGCTCTAAAACCTTCATCAGCCTTGTAACTTTGAAATAAATAGTTCTTGAAAGAATTCAGTGCTTGCCAGGCCGTCTAGTTGTGTGCACTGAAGCTGTGGAAATTCAAGCAGATCAGACTTGATGATCTTAATCTATGTAATAGATTAATCTATGTAATAGAGGGTGTTTGTCTACATCCCAGAATTATGTCACCATTTTCCATGCTGGAAAGACCAGAAATAGAAAAATCAGAGAAATTAATAATACAATTTATTGTAGAAAACTTTCTATCGTGTCTAGGTGGTTTTATCTATATCTCTATGTATACATTTTATGTATTTATATGTATTTACATTTATACTTATATTTCCTAAAGACTACCATTGCAAATATTGGTCAAAAAGAGCCTCCACTCATTTCCTTTGATTCTGTGTCAAGTCTGTTCTCACACAAACAGGAAGAAAATGTAGGCTAATACAGGGTAGATTAATTATAAATTATAAAAGGCATGCTGGTATTACTTTGCATTTCGTTATCAATTCCATGAGTCTCATTGATTTTATACTACTAATATCCCGTATTTACAATGGGTTGTGTTGAAGGCACACAGACCTTAAAAGCAAAGTGGTTTTTCCACTGTCAAAACCCACGCCCCACACGTCCAGAGCACAGCCCAGGTCCAAGGCTGGGGAGAAAGGAGCTGATGACAGCATTGTCTGACCTGAATTTCAAAGAATTGAACCCAGATTTGGGGTGTAAAGAGGTTCTGCAAACACAATAAATGATCCAGGCCATCCCACTCTTCTCCAGACCTGAATCCTACCCGGTGGGATGAGCCCAGCACTGACTCAGTGAGTGAGTTATCCCGTGTCAGGGCTGCAGGAAATCCTGGGATGGGCTCCTGATCCCACAGCCCCCTCACCCCCCGGAGCAGTGAGGTCAGTGCCAGGTCCCCACTTCACACAGAGGGAAAGGGTATTTCTTTTTTTGATACATAATTTGCTGATTATTGATGATAGCACATCAGCAACAGGTTAAATTGTTAAAATTTAAATAAAATACATTAAAATTTGGCTCAGTTTCATGACTAGAAGCTCTTTTGCCAAGTCCTGCACACAGTGCATCAGCAAAGGTTGAAAGGGGACGCATTAAAATTTGGAAGCAAGTAATCAGACAAGTGTATTTTCCAGGTATACCTGTTTTCAGAAACCTATCTATCTCCTTTCCAGAAAGGAATTAACTTTCAGGATGAGTCTTTCCTTCTTCATTAGCTCTTTTATTAGCATTGGGCTAATCAGGTCAGGTAGAATAAAAACTCATCAGAATCTCCAGCTAAAGATCAGAGGGAGCCATTTTTCCTTTTGAAAGTTACATTTCCTTTCTTTTCTGCCTTTTTTTTTTTTTTTAATCATTTCTGTTCCTCCTGTTGTGATACAGGAACAGATGCGAACGAATTCCCCAAAGAAAATTTGTTCTTACAGCATTCTGGTTCCATTTCTTTGTCCATACCCAGCCCCAAAGATAGTAAACAGTTATTATTTATAGAAAGAATTTACGATCTGTTTACTTCAGATCCTTCTTGTATTTAGAAAAAAAATAGGAAGAAACCAAACTAAGTGATAAAACAGCAGCTAGAGTTGCCTTTTCAATTTGAGCATTCAGTAAATATTGCACTGCTAGTAAGAAAAGTCAAATTGAAAACTATTAAAATCCTTCTCATAAGAGCCTAATAGGGGAGATAATATTAGTAGTTACCATAAAAGCTGTTTGAAGGAATATTTCTAGTAAGAAATATAAACCATATAATATCAGCATGACTCTTTTCCGTGTCCATACAGGGCTCTGTAGTGGTTTAAAATACTGATTTGGGGCTTATGGGTTTGGATTCTTGTGGGTAAAAGGATCCTTGACTGGGTCCTTGAAGGTCGTAGCTCTAAATGCCACTTTGGGGCTGCTGTGTCAATACCCTGTCAGATGCCTAAAAAGTGGGATGTATTTTTGGTAGGGTTTGCTCCATTTTTGGCAGAAAATGACCAATCAGTAAATTGATGGAGCTTAGGTGCACTTAGGTCTAATCTTAGTCTCATACTGAAAAATGGTTTAGGCCTAATGGAAGTATCTATACCAATGAGTAATAATTAATAGTGAATATTTCTTTTATTCATGTTAATTGGGCATTCCATCAGTCACTCTCTGAGGGTGTGTTGTGGGAAAAGAGGTGTCTCCTCCTGGGGTAAGGAAGGTTGTCTTAATCTCAAGGAAGGAATCTCAAAGCTTGGGAGGCATCAAGGGGAGAGTCACTGGCCTTCAGCCCAGTTGCAGTTTAAGGAGAACTCAAATTGGACTCACCCAAAGATCTGTCACAGGGAAAAGCTCTCTCTGCCTCGAGGAGCAGCTCAGAGAGCTGTCCCAGCCCCAGGGTGATCCCCACCCTGCAGCCACACTGCTCAGAGAAGGCTCACTCAGGCTGGAACATTTATGGGATAAAGGGGTTGTCTTGTGTCAAATTCCATGTGACGGGAAGGGTGTGATGGGACTCCTTGTACCCACAAATGTCTTTGTTCCTGCATGAAGGGGAGTTGGAAAAGCCACCTGCTGCTCATGATTAATCCTGTGGTTGGTGTTCCACAGCTGTGTGAACTGGTGGTCCCTTGGTCACTGCTCCTTTGGGGGGTTTCTAGAGGAGGTTTGGTCCAGCTTTGGCCTCTCCCTCCTTTGAAGGCTGTGCCAAAACACTGCTGGTTTGGGTAAGGGGTCAAACAAGTCCGCCACACACCCCAAAACCAGAGCCCAGTACTGAGGACACTGTAAGTGCTTTTTTTAGGGGGAAAAAAAAAAAGATTTTCACGAGTGCTTATTGGCCTTTTAGAAGCTCCCTTTTGGTCCTTTCCAGGGCGCTTTGATGTGCAGCATTTTGGGTGTTTGGCCACCTCCTGGTGGGGTTTCCATGCTCAGCACTTTGTGGAGCAGGAGACCCGGGCCCCAGAGCTGCCTCCTCCAGTACATCACTTTAAACCATCTCCACCATCTGTTTCAACCTCTAATTACAAATGCAAAATAACACAATTCGCAATTGCATCATAAAAAAGTAAAATATAAGTGATTTAAATGCATGTGTGTGTTCCTTGTGCAAGGCAACATTCATCTGTTATGTTTTACTCCGGGGTGAAATCCCTCTTTGTGGAGAGAAGAAAAATTATTTCATTGTAAGAAGACAGTTTTTTAAAGGTATTTTTCCCAGATTATATTGCACTGTCTCTGTTTCTCTCTTTGCTAATTCTCTTTCTTCTGCCAAAACAGCAGCACTGATGGGATGGATGGTTTGTCCAGAGCAGTTTGCTGTCCTCAAACACATGAACTGGGGACATCTTTGGCTGACTGTGCTCTCTCCTGGTTTCCCCAAGCATCAGCCATGTGCCACTGCTGCTTTCCCTTTCCTCTTACAGGTCTGTCTTTATTTCTGTCATTGTGTTTACAGAGGCTTTTTTCAACCTATAGATGGAAAACCAAATCAATTCCAGCCAGTTCATCTCCTTCACAGGGCAAAGGCACTAGTTTTAAAAGCAACCTTTGGTTATCCCATCATGGAGCTGTTCTCAGGTTTGCCATCCTGGGAGTTTGATATGTACCCAGCTAAAACTCAGCTTTCTAAAAACTACATGAATTGTGAGGGGTTTTGTTTAAAGGAATTATAAAATTCCGTTATCACTAACATATGGGTGCTTAACTTTCCATTTCCATCGGAATTTCTTGTTTCAGTTCACCAGCCACATTTCCTGGTCTTGAATAAGGCTCTTGTGAATTCTCAGTATTTTTTCTTGTAGTAGCCCAAACCAAAGCTCACATGCTGTCTAGACCTTCCACTTTTCTCCATCTGCACTTCTGCCTTGAGCAGAGATGACACCTCGATGTGGGAGAACAGCAAACTAAAAAATGAGCTTCCTGCAGAGAAATTCTTCCCAGTGAGCAGCGACTGGGGAGCTTTGGAGTGGCTTTCTGAGCTCGGGTCTGCTGGTGAGCAACGAGCCCCTCGAATGCAGAATACTGTGAATTTGTGAATGCTTTGTGAGTTTGGAGAACCCTTTGTGAATTTGGAGCCTTTCTGGATAGTCAAATCCAAGCCCTGTGATGTGTCCCTGTGGGTTGTATAACATCCATACTTCCAACCTATGCACAGCCCCGTCCTGGGCTTTGTCCTCCCCTTTCCCTCCTCTCCTCATCAGCCTACTTAAAATAAGGGTCCAATATATCAAGGGATTGAACTTCATGGGTTTCCAATGAAAGCTGAAGAATTTGTTTTCACTCTAATGTGAAAGGAACAATTAGCAAGGGCTCACCCCCCTCCCCATCAATGGGAGACTTTTCAATGGCCTTGAAAGGCTTTGGATCAGGATCCAAAAGAGCAAAGACTTGCTCCTAACAAAGATGCTTGAATAGGGATGGAAAACTGTTAATCAGACACTCCTGGCACACTGGATGGTAAAACAAAACCATCAGCACACTCAGAGCCTTCCCTTCAACCACTCCAGAGGCAAAGGGATGGTGGGACAACTGAGGAATCCTGGATAACTTGTGTTATGTTTCTCACTTCTAATGCAGGTTAGAGGGTTACAAATGCAACTTGTTTATTCAATCTCATGGAAAACACCTGGGAGAGTCCTTGTTTTGCCTGCAATCAGCCTTGGGAATGGGGAGAGGGGAGTGTTTGCTGCTGGAGCAAGAGGAGAAGGGTGCTGGGCACAGCCAGGTGAGTGTGGAGCTACTGGGCTGTACTGGTCCTTCCCTGGGGTTTGGGAGGACAGTGAGGCTGAGCTAAGGATCCCCCCATCATCCCTGTTCCTCATCTTGGTTGGGTGGGAATGGCATTGAAACATTTTTGATGTTGGATTACAACCACAATTTGAATCGTGTTGAGGCCAGGAGACAGCAAGAGGGGGAGCAGGAGTTACTTTTCAGGGAATATTTTAGTTTTCATGTTTCCAGTTTCCAGTGTTTGGCAACCTGGGCATTCAAAAACATTTTGGAATTGTCTATTTCTCTTTTTTTTTTTCCTTCCAGTCAGCTGCACTTTGATTTTCTTACCAGTTCAGTCCTCTTATGGCTCTGTGAATTTCTTAAAAAGCTTTGTAACTGAATGTTGGGTTTGTTTTTTTTCTTTCTATATGTAATTTGCTTTTGAAGTTGTCAGGGAACAATTTTGTTCAGAAAATCAACAAACCCACTCGTATTATGAATTAGTTTTATTTGAAGAAAATATAGTTCCAGATGCACGAAGATTAAGCTATTTGGCAACTAGAAATTTTGGGTCCATTCCCTCTGGAATGACAGGGTCCTGATGGAACAATTGCTAAAAGGAAATTATTTTAAAATAACCTGACCTGTGCTTAGAAGAACTTGGCCTCAGATAGCCCAGCAAGTTGCTTTTTCCCAGGCTTGCTTATTGTTTTATTTAAAAGCTTGTTCAGAACAGACCCATTAACTGGTCACATTCACTAATTGTGAGCTTGTCTTTTCTTTGGCTCAGAGAGGCTCTGGATCGAGGTCAAAAAGCAAAGGAATGTAGTAGGCAATCTGAAATTGCCAATTGTTCTCATTTTAATATCAATTTTGTGTTGTGCAGATGGAGCTGTGGCACCAGAGCCTAAACCCTGGAGGTGTCCAAACTCTACTTTGGGCCCAGGGGTTCCTCTTGCGGGGTGAGGGAAAGGCCTTGAAGTTTGTTCTTCATAATTTCACTCCTTTTCTGTTTCTCTGCTTTCCAAGTTGGTGATGCTGCTTTATTTTGTGCCATAGAAAATATCTTCAGTGTTTTCTTACTTTTCATCAATATAATACTGAGCAAGAGTTGGTTCTGGAGAGTCCCCTTCCAGCTGGGTATTTTTTTAGTCTTTTTTTTTTTTCCTTAGACTTAAAAAGAACTCTAAAAAATAGTTATTTTTCTAAAGGAGCACGTCTGGAACCTGTGAGGAGCTTTATTGCCATTGCTCTTTCAGATTTGCTTGTGAGGAAATGCAACAAAATAATTGTCAACATCTTTCAATTACAAACATCAATCTTGACTCTCCAAAGGGTTCTGTATCTTAAATTAAGCTGGAATTTGGACTCTCCTTGGTTGTGTTTATCTCCACATATTTATAGTAGTGTGGTTGGGCCTTACAAGTGTCATTTTAATACACAACGAATGTTAAAAAGTGGTGCTTTACCAGGCAGGTTTCTATCCAAATACTCTGCACACCTTTGGCTTGGGTAAACCCCCATTATTTTAATTTTTGAGAAGTGTACTGAAAATAATTTATTGTTCAGAAATCCCTATAGTTTTAGACCAGTCAGTACGTGAAATATTTTCTAGCAGTACTTTTTTTTTTTTCCCTAAAAGCACCGTTTCTGTTAGTTGGAGAATTCTGCTGCCTACCAGAATGTGAAAATAGGTTTCATTCAATTAATGGTCTGGAAACAGGAAGACATTACATAGTAAATGAGGTTTACATATGATAATGTTGGATTTGTCATGTAAACGATTGCTTCCTTTCAGCTCCCTGAAAGGACTAAATTTTGCTTTTGTACAGATTGTACAATGCTAATAAAAAGAGAAGGCTCTGTGGAAAGTATAACAATAAACTATATCTATAATTCTAATGTGCAGGAAGAAAAAGACGGTGATATTTTAATACACAAGTGGATCAGAGTTGGGAGAAGTGTCAGAAACTAAAGGCTCAATCAGAGCTTTGTAAGGGACTCCGAAGGCAGGGCAGCGCAGGAGGAATGGCTTTGAGCTCAAGGAGGGAGCATTTGGATTGGATACTGGGAAGAAATCCTTCCCTGTGAGGGTGGGGAGGCCCTGGCACAGGTTGCCCAGAGAAACTGTGGCTGCCCCATCCCTGGAAGTGTCCAAGGCCAGGTTGGATGGGGCTTGGAGCACCCTGGGCTAGTGGAAGGTGTCCCTGCCCATGGCAGGGGGTGGAATTACATGATCTTTAAGCTCCCTTCCCACCCAAATCATTCCATGATCTTATTCCCATGAGTCTTGACCTGAACCATTCCTGCTGTTCTCAACTGGACTTTGTTAAATCCTTTCCAGCTTCTTTGCACCTTTTTAAAAATATGAGCTCAGGAAGGGGCAGAGAATTCCATCTGAGCCCCATCTTAACGAGGGTGGGATAATTCCCACAGTAAGACCAGAGAATATGCCAAGTTAGAAGGAACCCACAAGGATCACCAGGTCCAGCTCCTGGCCCTGCACAGGACCCTCCCCAGCAGTCACACCACATGCCTGAGAGTATTGTCTAAATGTTTCTTAACAAATCCTTGAAATCACCTTTTCTGGAGCAGTTTCACTCCTTTGTTTGATGCAGAGCTCACAGGCCACTGTAACTTTGAAGCTCTAATAGAGCTCCTTTACTGGCAATTTCTCATTTGCATCTGATTTCTCCTCTCTAAGTGCAACACTTTACACTTGGCTTTATTGAATTTCATCTTAATTTCAGACCATCACTCCAAACTGTTAATATCTTCTTGGATTTTGATCCAGACGTCCCAAGGGTTCCCACCATCCCAGCTCCTCAACATTGCAAATTTTATAAATGTAATCTCTTTTCCCTTTAACTGAGTCATTATGAAAATATTGAACAGAGCAGGAGCAAGGACAGATCCCTGAGGAATCTCACCTGAAATTTCCTCCCAGTTTGACAGTGAACCATTGATAGCTACTTCTTGAGAGCAGTTTTTCAGCCAATTGTTCTCTCCACCTTATGGTAATTTTATCTGGTTCTAGACCATATTTTCTTAGTTTTATTATAAGAATGGCATGTGAAACAGTATCAGAAAGCTTCCTAATAACAAGATGTATCACATTGACTGCGTCTCCCTTCTCCATAAGGCCAGTTATCCTGCCAAAGAGGGAAATTAAATTGGAGAGCTCTGTGCATGAGACTTTTTTTTTTTAATCAAGCCATTTGAGTTATGACCCCTGCAGTATTAGATAAATTTTTCAGGAATAACAAACATGCTGTTGTTTTTTTTTTCTAGGCTACCACTGTAAGACAGTTTGCTTGTTTGTTGTTGTTTTTTAAATAATCTGGTGACGTGAGATTAACAACAATGCTTTGAAAGCTAAAAGCCATTATCTGACTGTTACCAAAGACAAAAATTAGGGTGGGAGCAACAAGCCTTCCTTCATAATAGTGTTTTCTTCATTTCAAGCTGATCAGTAGGAAGTGGATTTAGAAGTGCTTTAAATCATTTCACATCATTTACCGGTAATCTAACCAGCATGAACTGCATGTACCCTAAGTGCTGATTTTTTAAAAAGCACAAGAGGAAGAGCAAAAGAACTTTTTATTCTAAGTCATTCTGTAATTTACACATTTTTGTATCAGCCCACTTACTAGTGCCATACATAAGTGTTTCCTCTGAACAGATTTAATTTTTAATTTTCCTGAATCAGTGTTAACCAGGAAAAAGGTAATTGTTGTCAAGAGTATTCAAACTGTCAGAATATCATTCAATCTAAAAGCTGTTAGAATCTGTGCAAAAGTAATTACTGAAACTCTATTCAACTGTAATAATAACCTGCCACTGATGACAGCAATTACTGGGGAAAGTGTAATAGAAATCAAAGGCGCATTTTTCTCTGACAAGTACATTTCTAACTAAGGTTTACATTGGTTGAATAGTGTTGACAATGATGATGTGCTGTATCACTCTTAATCACGGCTGGCATGATGTTACGGTTTGAGCTGCTCCCTGCTCGAGGGGGACTAATTGCCTGTTTCATTTGACACTGGCCATGCTTTCTGTGCAGGCAGTGGAGATTGGAGATGAGCAGAGTTTAAGTGTTGTGCCTCGCTGCCTGACTTGCAGCCTTTCTAAGTGTAGGTTAGAAGTACTTTTGTGTTTAACATAAAGGCTCCAATTAGGATGGACCAGTTTAGGTCAGCGTGGAGTATGTACAAAACACAGAGGGGGGGGAAGGAGAAGGGTGGCAGAGTCTGCCCACTTTCTGCCTCCTGGCTAATGAAGGCCAGGCAGAGTCCTGCTCCTGGATTTACCTCCCAGGAGCTGCCTGATCAAACATGGTTCTTAAGTTGGTGAGAAGTCACTGAAGCAAAGAGTCTGTTGTTATTGTTGGATCTAAGTGGCAGTGCTGCCCTTCAACTCAAAACCCCTCCATGACTCTGCATTGTCACACACAGGGAGACAGCAGGAATAACTGCCCTGGCTCTGGTGGACTTGTGTTGGGAGAAGATGTGGCTGTGCCCACTATTTGGAGAGGGAGAAAAAAGGATGTTCTTCTTGACATAATTTATTCCTCCGTTGGTGAATTTTGCCCACTTTTTCAGCAGCTGTTGGGAAGTTTCCTCCAGAACATTTCCCCTTTGTAAGAATTCCTTAGGAACAGCTCAGTTTCAGAACAATCCATCCAGAAATCTGTTTCATCATCCCTCATGTGTTATCCCTACAACAACCCCTGTTTCTGAGAATGAGCTCAGCAGAAATGTCCTTTGGGAGCAATCTCGGGGAGGTGTCCAGAGTGAAATTGTGTTGGTCCTGCTCAGTCATCCTCAAAATAATTCCAAAACCAAGTTAAAACATCACAGGAGGAGTTAATTTTAGCTCTTCTTTTTGCTTCTTCGGGTCCGTCAGAGTAACTTTAAGGAATGAGCACATGCAGGAGTTGATGTGCAGGTCTGGATAATGAGATAATGAGAGCACTTTCAGAACACACTGATGGTCAGGTTTTCGTGCAGGAAATTGGGTCCATTGATTTTTATAGAGTGGAAGAAATGAAGGTAACTGGGTGACATTGTGTAGTTAATCACATTTCTATTGTGAGGGCTGTTCTGTCCTTCATTCACTTCCAGAGTCCATAAGCTCACACTCACCACAAAGACCTAAACTTGCCATTATTTCATGACAGAACCAGCTATTTCCACCACTGAGTCTCCACAGGAAAACACAGCGTAGAATTTGGGTGTGGAATAGGGAGGCAGAGAAGTAACCAGACTTTCCAAGGCCACCAGATAGAATACATCCATCAAAGTTAATCCAAACTGTGTGCAGAACGTTTTCAACACTTCCAGGAGACTTTTTGAAATGGCTTTTAGGTGGTGCCACATCACAACACAATCATTGACAGTCCCTGAAATCCAGTTTCCCTGAAATATTTCTGGGCTTTTACAAACCACTCACACACACTTTAATGTGTGAGCAGTCCCAGCAGACTCCCAGAATCATCTTGTGGACTTAGATACATGCCTAATTTTTCATGGAACTGGGGCCTTGCTTGGCTCCAGAGAGGAGGCTGCCAGGAGGAGTTCGTTCTCTCATTCTACTTATTGCACTAATTGCCTGTTTGTGTTTTCTGACAGCCAACACTACCCAATAATTTTTATAAACAGAAGCTTTCACAAAATCTACTAAATAAAAGTCACAGCTCTTGAAAACCAAACTGATTTTAAAGGAAAAACTTGATGTTTCCCCTCTGATTTTCCTATTGATGTTGAACAGTTGCATCAGCTTGGGTCCCTGGTGCTCTGTTGCCATGTGGCTCTCTTTTATTATAACATAACAATAATGCAATTCAGCTGCAAACATGTGTTAAAACACTCTTAGATTTGGTGCACACCTTATTAATTATACTAACTGCAAAATGATGGGGTCTTTGACAATCATTTCTGTAAACTCTTCGGGTTTCTGAAATGACGGACTCCCTGAATGAAGGCAGAGCTTTCCTGCTTTAGTGAGCAGCGTTTGTGGAACTGGGTGATACCTGTATTTATGTGCCTCCTGCTGATACAGCACTTGCACTTCATCCCTTGGCTGAAATAAAACATGTGAGAATAAAAACAAAACTGTGCCAGGACCTCCTCCCTGAGCAGAGTTTTCTACCTAAGAGAGGAAAAACGCGAGCTCAGTCCGAACAACGCGAGGGGAGAGCTTGTGCAAATTCTGTGCTCAGCTTTGCTCTGTGCTAATTACAGGTCCTGGGTTTTTTCTTGGAGGGTTGCAGACACATCAAGGTGTCACAGGCACTCTGCCATGCATGGGGTTTCCATAGGGTTCTTCCCATAGGATGAAAGCCCCTGGGGCAGAGCGATGCCTCCACGACAGCTGCTCTGGGGGTGACGTCGCTGGTGTGACCATCAGTTGCCCTTTTTATGGGGTAAGAGGGGGCAAGAGAGAGTTTAAAAGCCTTATTTGTGTGTTTGTGCCATTTACACTTCCATGGTCAGAGGTGGAAAGGTTAGGCAGGGATCTGTGTGGGTTGCAGGTGCAAAGGTGTGCATTCTGTATATGGGGAATTATGGGAGAGGTCACAGAAGGGTCACCTCTCCCACGCTACTCATGCAAATTTGTTTGGGAATTTAGACATTATTACTGATGGCTTTCCCTTTGCCCATGTGCCTTTCCAGTGTTAGACCTGTAAGAATTCCCCATCACCAAGTGCTTAGAAATGATTAGTCAGACCTTCCCCACATTAGGACTTGGGCTTAAAAATATAAAGCCAATTACTTTCTTTATTACAATGTCCTTAAAGTTTCATATTTTAGATCTTTTCTCTGAAAACGTGAGAGACATATATTTATTTTTTTAAAATCATATAGATAACATAAATAAGCAGCAGTACCTGACTTACAGATGCAACATTACCTTCTTATCCTGGTGTGACCACCTCAAATGGACAATTGGAGAGATGATGGTGACCAGGCCAGTGATGAGACTCCAAGGAGTGGCAGTAAGGACAACATCTGCCTGGCATATTTCTGCCTGCCTGCGTAATCACACCCAGCTTTCTATTGTTCCAGGACTTACTCAAGCATATAATAGAGTTTCAATGAGTTCAAACCTCCTGTTTTAGATGGTGTTTTAGTGAGTTGTTTTTCTGCCTCAGCATGGATTGGACTTTTTTCTCCCCCAGCTCTGTCAGATGCAGGGAAGTAAATGGAGAGAGTGTGAAGGAAATCCTGGGTTGTAAATGCTGACTACACAGCTGTATCATGGATTTTAAAATGCAGGAAACAAAAATATTCCCTAAGTGATATTACTTGTGACACTTGATTACTTGTGACATTACCTGGGCTACTGCTCAGTAGCCTCTGTCTGTGGTCAGAAATAACCTCAGACCCCAAACACCTCTTGCCATGCACAGATCCTGCATCCACAGGTGAAATTCCAACCTGGTGAAAAGGAACTCCTGTGGCAGAGCCAGGGATTCACCCAGGGAAGGTGGCAATGCCAGGCAGGTTTTTGTACCCTGGAGTGTTGCCCGATAATTTGGTTGCAGATTCACAGTGTTAGTTCAAGGAATGTGTTTAGTTTTGCTGGGATCACATAAAGAGTCATGGGCAGTGATGCTGGATCTAAAGGGTCTTGTCTCCTGAGCCCTGGGCTGTGTCTTCTGAGTCACGTGCAATTCAAAAACGGAGAAATCCGTAATTCAAGGGGAAAAAAAATTAGAAATCCCTACTAATTAATGAGGGAAAATATTTAAAATAATGTATTAAGTGTTTCTGGACCTATTTGGTAATAAACACTTGTATTTAAGTACACAAATGATTGACTCATGTGGGACAGGAATGGGAACAGGATTTGGGTGCCAGCTGAGCCAATGCTGAGCCAGGTCTGTGTGCCCCTACTCCTAACTCCTCTCAGCCAGGCTGGTTTAAACTGTTTGAATGACTGGTCCCAGCTACCCCAGCTGATTTTTATTTTTTTTCCTTATTTTTTCCTGCCTGAAGAGAATTAAAGTGCTCATTTGAACTGCTTTGCCAACAGATCTGTTCAGAACCTCCAGCAAAAGGGTTTTAATGAGCAGCTGGGGGAGCAACTTCTTCCTGGCACAGGCTGCTCCTAGAGAGGTTATCCATGCATATCCTTAAGACATTTTAAGAGACTGCACATTTTTCCATCTTTAAATCATATGAAAAGTGACTTCAGGTGTTGCAGAGCTGTAAGTCATTTGATTCCTGGTGCCCACACCTGTCATTAGCACATCCCTTTAATGATCAAGGCTGGACTGTTCAAACGAGGGATCCCTTGGGCAGCCAGCAGGACAGAGCTGAGCACATCAATCCTGCTTCTTAATTAGATCCCAAAATCTCCAAGTAAAAATCCAGTGATGTTTTAACCAGTTCTTGTATAATTGCTATCTTGGTTGATTTATTTAATTTTTTTTCCGGAGGATTTCCAGCCTGGATTTAGGAAATCACACTTAACCTTAAGCATGTAAATAACCTCATCTCTGCACAGCAATAATTCAAGCAGCTGTTCAGTCACAGGAACACCTTTGGAAGTTATGGGAGTGCATAAAACTTTGGCTCAATAGATATCTAACATTAAACAGATATCTCTGTACTTTGCTCCACCCAGACCTTAAATATGTAATTTAAGCAGATGGGTTTCTTTTCCCAATGATTTTAATAAGAGATCAGTGAGGGAATGTGGTGTGTCAGATGCAGTGGTGGCTCTGGAGAGTGCAGGGATGGATTAAAAAAATTCCCATCTCTTTTACTTTCCTTTTTCAAGCCTATAAAAAAGGAATCTCATCCTTTTTTTTTCAGGTGAGCAAATGAAAGGGCTGCTCTCCAAACAGCTTCACCCAAATGTCCAATTTCTTTCTGGGCATTTGGTCATTTGAATTAAAAAAACTGTCTGGTGGGCAGATGTGCTTTGAGAGACTTCTCTGAGCTTTCTCAGAGGGAAAATATTTAAAAATAAACACACTAAGGGCAATACCATGCATGGTGGTTTATTAGCCATTGTTCTGGGTGTATGACCCATCACTCTGCCTTAAAATACACACAGCAGCAAGTTCCTGTGGCTTAGCAGTCCCAAACCTGTGCTGTTTGTCTTGTTTTCTCTGGTGGACAGCATCCCATTATTTTCACACTCCCTGGTTATATTTAATGCAAGGAGGATACAAGTCCTTTAAAAAAAAAAAATTCACTTCAGTGGTGCTCTATGCATTTTTATTCCTGAATATTAAGTCCCAATTTTTATAGCCTTAGCTCAATCTGGGGCTTCATAAAACATCATAAATTGGAGCTTAGCTTTACAGGCAAGCAAGATGATTTGATAAGCACAGGATTGCCCCTACTACATCAAATAACGTTTCCTCCCTGAGTATCCAGCAGCTCTGAGTTATGGCTCTGCTCAGTAGCCAGCCAAGACATATAAGAGGCCCCTGCAATTAACTCCTTGCATCTTGTCTCTTTTTTTTTTTTTTTCCACGGGGAAAGAACGAGAAAAGTTCTTCAAACCAGGTATTTTCTTCCAATTTTACCTTGTAGCAAAGTCAGCCAAGTGCAACCTCTTGTCAGCACAACCATTATCTATAATTTACATGCAAGAAGCAGCGAAGTTTTCGGGTGAAATGGATGCAAAGCCAGGAACCTCTGCCTGTTCCATCAGCCAGCCCTGCCAGTACAGGAGCTGCGTCAGTGGCAGTATTAAGGGCTATTAAGCTGCCTTTGATGTATTGCTGGGTTTTGGGATGATTTTCTAGTTTTTATTATTCCTCTGCCTATCATTTGCTATTTTTAAATGGGATCTGCTATTATGGGATACAAGCAGCCTGTCCTTCAGAGGAGACTCTGCACCAATAGCCCTTGTGCTCGTCGGTGGCGTGTCCAGGGGGATGCTGCTGCTCCCCTGGTATTTCGGTGTCCTAGGCACCACTTATACAATTTATCATCAAAGCAGGTTGTGATATCCAAGGTTGTGAGCAGGCACAGGAGCTGCATACGGAATGTTTCTGCTGTTTGGAGCCCCGTGGGTTTAACTCGGTGCAGATCCCTGTGGGTGCTGCCAAACCCGCTGCTCCCTCTGGCTCTGCCCTGCTGGGCAACTGGGGCTGCTCTCCCCAGATTCTTCTCCTTGGTTCAACATGATTCTCCTTAGATAACCCACCTTTAGGAGGGCAGTGAGGATGGTGAAGAGCCTTGAGGGGAAGCCATGTCAGGACACTGAGGGCACTCGGTGTGCTCAGCTGGAGAAGAGGAGACTGAAGGGAAACATTACTGCAGTTACAACTTCCTTGGGAGGGACAAAGGAGGGGCAGGACTGAGCTCTGCTCTGGGGGGGGGACCAGGGACAGCACCCAGGGAATGGTCTGGAGTTGTGTCAGAGCAAGGTCAGGTTGGATCTCAGAAAAAGGTTCTTCCCCTAGAGGGTGGTTGGGCACTGCCCAGGCTCCCCAGGGCAGTGGGCACAGCCCCAAGGCTGCCAGAGCTCCAGGAGGATTTGGATGATCCTCTGGGGCACAGGGGGTGACTCTTAAGGATGGGCCTGTGCAGGGCTGAGGGTTGGACTCGATGATCCCTGTGAGTCCCTCCCAACTCAGCACAGTCTGGGATTCTGTGACCTTTCTCCATCCATGGTCAGGTAGCACTCACTCAGCCACAGCTGTTTCGAGGGGTTTCCATGGAATCATAGGCTCACAGGCTGCTTTGGGTTGGAAGGGACCTTAAAACTTATCTAGTTTTTCATGAGGTTTTTCTCCAAAGCCCTGCACAGTTTTAGAATCACAGAATCAAAGTACAGCCTGAGTTGGAAGGACCCACAGGGACCATCGAGTCCAACACAGGGCTGATTTTAAGGCTAATTCAATACCTGGGTGACATGTAGAGGTGAGAAAAACAACGAGATTGTTGAGAAAAGAATAGCATTTAATGAACACTGAAATGTATTATTCCCTTTTTAACAGAGCTGCCTAAAAACTATTGATTTCGCTGCCCACAGATTTCTAATAATAAAAAATTTAAAGCCTTCCAATCATTCCCCCAAATCAGGTTTATTTCCAGCATGAGTGAGCTCAGAAATTCTCCAGTTAGAACTGTGGGGATTGGATCCTCCAAATTAACAAATTCCTCTTCAAATCTAACAAAATACTGTGTTCATGTGCACCCTCACCCTGGGAGTTGGCATTGCCTGGTAAGAAAACCCAAAATGTGGTTGGTGTTCAGCTGCTCTGGCTCAACCACCTTAATGAACCCTCCCCACACAGACTTGTTCTCCTAATTCTATTTACAAATATTCTTTGACCAAAATTAGTTTGTTTTGTCCTTGCCTGTCACTCCCACTAAACCTTTAACCTCCCATTAAACTTTTTAGGCCAGTTCTGGGATGACAAGGCTTTAGATGCAACATCAAGGCACCTCACCTGGCCCTTGAGTGCTGTTGCAGCTACATCTGTGTTCATTTTTACTGTTAATTTGACTTCTTCTTTTCTTCATTTCATTGCTGATAAGGTGCCCCAACTTTTGGCCAAGCTACTGGTTTTCCTTGCAGTGGGGTTATCCAGTGCATTGCTGGCAGTGCCTTTAGGGGGAAATACATAAGTTGGAAATCAAGCTTCCAAAAAAACCCAACAGCACTTCTGATTAGGATCTCATATTGTTATCCTTCCTGCTTCATTTGTTTTCCAGATGGGCGAAATAAAGGTCAACAACCCCAGGGCAACGATCTGATTGGAAAGAAATGTGATTTCTGAAAGGGAAATTTGCAAAAAATAGCCATAACCAAGAAATGAGAAACATTTTAAGGAATTGGCAGTTCAGGCTAATCTTCCATGTAGTTTATCTTTGTGAATTGGTGATATTTTATTGTCCGTGCAAATATACTGAGCATCCAGTCCTGCTCTTTTTTGTGGCGTTCTTGAGTTATTTTTCTTTATTCAAATTTGCGTATCGTGAACAAGGAAGATAAAGAGGACCATCATGCATTTAGTTAAAAAAGCGGCACACTGTAGTTACTACGGCCGTAATTTCCCCGCAGGGAGAAGCCGGAGCTGCCACCTCCCCAGGCTGGCTGGGAGCTGCTCTTCCCACGTTCCCTCCCCTCCCGTTCCCTCACGTGCCTCCCCATGCGCTTGCTCTGGCACATCGTGGGATGCGCTATCCCTGGATCCTCCGTGGCTACTCGTGGATGAGGTCGGTGCTTCCCATGGAGGTCATCAACTCCCTCGCACCCATCGCGGGGCGAGGCTGTGACCGGAGCATCCCTTTTCCACGTCTCACCCCGGCCCGGGAGCCGGGATGTGGAGCCGCTGCCGCCTCCCGAGCGTGCCTCCTCCCAAAATCGGGGTCATGTCTCCCTCTAGGGGCTCGCGACGAGGATGAAACCACCCCCCCTTTCCCTGCCAGAGGAGGCTTCAAACTTGCTGCGAGCCCGTGTCGGAGAAAAAAAGGTGTCTCAGCGTGTAGGGGCTGTAACGTGACCCCGAGCGAGTGCCCGCGGAAAAGGCAGTTTAAAAGCTATATGTTAACAAGGTTTTCTGGCAGAAGTTAAATTCCTGCCTCCTCTCTGGGCTAGGAGGAGGCTGGACTAGGAGCTGATGTGTTTTTGCTGGATGGATGAAGGTCCAAGGGTTTTGTCCTTGCTCTGTGCCGTGTCCCCAGCCCGGGCAGAGGTGACACTGCTCCTGCACCCCCAGACCCTCTCTGCGTGCCCATCACCCTCCTCCAGAGCATCCTTAGGCATTTTGGAGGTGGATGCTGCTGTCTGCTCTTCCAGAGGGTGCTTTGCTGATCACTGATGCATCTTAGTGTAAGGTCAGGGATGGGGACAGGGATATACTCCCCAGAGCAGAGAGCAAAGAAGAAAACTGAGTGTAACATCAGGCCATTTATTTCAATGTTTGCTGAAATGGAAACACAGAACTGTTTAATTGCTGTGATACAGTAAACAAAATTCATTGACATGAATTTGGAGTTTTCAGTTTAATTTGACACCGTTGTGGACTTTCAGGGGAGTTTATGTTTTTTGTTTTTGCAGTAACAAGAGCAGTGGGAATTTCCCCCTGTTTAGTGGCCAGGCAGCCATGAGAATCATTCTGTGCCACTGTTGACCCGGTATTGATCTGAAAGTCTGAGAAGACAAGAGGTCTAATAAATAAATATAAATCAATAAATTCAATCAAAATATAAAGGACAGTCTTCCAAGAGGCACAAGTGGGAATTGCAGAAATTGAAAGGCAGCCCATGGAATTTGAATGCCTCGGCTGGTTTGGTGGGAGAAGTCAAGCAGAGCTCTCAAAGATCTCTCTTTTACTTTGGGGACACAGAGACTCATTTTGCCAATTTTAATAATCTAAAATTTAGGCTGAGGCTTCTTCCCAGTCAGCTGAGAGCTGGGATGAGTCATGTTCTGGAGGAGGGTGCTCATTAGCTGCAGTTCATCATCGGATGGGACGTCAGTGCCTAATTTTTGGATGACCCAAGTTAGGCGCAGTTTCTCTCATCCCTCTTGACAATCCCTTCGTGGGCTGTTGCAGCCTTTCCCCAGGGGGTAACAGAGAGTCCTGTTTACCACAGCAATTATTTCCACTGCCCAAAAGCTATTCATCTTTTTTGAAATTCTGGTTCTTCACTCAGCAGAGCTGGAGGATCTCTAGAAAGATGTAAGGGGGAGTGTTGCTGATAAATAAACTAATGAATTTTTGAAAGAGCCCAAACCAATTTGGCTGATTATTTTTTTTCTTCCACTGCAGTGTAAATCAGGAATAGCTCCTGAACAGCCAGCTTGGTGTGCAGTTTGTATAATGCTGATGAGCTTTTGGGTCTTGCAGGATGAGTTCACTGCTGAAACCAGGATACATCAGATAGGGGCAAACCCTACGTAATAATTACCAGTTGTTTGTTTATGTTAACCCTGACTGGGGCTTGGAATGAGATGATCTTTAGGGTCCCTTTCAACTCAAACCATTCTGGGATTCTAAATGTAGGCTTTAGTTATGCTCAGACTGGAACTGGAGGATTTGGGGGTTTGAGGATCTGTATGTGTTTGTGCTGCAGAATTAAAGGCTTTGCTCAATACAAGCTCTCACAGCCCAATGGAAAAGACATACAACTGACTATAAAAGCTTTGAATTGGGCTAGAATAAGGAAAAAGTACTCAGTGATTACCAGGAAAACAATCCTTTTTTGGTGTTTTGGCTGAATTTGTGTTATTCCTCTGAAAGCCGTTTTCTAAACATGGATGTGCTGGAGGATCTGGGAGAATTGTTCTCATCCCACCCCACCTTCAGCAGATCCATGCCAGGGAAGCAGAGCATTGATGCAGGAGATGTTTTACCTGCCTGCTTGTCTCTCTCCTGCCAGTCACTGAGGGTGAGTTTGGCCCTTAAAACTTCCTTTCTTTCTTTTTGGCTCTTCTGTGTGTGGGTGCTTTGGCTCAGGGCCCTCTCAGGGGAGGTGAGACCAGCCTTGGCGGTGAGGTCCCAATCTAGGGGTGTCCCAGGCTCCTCACTGTGCCCTGACCATTGAAGTATTAGAAATATTAGGGCCAGGAAGAGCCTGTGTGTGTCTCTAGGAACAGGAGCAGGAAGGAGCCAACATTCACGTGGTCAGACTGGGGGATGTGTAAATAAGGAGTAACCAGCACAAGCCAGAGAGAAGGATGCTGATATTGCATTAAGGATGGGAATTGACCTTTTAAATTTTTTTTATTTATTTATTTTTAGATACAGAAATTCAGGGCCAGATCTAATAAAAGGCTTAGGATCTAAAGTGGGTTTAGGATCTAAAGTGGGTTTAGGATCTAAACTGGGTTTAGGATCTAAACTGGGCTGTCCCACTGACATTTGCCTTCAGGCCACACAAGGGCAACATTGGGACTCAGCATGGTAAGTGGACCCTTATGGCCACTCAGACCTGCTGGGACCAAAATAAGCCCCTGATTTCAATGGCAAAAGAGTCCCTGGGACTTCAGGAAGGTGGCCTGAGTTCTGCTGTCGGTGGTGGTGGTTTGTGGCTGCTGTGGGTGCTTTCTCAGATTTTCTGCTGATTATGCTGGAGCAATATTGCAAGGAATTTATGCATAATGGACATAAATCTCGCTATATGAGCCACCTGAGAGGCAAGAAAAATGGGCTCTGTCAAGGATCTACATACAGAGATACATTAAACAGGAGCCCTCCGTAGAGCAGGAGCTTCGCTTTCCAGTGGAGGTTTGGGGGAATAATGAAGAATAAAATTAGCACTTTGGTAATGCATTAAGCCTTTTGGGGGGGTTTCACTGGCAGCTTTTTATAGCCTGAAAGGATAAATGGTGCTGCTAATAAATTTTTCTAATTTTTAAAGCCATCTTCCAAAGGAAGCTGCAGAAAGCTTTTGCTTGCCCGGTTGTGGAGTGGGAAGAGCGGCTCAGCTGGGACTGCAGGCCACTGTTGGAGCTTCCAATTAGCCAAACAGACAGGGAAAGCAGCTGCCTGCCAGGACAGGAGGGTCTCTGCTGGATGTGACAGAGGCTGTGCACCCCATGTCATCCCTCACAATCCTGCACAGGGGCTGAGCGAGGCTGGTTCTGTGTCCACACAAATTGGCCAAGCCCCGATTGTCCATCAGAGTAGGGTTGGTTAAGGATGGTTTATCCCTCTGCCTCTTCTCTTCTACCAGGATATTTTATCAGTGATTGAGACCTGCCAACTGGTGTTGATAAAAGGGGTTTAAAGACAAAAGCACAGAACGAAGCTGTGCTTATTTCTTTCGGTGTGCTGGTTGTGCCGAAGGGGAGCGGGATGTCACTGAGGAGCGTACGAGCCCCTTCCCGGCACATCTCTGTGGCTCTGGCTTTGTTACACATATTCTCCTAAATTATTTTGTTGCTATAGCAATACTTTTCTGTGGGCCTAATCCTTTCTCATTTACAGTGAAGCCCTTTACTTTGCTCTCTCAGTGCAACGGGGTCTTTACTTTGGCAAATTACCTTTCAAATTACACCTCGAGGTTACGTTTGCTTTTCAGTGCTAATCTGGATCAGGGAATTCTTAATTTGGGTTAAAATGGATTTGGAAATTCTTAGTAAAATAAGTGCCAAGGGATCACATCTGTTAAACTATAATATATATTGTGTGCATTTATATACATGTGTGTGTGTATATCTTTGCAATCAAAATAGATCTTCTCATCCTCTTACATCCCCTGTATGGAGAGGTAAGTGTGGGGGAATGAGAAATATATAAGAAACTCTGTATGCTCCACATTTACAATTTCTGAATTACATTATCGCTATATCCCTCCTCAGAATTTAAAAAACTCCTCTCAGTCAAAAGTTTTTATTCCCAACCCTGTGGCAGGAGAAGAGGAGGGAACATTGAGGGATGGCACAAGGCAAAGCAGTGAGCTCTGATGGTTCCCAGCATTGGTGGCTTTGTTCCAATCCATCATTTTTTTTCTTTCCTGTTTTTTCCATCAGTTTTCCTTTTTTTGTGTGTGTGTGTGCATGTGTATCTATATGTGTGTGCATGTTTTTTTGCAGTGCTCTTGGGCCAAGTCTCTGCTGTCCCTCGCTCTGGGTCGTTGCAACTCTCAGCAATCCTTCACTGTGTGGTTTGTGGATCAGCAACAGGGCTCAGAGATTAAAATTACAAGATTTAAATGACAAAATAGTTCCTTTGGATTGTACATGTGTATGAAAGTCAGGTTCAAGGTGAAAGAATCAACTTGTTTGCTTTGTACTAGTAATAGTTATTGATCAATATTCTCTTATATTAATTTTTAATGGCAACTTTAGGAACGAGACCAGATTTCGGATGATCTTTTCATGATATCCTAAAAGAGTAATCATAACCCCAGCTATACCACAAGCTTGCAAAATTAGTAATCAGGAAAGGTTAATAAACAAATATGTATATATATAAAGGTTAATAAATATAACTCAGGTTGTTGAGCAGCAGAAAGCAGCTTTTGAAGGGCAAAACCAGGCTGGATTCTGATATTATCATCTAAAATAAAAGCATTTAAAGTCCAGCACTGAATTCATTGCACTGAATTCAGCCAGAAGATCTTGGGCTGGTGGCAAGTGCTGAATATGGACCACAATGACCTCGTTAGGCTCACAGAGCTTGGCACACCTTGGAATTCAGCCCAATTTATTCAGGGATGCTCCTATAGGCAAATCTATTCAGATGCATCAAGTCTTTCAACTATTCCCACTTGGGTAAGAGCTTCCAGCTCCTCCAGCCTTCCCAGCTGACAGATGGGGATGTTTCAGCTTCCACTGCTCTGCTTTAACACACTCGTGTCCTTTCCTTGTGGATGAGGTCCTTCCTGCCCAGAAATGAAGCCCTGGTATCTCCCTCTGGGATGGGCAAGGTGGGCACAGTAGGGTTGAGTGAGAGCCATAGGCACAGAGGAGAATAATTAATTTCTCAGTTTAAGAAAGAGAAAATACAGAGGGGATTCATGATTTACAGAGGATTTTCCCCTGAAATCTGTTGTTTCTAAATTCCTGTGACATTTAAAGACCGATGTCATAATTTACAGATCAGGAAACGAGTCCACACCAGTCTGTCCCAGCAGAGCTGGGTCTCAGAGATTCCCTGTGATTGATGTTTTTCTCTCTTTCATTGCAGTTATCAATGTGCCTGAACATTTCATAGAATTTTTAATTTTTTTTTCAGGATCTAGCATTTCTTTTTCTTGCCTTTTCAAGAGACCCAGCAGGAATTATCCTGGCCTTATTTTCTGTGCCTTTGTTTCTGTTCACATTCCATAACAATTATTGCTGGATTATAACATCTACTTCAGGCTAATACACAATTTTCCGTCATTTTTCCCTGAGATCCTTTTTTTGTAAGTCACTTCCCTGTGCTACTCTTCCCAAACTGAGCTATTCCTGTGCTGGTCCCACATGGAATGTCCTTGAATCCTTTTGTAAGGCACAAACTCCTCTGGAGCCACCATGGCTTTCTCTGGAGATCTTCAATTTTCTTGACTTCAAAAGTCTATTTGTTATTTAAGGGCATGGGATGTTCCTGCTCTGTACACAGAACACATTTTAACATCCTCTCTTAAGTGTAATTGGAGGGAGCTGTCTTTGATGTCTATTGTAATAATTTCCCCTAAGGGCTGCAGGATTGGTCAAAATCTATGCCAGTCTCTGGATATTTGCCTTTTTTATTTTTTGCCTTCAAATAATGTCTGATTTTTATTTCATAAAATCCTAAAATGGGAATATTTTATGTAAGATTTAAATATTAGTTTAGTTTGGGGGGAGGGAGAAACTGTAAGTGGGTATATTAATATTCTACAGTAATATTTCAGAGGAATTATTGTATTTGCCTTAATTTCCCTCATTTTAGCACAGTTTGTCTGGCTTTTTCTTCTTCTGGATGTTTTATATATATATATATATATATATATTTATATATATACTGAGTGGGGGAGTTGCAGGAACCAAATTGCTTCTGGGGGTTGGGAACAGAAGGGAGGAGGAGTCTGTGCCATGTTCTGAAATATCCTAATGACCCAAAGCCCCTTCTGAGGTGGTAGAAACAAGTTAAGCAAAAAACCAAGTGTTTTCTGCTCATACCTAAAGTCCTTTTGCTAAATTTCTGCCCAGTGTTTGTGGACCTCTCTCCATCTCCATCGTGAACCTTAATGATACTTTAGAGAACTTGGTGCTGTGAATTGCCTTTCTAGACTAAGATTTCCATTTTTGGGTGATATTTCAGCCATCTTTTCTTTTTCATACTAAGTGTTCCGTGCTTTGAATACTAATTTTTGGTGACCAATTAATTTTTATCATGGCCATATAACAGAACTAAGATAAGCATCATTTTTTGTTGTTTATTCCCCAACGCAACAAATCAATTTTACATTTTGAGTGGGAGGAAAACTTAACTGGAGCTGGGAGAAATATAGATAACTGTGTGTCTTTGTTAGGCCACAAAAATAAAGAGATCTCACAGCTTTTTAATCATGGATTCTCAAGGTCTATATTTAATATCTGGGGTTTAGCATAATTAATTTCATAGTTGAATTTATCATCAAATTCATTAAGTTTCATCTGAATGCATGTGATAAATTGTTCTGGATAAATAATCATCCACCTCTGCCATTGTTGGGAGAAGAGTTCTAAGTTGGACTTTGAGGCCTTGGGAATCTTGTGTCAAGGGAAGGGAATGGAGCTGGGGAAGGGGCTGGAGCAGCAGGAGCAGCTGAGGGAGCTGGGGGGGCTCAGCCTGGAGAAAAGGAGGCTCAGAGGGGACCTTCTGGCTCTGCAACCCCCTGACAGGAGGAGGGAGCCAAGGGGGGGTCAGGCTCTGCTCCAAGGAACATGGGACAGGAGGAGAGGGAACGGCCTCAAACTGTGCCAGGGGAGGGTCAGTTTGGATACTGGGAAAACTTTCTTCACTGAAGGGTGGTCAGGCATTGGAATGGGCTGCACAGGGCAGTGGTGGAATCCCCATCCCTGGAAATGTAGACAAGTAGACACTTGATTGTGGCCCAGGTGGCCCCTCTCAATATGGTTTAGTGGCCTTGGTGGTATTTGGTTGAAGGTTGGAGTTGGTGAGCTTGGAGGTCTTTTCAGCCTTAATGATTCTGTGATCTTCCTACATCGACATGTTGGTGGTGTTGGTTCCCAGCAACCATTCCTCTACCACCTGACACATCCCTGTCTGCTCCAGGTGCTCTCACACCTGGCTGGACACTGGGATGTCTTCCACCAAACCAGGGGAAAACCCACTGATGTATCTGCAGCCATCCCAGAACTGAGGTATCTGATGTGATCTGCTGTTACCTCCGAGCAGGGAATACATATGCATGTTGCATTATTTACCCTCAATCAGCAAAATATAGGCCAGCTTTGAAATGCAAATAAGCTGCTTCATGTACCAGGCAAAGCCTGCAGTAAGCTGAGCCTAGAGACCTTCCAAAGGAGGCCACGAGGATGGGGAAGGGCGTGGAGGGGAAGCCTTAGGAGGAGCAGCTGAGGGCACTTGGAGAGGAGGAGGCTGAGGGCAGAGCTCACTGGGGTCTTTAACATCATCCCCAGGGGCAGAGGAGGGACAGCTCCGATCTCTGCTCTGTGTGACAGTGACAGGACCCCAGGGAACGGCTGGAGCTGTGCCAGGGAGGTTTAGGTTGGATCTCAGGAAAAGGTCCTTCCCCCAGAGGGTGGTTGGGCACTGACCACGCTCCCCAGGGCAGTGGTCACGGTCCCAAGGCTGCCAGAGCTCCAGGAGGGTTTGGACAACGCTCTCAGGGACGGGGGGGATTGTTGAGGTGTCTGTGCAGGGCCAGGAGTTGGACTGGATGATCCTTGTGGGTCCCTTCCAGCTCAGGAGATTCTGTGATTCTCCCAAAACACACCATTTTGTTGTTCAGACAGTCCTGTGGTCACTGGCAGGCCGAGCTCACTCAGGGTACAGCCTCCAGTGGAAAACAATCTCTGCTTTTCATCTGTTCTCCTGGTTCTGAAGGTCCAGGTTCCCTCCAGGTCCCCATTTGCAGGACACTCCCAGGCATGTGCTGCATCTGCTCCCTGGAGTCTCCCAGCACCCCGTGCTCCCGGGCACTAACAGCTTGCAGGTGCCGGGCCCATGTGTGCTGCACATGGGCTAAATTGGGGCTTTTCACACAGCCATCACATTTGCTTAGGAAGAAAGTTCCTTCCCAGGGCAGAAACACAACGTGGGCCTTTCTAGTGCCATCTGGTAAGAATAAACGGGGCAGCAGAGGAATTCTGTTGTCTCCAGGAATCCAGGCAGAAGTTCCCCACTTATTGCACCTGAAAACGTGTCTCCTGCAATGGCCATCAAACCCAGTTCTAACACGTGCAGACAAGCCCCTAAGTGCTGTTTTGATTCCACGGTAACCTGAGCAAAGAGTGAGGGAATCCCACGAAGAGGGGAGATTGTCTTGTTAACAACATGAGCATTGGAAAAGAGGGAAAATACATCCAGTAGAGCAGATGGAGAGAGATTATGGAAATACCAGACTCAGATCTCTATGCACAGTTTTCCAGCCTCCTGACTCAGTGGTAGAAGAAAAAACTTGGCTCCTTCCACAGAACTTTTTACTCCCTAAATAAAATTATTACTCAGTATTATCACATCAAAAATAATACTGTCATACACCCATCCCCTAATAGTTATCACTCCAGTCCCAATTTTTTCGTTTTTAAATACCATTTGAATAATATATATTATAAATTTAAATATTATATATGTTTATACAAATCAATAATATATCTAAATAGATATATACTTTATAAGTATATATAAATACTTACATATATATAAGTACTACTTTTCTAACATAAATTTTAGTCAGCCTTCTCAAGAAAAATAATTTTTATAGCTCTCTTTCCTTACCATCCTTCATCCCGGGTGATATTCTTGGCTGAAATTTCCAAGGAATGTCCAAATTTAATTGTATTTACATTTGTCTGTCCCAACCTTCAGTCCATAAGAGTCTGGCTCTGATATTGGATCCTCCACGGGTTGGTGCTACTGAGTGTGCCCAATACCTGCACAATTCCAAGAAGAAACACATCCTTTCTTCATGAGTGACATGTAGGAAAAATGGGATGAGGAGAAGCAAAGTGGGTAACGTTGCACCACTTTTCTGCACAGCACTTCCATACTAGAAATGCAAAATGCTTGGCACTAAGAGCTAGGGGAGGAATTAGAGAATGAAGATTTATTAATCCCAGTTGTTCAAATTCCAGCTCACATAACATCTCTTTTCCCAGGAGCGTAGATTTTTATGCTAAAACTCCTCTTTTGGAAGTGTCTGGAATATTTTTCTATTACTTCGTTGTTCATGCTGAGCCATTGATTTTTTTTCTTGGCTCTAATCAGATGTTATTGCTTTCTCTTAATTTAGTTTTATAGCTGTTTAATGGAGGCTGTTCCTAAATGGTAGGGGAAAAAAAAAATTCCAGAGGATTTAAGGAGCTAGAAAAATTCTTGGAATCTGATTTGTGGTGGATTTCAGGTAGGAAGGGGCAACTCCTGCTCTCCATCCTCACCCAGGCTGCACAGCACTGCAGATGAGATCATTTAGTCAGTTAAAAGTCATCCTGAAGCAAAAACAACTTCCAGATGTTCCTCTAATTTTGCAGGACACTGAACTGTGAACAGTCGTTAAACTTTATCCCTTTTGCTTCCTGAGTTTGCCGAGAGAGAGAGAAACAGATAAAAGAATGGGGAGGAAAAAAAAAAATCCCAACTCACTGCTGGGAGATAATTGTGTGAGGGAAAACTCTGGAGCAAATACATTTATTGTGGGGAAAGGGAAAAGGGGAGAAGTGCAAGAGGGAGGTCTGGGAGCTCATCCCTGCCCTGAAGAGTGAGATCAACCCCAGGTCTGCCAAAGCTCAGTCTTGGTAAAGTCAAGTGTTGGAAACCTTCCTGCAGAGAGAGATTTGTTTGACAGTTATCACTTCCCCTATAATTGAGAACACGAGCCTGAGATCTGTCAGGAGAAAGGGGTTTTCTTTTAAAATTAATTTTCACTTGCTGAAGAACAAGCTCCTGCCTCCCCGTCCTCCCCAACCCTGCATTACCACAGTGGGAATCAAGGATATTTTCTCCTAAAATGCTGTTTCCAGGACTGTGAATTAAATCTTCCATAAAATTTTCATCAAGATCTTGCAGCTTCAACTTTAAAAAGCATGTACTTATTAAAACTCTTCTGACTAGGTGTTTAATACAATATTGACATCCAGTAATTAGTTTATCCATGATATCCTTCAATTCTTTTCTGCCAATTAGCGCTGCAGTTTTCACTTTTGCCTGTCATGGATATAACCAGAGAAGATGCCATTAGATTTTGGTTTGTTCCTTTTTTTAGGTGGTTTTTCCATTTCTTTTTCATCCATTTAATGCTGGAAGCTGTTCTGAGACAGGGAGATTTGCCAATCACCCCAACATCCAGCCTGCGATGCCTCTTTTTTCAGGAGAAACAACTCAGCTCTAATCCACCCAGACAATTCTGTCCATAAATTAGCACATGCTCAGTGTGGGTGACTCGCTGTTGTTGCTGCTTTAATTCCTCACGTGACAGTTGAATGGAAAACCAAGTGGATTTCAAACAGCTCTAATTTGTATTTACCAGCTACGAGCCAGTAAGATCATTTCATGTGGTTGCAACACTGTTTGGAAAAGACCCAATACAGCCTTTTTCTCTATTTTCCCTGTAAATGGTGTCACTTTCCATTAATATCGTCTCTGGTTTTGTTGAAGCAGCTCCTGTGTTTTTTTGTTGGTTCTCTGGATTAGTCTGGCTGTTCTGCATTTGACAACAGTTATCAAATCTCCCCTGCAGCGGCCTGACTGTCAAGGATATGATGGTCAAATGTTTCACATATTGCAATCAAACCATTTGTGTTTGGTTTGAAGAATTCCAAAAGAAAGCTGTCAGCTAAGAAATGAAGCTGAAGTAGCCCGAAGCTTTTGGAGCATGTTGATCCAATTATGATGATCCACTCATATCCTTCAGCCTTTTTTTTTTTTTTTTTTCAAAATCAATTTTCATTTTAGCTCAGGGGACGGGTTTTTTCGGTAATGCAGAGAAACATCTGTAAGGGTATTTCAGATGTGTTGTTTCAGGAAATTTCTTTTTTTGTGTGTGTGCTAGAGAGCATTGAACTCTCCGTGGATTTTGCAAGTGGCTTTTGTCTCCAGCACACACACATTTCTATGCTACGTTGTCTGTACATACATGGACACACATAAAAACAATACCTACCAACCTGAATATGAAATGGAAATCAGTTTACGTGTGGTTAATCTGGTTACTTGAACCTGAGGGGGAAAAAAACTACAGCAAAACTCCAAGGGGTTAAATTGCCAGCACAGAAGGATGAATAAACCTAAACCAAGAGCATTGTGGACCAGATTCCCAGCTGGTGTTTAACAGGGAAGCTGTTTGTCACCAGCAGGGCTCCATCCTGGAGAGACGCTGCCGCCTGTGACATGTTGACATGACAAGTCAGTGGGCAGATAGCTCCTTTCACTGCTTTAGCTGAAAAATAACAGTTGAAACCACTTAATATTTGTTATTCTGCTGCCAGGGTGTTGTTGCTGGTGAGCCTCAATGTCTTTGTCCCCAGGGCAGACTGTGAGCGATGCCTGGTGTGAAGGGTGTGGTGATGAGGACCAAACCATGTCCACCCACATTGCCCCCCTGCCATGGGGACACAGCATTTGCAAGTGGGACATCAGAGCTGATCCAAGAGTGCTGTGCCAGCCTCATCTCAGGTAATGGGCTGTCACTGTGCTGTTTTCGTGTCACATGGCAAGAATTTAACCAGTGTAATTAATTCAGGAGATATTCCAAGTCCTTGGCCATGGTAGTAAGAATTAGGGCTGGGTATTATCTTTGGGATGACACCGCCTTTGGAACTATGGACTCTCCATGTCCAACAGAGACATGAGATCCCTGATGCTGGGAGCAAAGTGAGACCCAAATCAGGCCCTCAGCCCTTTGGTCAGTGTTCCTGTTAGATCCAGTCCTGCTGGTGATTCCCTAAGCCCTGTCCCACCATCATCCCCCACACCCTGTCCTCCTCTTGGGCAGGAGCTCTATAAACTCTTCAAACTGGCACTTTTTTCCCAGCCCACACTCCCAGCAAGCTGCGAGTCCGGTGACCTTTTGGAGATCCAAAAATGCTGTTCAGAAACCACCTGTATAAAATCTCCCACATTTAACCCCACAGGAAGAATTTTGTGAGTCCTCCAAACCTCCAGGAAAGGAAATCTGACCTTTACCTCACAGTTCATCTTTGAGCTTCATTTAATGATGCTTCTGCTCTGAGAATGCACTACTCTGAGATAAGGAGGGGCGGCCTGGCTTTAGCAGCAAGAAATACTTCCAACTTTTTGTGTTGGAACACACATTTGTGTTCTGAGAGTGGAAAAACCACCTTGATTTTAGTAAAGACCTGGTAGGACCAAAGGTTTTTTCATGGGAACAGGTGCCCAACCACCGTGAACGTGCTGTGATCAGCAAAATCCTTTCAAAAAATATCCCAGGACAACAGATTTAGGGGGAAATAGCAGATATTGCAGTTCTTACCTGGCACTCAACTCCTTGAATCACCTCATTGTGGTGGCAGAATGTCCTTTACACTGTTTGTCATCGATGCCATGGGACATCCTGCTCATTCACTCAGCACAGGGAGCTTGGGAGCTTTTCCATTGACTCTTTTGGCTCCTGATTTACTGAAGGCCACAGAAAACTATTCAATATTGTCAGCTTTATTAAGGGTTTTAAGATCTTAAATGAGATGTTTATAGGGAAGTTAATCTTCTTGATTTTTGTGCCAACATACCTAAAGCTGAGGGACAAATTTAACCACTCTTTCAACAGTATATTTTGTTAGATGAAGATATTAATATCAGTTGGATCGCTTGTATTTCTTGTGGTATAATGTAAGTCAAGGCAGAGTTGATGGTGTTCAAATATCTTTGCACCTTGCAATACTGGATTTTAAGAATTATTTTGACAAATGCTGGCTTTCAGCAGAAATCAGGTTTATTTTCTTTTGGTTCTGAAGTCCTGGCATTTCTCAAGGAGATTAAGGGTTTATTTGATAAACCCCAAATACCCAGGAACAGACTCCAAATGCTGATTTAACAGAATGATTTGCACCGAGTGGAACTTTCAGCCCTTTCTCTCTCAAAATTTGCAGTAAAGCAGCACCAAATTCCCTTATGATTTTAGTAGGAACTGGATCAGCCCCATAAAAGTTCTCTGGAAAGGAACAGACCAATAGATACTGAACCAACAGACACTGAACACCTTGCCAAGTATTTTAATGAACTGATGATGGACAACTGTGCTAAGATCAGACATCACCTTTCAAACCTTTTGGCCTAAATGTACTTTATCTTGGACTTAGAACACATCCATCAAACTTTGAAGTTAAAAAATGAACCAGAGAGGGTTTCTTGAGTCCTTTCACACTGTACAGTAGCACTGTTGTTCAAAAGAATCATTCAGAAATCATTTAAGGTTTTATTTAACTGTAAATATTTATTTTTCATCAAAGGAAGGGATTCCCAGAGGTGGGCTGAGCATCCAGCTGGCAGCTTTTCAGTGATATATTAATTTTTTTACACTCTTTTCCAAGCTGTGCAGTCAGCAGGAGTCAGGAGCTGGCGAAGACAGGGTCTCCTGCAAAGGGCAAGTTCCTCACAGATAAACACCATCAGGCATATTCTGCTCTAGAAAGGATTTATCCTGCTTTTTTTTCCCCCAAACCAAAGCTTTGATTTCATTATAAAGCAAAGCAAAACATTTGTTTCCAGTAAACAAAGCATTCTGTAGGCTTCTGAATATTTCATTAGAAAACCTTTCCCCAATTTAGGTAAATTTTTCAAACTATTTTCTTTTTTACCGTAGGATAGGAATTGAAGCTTGAGTTTGAGGCTCCTCCAGGAGACACTAAACCTCTGTGTTTGCCAACACGATAACAACCCTGCACAGATGTTCCAGACAAACATGGACCTGCATAAACACAGAAAAAAACCCTGACAATCTCTCTAGATACTGAATTGTACAAGGAGGAAAGCACACAAAGTTAATCCAGCTCATGATACTGAAATAAGGAAAATGCCAAGCAGAGTCTCCAACTGCTGATGTGAAGTGTCCCAGAAGCTCAGGATTTGGATGAAAACCTGTGTCAGCAGTTAATGCCTCGCTTGCAAAATGGGGTGAATCATTATTTTTCAGCAGGGCCACCCCTGGGTGCTTTAGCAGTGGCCTGGGGTGGATCTGTGTTAGTGCTGTAGGAAAGCAAACTTCAGTCTGGGGTAAAAAACAGGGATGTAATTGGTAATAGTGAGGAAAATATTAATTGCCTGCATGTCATAAATCTGGCCTGTGACGTTCATTCTTTAGCTGAGCCAAGGAAGGACAATTTTGCACATGGATTTGAAGAATAATCCAGTTGTTCTTCCCACCCATGTGGAGTTGTTTGGATGAACGTAAAAAACAGGGTTTTTTCGAAATATTGGCTTCCCAACATTGAATTGGGTGAGGGAGAGAAATTCAGAGTTTGAGCAGTTACTCAGGAACCTGCTCTGGCTGGACCTGCTGCAGCAGCAGACTGGCCTGGGGGGCTTCTGGAGGTCCTGTGAAGACACAAAATGCTACTGGTTTGCTGATGGATGAACAGAAAAAGCCATGTTTTAGTCGTATCATAGAGGGGGAAAAAAAAAAATCTGAGACTTCAGCAGAGCCTGGAGGCACAAACACAAGGAGATTTACCAGTGAATATAAAGTCAGTATTACATAAATACAAGCTAAAGGCTGAAAAGGCAGATAATGTGGTGGTGTTTCCCACAATATTTAAGTACTCTCATAATCAGGCTTGGGAAGAAAGATGAATAATTCTGTTTAAATCATATTGAGCCAGCATAGGTGGCTCAAGAGCTACACTAGGACTGGAAAGACCAGGAGAGAAGCAAGATGGGCAGAAGGATGGTGTGAGGTTTGGGCAAACCCACCTGATCCCCGGTGGCTGAAGGTCAGCCCTGAGGGACCTGCTTTGCTCCAGGGCACAGAGTGTCCCAGCAAATATTTTGGGACTCTTCATTGGTGTTTTCTCCTCAAGGGGAGGAGGAAGATCCTTGACCCTTCCTGTTTTCTGCTTTAAGCATAAACCCCTTATCAAATCCACGCCTAAACAACTTCCAGAGTTGTGTTCAGCTGCTTAAATTTCCCACCTGAGCATTTGGAACAATGGTATTTATTTGTTTCCCCCTCTGCTCGGGGGCAAATCCATAAAGATGGGGCATTTTCCAACGGAAGCTTTTGACTCCAGGTTGAGTGGAGTCATTAGTCACGTCACACATGCCAAGGCTGGTGGAATTTGGCAGAGCTGCTTAAACTTTAACAAGGCTGAATTAAATGAACCTTTACCTGAGCTGCACTGCCGGGGACAGAACGATGGTTACAACGGGGATGTTTAATTTATCAAGAGCTGTTGAGTGCTAAGCTTCCTATTAAAATCCCACTCTCAGCCAGGATCAATCCCTACAAATCTGCCAAGAAAGATACAACTTGGATCAAACAATAACATTTTTGCTCAGGCTGCACAGACAGGGCTTGGCTCTGATGTGTTTTCCTGGGTGAATTACAAAAGCAGGATTTGGAGATTCTTCCGTCTCGGGAATTAAATGCTCAGAACCATTGGCTGTCAACTTGAAAAATGTTAGATCTGCATCTCTCCACAATTGTCTTAAGTTTCTTGGCACTGAGCCCAGCTATTAGCAGGGGGTAAATAAGACAAAAATTGACAACAATGTGCATTATAGGGTGAAGCGAGGAAGGATGATGTGAACAGTTAATGGATTTCTTAGAACTGTGGTATTTGATTTGAGCTTACCATGGGTTTGAAGCAGGTTCACCTCAGTTGCTCTCTGGAAATTTGAAAAAAGAAAAAAAGTGTCTTTTATTCTGTTTGAAATAGTGCAAAAATAGGGGGTAGTGTTTATTAACGTGGCGTGATTTTTGGGGTTTGTCCTGTGCAGAGACAGCAGATGGACTTGTGTGTCCTTTTCAACTCAGCATTGTCTTTGATACTATGATTGTTAAAAATATGTTTTAAATGTGCAGTTTGAGTCAGCCAGATTCAATTTGGTTGTTGGGGTGGACCAACACAGTAAAATGAAAATCACTCGGTGAAATAGGGGTTGAGGATCTGTTATTTCCAAGTTTATTTATGTTTTTCCAAACTCCTCCTTCTGTTTTTATAATATCAGTGGGGTACAAGGTTGTCAGGTCAGACTGGGAGTGATTCTGCCTTTTCAGATAAATGCTTTTTTGCTGTATTTTTTCTGCTGACTTACACGTTTGGACAGTAAGAATCCTCCTCCTCTGCGTGCTGAGCTGTGCTTTCTATCCCACGTCATCTTCACTAATGCTGACAAGCCAAAAGAAATGAATGATAATTTTACCACAGAGCCAACCAGTGAACAGCAGAGTTAAAATATCCAAACTTGTAAAACATCCCATTTCAACAAGTTTGAGCACAAGTTTATTTAGTTGTGTGTGATGAGCACAAATACAAATACCTCGACACAAGCCCCAAGCAGCACAAAAAACCTGAATACACAGGAAAAAGCCTAAATACACATTAAAGCTCGGTTCAGCAAGCTACCTGAGCCTGAGGTTATTGAATGTGCACGTAGCCCTGTTAAATCCACAGGTTTATTTACATGCACCCCCAGTTTTGTGTGTACAAACCCCTTGCCAAGCTGAGGGCTGGTGAGCAAAGCCTTTATTCCCTTCTCTTTATTTCACTGCTGAAGCAAATGAGTGATTTTCTCACCTCTCTCTGGACTTCCTTTCTTAGGAAAATTTGTTCAGTTGTATTTTTCTTTAGGTTCTGGATGTGTTTCTGGAATGGCAGCAAGTTCCCCACCCTCCCCTGTGGCAGTGCTGCCTGAGCCTCTCTCCAAGCAGCTGATGGAGGATTTGGAGAGAGCTTGCCTGCAATTCACCACCTTCAGTTCCTTCCCAGTGACAGCACCAAGTTTTACTTGGGTTTCTACCCAGAACACAGATAAATCTGCAGCCAATAATGTTGAATTTGGGCACACAGACTCTAAAAACACTGTGCACATAATGCCTTTAAAAATTGACTTTATTCAGTTGGGAAATATCACCCCCTGCCCTGTCCTGCCTTTAGTAACTGTTGTTATGTCCCAGGATTCACATTTTATATCTGGAGGCCAGTGTTGATTTGTTTTGTTTGGGGTTTTTTTATTATTTATACAAACAACTCTTGTTTTTATATTTTCTAAAGAAGGAAAAGAGGAACTTTTAAACATTGTATTCCCATGTTTGCAGGTGTGTATTATGGTACTTGAAAGGAAACAATTTCCACATATATATATATGGTTGATGGAGACCCTTCGGGGGTCATGATGTACAATGAGAAACTCCCAAACAGTTTGTCAAGGCACGACTTTAGTCAGAAACTTAAGCCTGAGCCTGAAAATAATCATCTGGTTTTTTACTTTTGGTGAGACCATACAGTCAACAAAAGTTGGGCTGAACCACAGTGACTTTGTGCGTGTTTTTACCAAAATATCACCCACTTGGGACTAAGACCCTGTGGCAGTATTAACTAATAGCTTATATTCGGTAGCTGCATTAGTAAAAATGAGAGAAGATGTTAAATGGAAACTGTTTGGAGTACACCAGGAAGTCCCAGGAAAGCAGGGGAACAGACAGGTTTGGTGCAGCTTCTCCAGGGCTCCTGTAACCGAGGAGTTTCCAGGTCCCCATTGATCATTCCTCTTCACACCATGTGTATAAAATAGCAATTGGAGGCTTCAGGAGTGTCATGTCTGCATGATGAGTCCATCAATTTTCCTTTGGCTGCAGGTTTCCCTTCGGTGGCTGGGAAGTAAATGATGAGAAGCTGAAGGAGAAAGCCGTAAATTACTGGGCTCTGCCAACTCCAATATCCGCAGCCTGACGGCTCCTGGGTTTGACAACAATCTGCTTGTCAGTCTCTCTTGCAAAATATTAACATGCTCAATTATCAGAGGTGTTAGTCAACTGTTAAATCTGAGGATTGAGCAGTCCAAAGGCCAGGGATGGGCAGGCCCATCTTCCCTTCCTGCTGCAAAGCCTCTGCTAAGGCTCAGGAGCTGCTCCTTCTCTGCCTGTGGTAAGAGTTTCTTCAGGGTTAACAGTATTTTTTGGGAAATTCCATCTCCTTCTATGAGAAAAATGGAAGGCAGGACACAAGTGTTGTTGCTGGATTCCCCTGGGTGCAGCCTGAATGTCTGGTCGTGGGAATGGGCTGTGCCCAGTGCTCCCCAAATCAGTCTCTTTGAGCAGGCAGAAAACAAATCCTGTACTTTAACAAAGCCCCCAAGTCTGGGAGGAAAAGCCAGATCACCTTCACTGAAGAGCATTTTAATAGCTAGTAACTCAGGTGTCTCCTAATAGACAGCCCAAAAACTCATCTTCCTCTGAAAGACCCTTTGGAAAAACCATCCCATTTGAGCTTGATTTTCTCTGTCTTCCTGTGCTTTTTCCCCTCAGATCTGTGACCTGGTGCTGGGATTTGGACCTGTTGCCTCCATCAGACAGGGAACAGTCTCTAAAGTTGGAGAGAAATTCCCAATGCAGTAAAGGTGGGTTGCTCATTCTCCCACCTCACCCCAAAAATATGAATTTTAAGATCATTTTACTGGCAATAATGGAGGGAACCCATTTAATTTAAGTTACAAGGCCTCTCAAAAATTCCTCTGAATTCCTGTGGCTATAATAAGTCCTCCTGTAATAACATCTCTGGTTAAATAAGCACTGACCACTGGTTTAGAAAGCTCTGACACACCTCCCATTCACTCATGTTGGCAAGTTTTTTATAGAGGAGGCATTGATCAATTATTACATTTAATTGTTTGTGTGGAATTTAAAAAGAAAGGTGTATTTTTAAGCTCACTACTTTGCCTCAGGCAATGATGATGAGCATTAGTCCATCTCCTCATGCTGTAAATTAGGATGGGCTACTGCAGATAAGGGTGTTGTGCTAAATATTAGAAACAGTCACCTGGAAACAAATAAAAGGGTGAGCAATAAGCACATGCAAATTTATCCCCCATTTCAAACGTGCTAGTAAATGCTGACTTTCAGAGAGGGAATGTGGTGCAGGAGGAGGATGTTGGGCTTTGCAATTACAGTCCCAATCCATTCTCCAAAGATTAAAGTTTTACACAGTGGTTGTTCTGGGGAAATTCGCTGAATCCTAATATTTAAGATGAAAGCATAATGAAGGATGACTTTTTTTTTTTTTTAAGAATTGTCTGATAGGCTTGATTTGCTGGTTCTCACTGAAGCAAAACTTCCCTCTGACTTCAATTATCAGTAAATTATGTTGACCTCAATAAGGGTTTTTGCAGAACTGGACCCGTAGCATGAATAGGCTGTTCTGTGCAAAAAAAAGTGACTGCATGGAAATGGCATCTTCTTACTCATCAGTTCTGCCTCCCGAGGGCACACGAGCTGCTGCCTCTGCCTTTAATGACAAAAATGAGCTTTTGCTGCTCTTTCCTCCTGTGAGACCTTCAGAGCTGCTGGGACTGGGCTGAGAATTTGTGCAACAACGTGAGAGTCTGGGTGAGAACCACCCTGTAGGGCAGTGGTGTCCCCCTGGTCCTCCACACCCAGAGGGGTGTGAGTCCCAAGGTTGTCCCCAAAAAGGCTGTGAGCCCCAAGGTTGTCCCCAAACCCCTTTCCCCCCCATCACAATAAATCAACCATCATTTTCCCAGTGGGCTACTCCAGACTGAGAGCTTTAAACTCTCTCTGTTTGACATCCTCCTGATTTATTGCATTTGTAAAGGTGACCTTAAATATTTTAATGGTAATAATTCTTTCAAGGGCTTGAATCAGTAAATGTGCTGTGTTCATATTTTGGCATTATATACTGGAGGCAATTTAATCCATATAAGCAGTTTCAGTGATATTAACACTGTAGGCAAACTGATACTAAAGTTTAAATGTCAGAGAGAGTTTTCATATTACATCTAGTGCAAACAAAGCATTTTTTCTCCAACTACTGACGCATAAAATACCAGGAGATAGTAAAGACAGAGAGTGCCAATGAATCTGAAATAAACAGGAGGTGAAATTTATAGTATTTTCAAATATGTGCCCTATCCAAGGACTGCTGCAGCTGCACAGATCTATAAAATTAGAGATAAGAGGAAAACCTTGTAGTGCTCCACAATAAATGCACCTCCACCAGGGTATCTATCTGGATTTCTGTAACTCCTTGGAGATTTACTGTTTCCCCTTGGATTTATTACCCACTGTGCATACCATGGATGGTATCTTACATTCCCTCCATTGGCCTGTTCATTATTTAATGACAGGTCCCAGTTATAATCCCTGTGCAGGGAGGGGCCATCACATGCCCACCCCCTCGTAGGAGCAGAGAAGCTCTGGGAGGATCCCACCAATATTTATCCAGCGATGCTCTGGGAGCTGTGGATTCAGGCAGGTTTCCATCCTCTGGCCCCAAAGCTCTGGATGGCTTCTCACACTCCGTGGCCAGCCGAGACTTTGCCTTATTGGGGAAAAAAAGAGCAAGGATTGGGTAAAAGGACGAGTCTTTTATGGTTTCCAGCTTGCAGTGTTGGATAAATGATGGGATGATGATGGACTGGGTGGGATAAATAATGCCTGAGGCTCTCCAGAGCCACTGGTCCTGGGAAGGTGCACCTGAGCCCACCAGGAGCTCAGTGGCACCAGCTCATAAAACCTGTGCCATCTGGTCAGAAGGTTTATTGTCCATGTGCTGCTGCTGCAACCCCATAAAGCACCAGGGATAATGTGTGTGGAAACACGGGCTGCTTGTTTGGGTGTTTTCCTGTTAAGTGACCTGAGCTGCTCTGAAATGTCCTGCTGGCATCACTGGGCAAGAAAGGGGGCAGTTGTAGGGAGCAACTCACTAAAAATAAGTAAAGCCAGCCTTGAGTGACGTGTAGGAAGTCACAGGAGGAGGAAGCACAGGTGCTGTCACGGGGGAAGGGAATGAGCACTGAGAAACAAAATTTATGAGCTAATGATGCTCCTTTTTCTAAGGATTTTTTTTGTTTTAAACCCTCTGAAGCTGTGGTGACCATGGCTCCTGGGTATGTCCATCACTGTCACTTAGGTACATGGGATGGGGTAGTGGAATTGGCAGTGCCCCTTTATCCCAAGGAATTTTGGAGGTGCCTCAGACAATTTTAGACAAATCCTGCTCCTGGGGTGGTAAAAAAGGTCCTCAGCCTTCATCCTTCCCTGGCTCCCAGAGCTCCCAAACTAAGCCCTGCTAGACCTTGATGAGATGTCCCAGACCAAACCAAGAAGAGCTCAAGACCCCATGGGAGGAAGGGACAGCCTCTGTCAGGAGCAGTTTCTGTAATTATTCACAGAACTCCCCCACAAATAACATGTTCCCAGCAGTGTCTTTGCATCAAGGTGAACTTTTTGAAGGAATCAGCTGGAATGGTGCTTCTTCCATTGCCTTTTTGGCCACGACCTGAGCACAACCTGCAAACTCCAAACCCTCTAAAACCGAGGAGAAAACGAACGTGCTCAAAAGCTTGTTGTGAGTTTCAATCTTCTGCTGAAACAGAGCCAAGATCATTAATTCATATTCAGATCTCTAATCAATATTTCGAGAAAATCAAAGTGTAAAGCTCAACCTGTATAATGGTGTTTCTGTCTTCATCCTGATTGCACTTAATTTCATCAGGGTCACACTGAAGAGCTCAGCCTTGTTTAATTCTAAACTCCAATGACAGTCAGAGGAACGTTTTTAGCTGTGGCTCTGCAGGATTTTTTTTTTTAGTCAGAAGCAATTAAAAGGCTTCCTTTGGCCTCCTTAATTTGGCAAACTAAATAAGGTGTTCTCGTGGCTTGTTTCTCCACAGAAGATTCTATCACAGTGTTTAAAACCATTTATAGAATGACTTGTAAGAACTGCTGCCACCTCGATAGATGATACACCAATAAATTAAAGGCACATAAAATGATGGATTCTGATAGAATTAAGAGGATATAAATTAATTGGAGACTTTATTGCTGTTTCTGTTTTGAACAGGGTACTATGGCAGTACATTCTGGCAACAGGCTGGAAAGGTAAATTAATCTTTATGCATCATCATCAAGCAGCGTAAACATGGCCAAACTTAATTAGGACATAATAGGTTGGTAAGTGTCTGCCCCTCAGAGGTGAGATTGCTCTCTGGCAGGTGATCACAGCCCAGAGGACTATCAGGCAAGGTCTTCTTTCAAAGACTGGTAGTATCTCTGTAAGCCTCTGACAACAAATCCTATGGAAAAACCACCCCAGAGGCAGCTTTCCACAGTCCCAGGGACAAACACAAATGAAACATGGCCTGAGATTGCACTACTTTGGCAGTAGAAGCTCTTGTTTTACTGCAAAAACAGAATAGGAATCATTCAGACCTCCAGCTGGGAGCAGGATGGAGGTGCTGGGCACCCCCAGTTCATCTTCCCACACCTATGGGCACCCTTGGGTGGGCTGGGAGGGAAACCCATGGAGAGGGGAACTGGGCTGAAGTACTCGTGTAAAAAGAGCAAAAATCTTACTTGGCATATTGTCCTTTAGAAATTAGAGCACATGAAGGAGAGAAATGCAATACAGCATCTCCTTTCCACTTCTATTTCTGATACTAGTTTTTGTCATTAGCAGCTCCATTCCTGTGGGTTTATCAACCCATTGAAACCTTACCTCTCTTTTCATGGCAGCATTTGAACTTATACTTACATATACAAGCATATATTTATCCTTACTAGACATGATCTTGCTTCTTTAACGGCCAAAGTTCACTAAAGAAACACAAGACAATAATTTCTATTTTAAAAACAGCTGCAAAATGTAGTTCAGGAATCTCTTAGGTTACGGGGGGAGGGGGGAGTTGTGAGAAATTTTGGGGAACCGATTCTGAGAAGAAAACGTGTTTTATTGAATAGTTTCAGTCAGTCTGGATTTGATGTCTGGGCAGAAGAAAATTCAGGCCAGAAAGTAAGTTTTAGTTTTGGGGCAATTTTAGTTTAGTCTGCTTTAAAACTCATATTGCAGTGTATGTTTGGTGTGTCAACACCACGATGATGACAGGGGTATGAACTGGTCAGATGTGGAGTGGCAGATCTTTCTCACACTGTCAGGCACCAAAAGGTGTCTTAATAACTGGCAATCAAACAGCAGCATGATCTTGAAACCCTTGCTACTTCAAGGCACTTTTTGGAGTTCAACATACTTGTCTTTCTTTCCTGATAATTGTGCTCAGAGTTTGCTGCTGCTCGATTGCCTCAGGAATTAGGATATGCTTTGAGAGCAGGGGGAGGACTCCCCTGCCAGCACAACTCTGCAGAGCAGAAAACATCTCTCATTATGGAAATTATCATAGATATTGTATGAAAAGGGGGAAAAAAATCATTCTAGAGCCATGGCAAAAGTCCACTGCAGAGCACCAGGGAGGCCACTTGAACCCACCTTGATAATCAGAATAAAACAGAAGGAAATACACAAAATGTTAAGTTCCAAACTTTATTTGGTCACTAGCATCGTTGCAGAGGGGTTCTGTGTGCTTTAATTTCTATTTCAGTTTTTCAATTCACTTTTTAATTCCCTCTTTGCTCATTTATCACATGTTTTGCTCATTGTTTCCACCACCTAAAACTAAACCAGTTTAATCCACCTATACCTCAAAGTCAGATTCCATCCCTGCATCTTGCTTTTGCATTTCCACTCTTTGATAATAGCTTTTGCTACCAGCCCAGTTTAAATTCTTAATTTTGTCTAATTCCTCTAAATGCACAATGATTCTTCAACTGGAAAGGAAAGAGAGGAGCTCGGAATGATCCATATGTTGAAGTACTGTATTTTCATCATTTAAATGATGAACTTCCCATCAAATATCCACAAATGTACATTCATGACTCCCATCCAATGATCTATTGGCCGGAGGCACATACATTGTTTTAATTTATTTTGGAGGAAAGGTGCTTTCCTGCCGAGTTTGGATAAGCTTTCTCTGTACCAAACAGATGTTCAATAAAAGAGACTTTACTGAATATGACATATAAACACAGGGAAAGAGAAGGAAGGAAGGAAGGAAAACCACAGGCTGTGTGGATTCCTGGTTCATCAAACAACAGGCCACAGTTTTAATCAGGACCCTGATGTCTTGGAAGAAGGTAATGTTGGCATGTTGCTTGTGGTGGAATTCGCTTTGGTGAACCCACTGAGAGATCACTGGAGTCTCCCAGTCCTCTGATGGATGTAAACAGTTCCTCCCATCACGGAAAAAACACCTGGAAAATTTTAATTGCGTGGTCTGGGAGAATTACAGGGGTTGGTTTGGAGGTGGCACGTGAGGGTTTCTTCCCCACCACCCAGTTTTGCTTTAGGAAGAAAAAAGGGTTTCTTTAAACACCCAAGTCTTGCATCTATTCAGGCTCTTCCTATTTGGAGAGAGGTGCTATTTAAGGAGGCATTGAGGAGCACAAAGCCAGCCTGATTCATCGGGAGATCAAAGAGGGAATGCTGCCTTTGAGATAAAGATGGCTCTGCTTTGAAAGGCTTCTCCTTTGTTCAGGAGCTGCCACGGGATGTCCACCCACCCTGAGTGGGAACCTCCTCCTGAGGGACACACAGGGGGAAAAAAGCACCTCCTCTGCCTGCTCCAGGTGAGCTGAACCTCGGGGGCAAAGTGGAAATTTTGGATGTTTCCATCAAAGTGAGACTTCGTGCCCGACCTTCTCCAGACCTTCCCGGCTTCCCGGCCAGATCCCAGCAGGGCAGCACAGCGGGGTCCACGATGTGCTCCCACCTCTTGGCAGATAATCACACTCAAAGCTGCATCTTTTCAATTTTAAGACCCCACTGAAAACCTTCTTATTTGCAAGATGTGAGTCCCAATGGTGATTTTCTAAGGAAGGCGAATTAACATTTTCCACCCACTGCACTTGCCCAGGGACAGCTCGTCACCAGTTTTTCCTCACTCTGCCTTCCAGTACTGATGTGTCAACGTGGGGAAAGCTTGGAGTATTTCAATACTTCTGGGATCGTTTTGGTAAAATCTGATGATATTGAAGGCAATGGGGAAGGAATAATGTCCCTGTCATAATAAATTATTTTATATCCCAGTCCTCAGTGTGAGCCACCAACCACTCAGAACCAAGTGTGAATAAACAGGAGTCTCCAGTATGACCCTGTGATGATTTACTGAATCGTTACTACATGTAAGTATCTACAAGCAGGAGCACCAACTCTCCAATGCCAGCTGATGAATTCAAACATGAACTGAAGTTTTAAAAACACTGAAGCCTGGGCAGTGTTTTTAACAAGATGGATTGGCAGTTTTAATAATTCCCAGATCCCAAACACATATGAAAAGAGCCCTTGATGAGAAAGGTCTGATTACAAATAACCTGCAGAGAGATGAAAGTTCGTTTTTAATATCTGTTTTTTTAAGTCTGCTTTAGACTTTCAAGAGGCTTCAAAAGAAGGCAAAGACTAGAAAACAGTTTGATTTAATACTGTTAGATGTGTGAAATAAAATGCTGGACAATAAGAGATGTAAAACAAGCAACAAGTGCAAGTGACTTAAATCAAATTAAAGAGCTAATTGAAAATAATGGAATTAAAACCTTTTTTGGTTGTTTTTATTCATCTGGTTTTCAGCACTGTTTGCAACAGCATTTTTTTTTTTATCTTCTTTACTTTGAAGAACAAACTTTCTCTGCCATGAAAGACAATGATTTTAATCGGGATCTGAAATGTCATTCCATGGGCTGGAGATGGTAAATGCCAGGCAGGAGGAGAGGCACCATCAACACAGACCAGCAGGGCAACCACAGAGCTGTGTGGCCTTTGTCTGTGGAGCTTTCTGATACAACACCATGATACTGAGGTGCTTTAGCTCCCTTTATACTGATCCTCAGCAACACATCTTTGCTTTCATTCTCTGTATAAAGGAGTTCTCTTTTTCTCTGCTGTGGCACACTCACAGCTCCCACTGAGCCAGTCTCTGACTCCAGGGAGTAGCCACGAGGTATCCACTGGTATCACGTTGTTCTGAGGACAGTTTTTGTCTAGATCACCCAACATGGAGCCAGCTTTTTGTTTCGTTTCATTTTTTTAAATGGACTTCAGGGCGTGTTTAAGCAACTGAAGAGAAATGGGCTTGGCATTGGATTACTTAGGTGAGGTTTTTTTACCTGATGTCAAAGGAGTGACTCCTCTGCAGTGGGATTGGTGTGACTGCAGACCTGCCTGTGCTCCAGGGTGTTCCTGGTGTGTGGGAGGCCAGGTGTCCCAGCAGAAACACGAGTGTCCCTATGGCTCTTCACTGTCCCACTTCTGTCCCCCTGCCCAGTGCCATTGCAGTGCCAGGTTTTCTCCTGGCTCTCCTCTGTCCATTCCCAAGCCTTGTCCTCGTCCTCCAGCTGGTTTTGAGCTCCAGGGCAGGGATGGCTCAGCATTTGCCCACAGGGGTTGTGAATGCCAGAAGCCTTCAGTGCTCAGAAAAATCCTGTTGAGTAGAACTGATGATTTAAAGGGTCTTGGCCAAATGAAAGGATAATTCTCTGACTGCAAAGTGCACCTGCAGGGGGATGTTACCTACAGACCTTGGGTGAGGCTTGGCTTCGCAGGGTAAAATTCAACCTGAGCCCACCAACATGTTAAAAGCATTTTGCACAGAAAATTCCAGCATAAATCCCTGTCATCAGTGGTCAGAAAGTTCCCTCCTTTTTTTTTGACTGGAAGCTCACAGAAATAACTTCCCTATGGGCTTCAAAGATGGGCAGCATGGCAGGTTCAGCCGCTTTAGAGGTTATTTTTGCTTTATTCCATCCTGCACACAAGCAAACCAGGCTGGGAGCAACCTGGTCTAGTGGAAGGTGTCCCTGCTCATGGCAGGAGGTGGAATGAGATGATATTTAAGGTCCCTTCCAACCCAAACCACTTCAGGATTCTGTGATTAACTGCTGCCTTTCTCATGGGCAGCTTAATTTTAAGTCTTCCAGAAGAACAAGGGAAAAACCAACTGAGACAACATGAGGACAATTCCCCTGCTTGTGGGAATGGTATTTTTAAATGGAATTATTCCCCCTATGTGCTGCTGTGCTGCCTCCTCATTAGAGGGAGAGGAGAAGTGGGTGTGCTCAGTCCTGAGCTCTCATGGTATGTGTAAAGAAATCACTCCTGGTGCTAAAAACCGAATTGACACTGCCCCTCAAGTTTGGTGAAATATCCAATCAGTCTCAGTGAGCTTTTGAGGGAAAAGGAATAAATAAAATAACACACACACACACACAAAAAAAAAAGAGGGGGAAAAAAAGAAGAGAGAAAACCCACCAACCCCAGTGTGTTCCCATAATGAAGGGTCTAAAAATGCCCCACTCATTGATGCAAAATTACAGTTATTGTTTATCCTCCTTCTACTTCACACAGCTTTATACAATACACACCACGAAAATACAAGCAAACAACCGACACATTAGTTAAGAGACCTTCCATTTTACTTTGGCAGTTCACGATAATGGAATTTAATTGTGGAAAAAGCTGAATAATTTTAGCTGAATGTCATTTGGTTCATTCAAACTGGGAATCAGGGACATTTTTAACAAAGGTTTTCAAACTTCTTTTGAAATCAGGAAGCTGCTGTGCACAGATAAGGGGAGAGGTTTGAGGATTCTCTATCAGAAATTTCAAGGTTTTTTCCATCTGCTTTTTCACATTAACTGGTAATTATCCAGAAAGGCACATAATAGTGCAGAAATGACAGAAGCTGACAAAGGTTTTCCTAAGATATGTAAATTGTCAGTGATAGGCAAGGTGCAACAGAAAGCCTTTCTACAGCACAATTATTTATGCCAGTTCCATTTGCTTTTAGGTAGCGCTGATGGTTCTCCGGTACCGCCGCCTTTATCACGGGCCCTGCACATTCCTCACCACCAGCACGCAGGGAAGTGGCAAAATCCGGGCTTGGAGCTTGGTGGTCTCCTCCAACGCCTCTATTTTCCATTAAATGCACACACGGGGGCCTGTGGAGACATTTCTGAGGAGCCTCGTGTTTGTTATAACCTCCCCCTGCTTAAGTAAATAGGTGGGAAATAGGGAACTTCCCACTGGAACAGCTTCCATGTATTAGTTCTGGGTGGTTTAGGAGTCCACCTTCCCCACAGCAGTGCTATTTGAGGGAGGAGGTGTTAAAACACTCTGAGGTTCATTAGCCCTCTCTGCTAATTGCCTAATTTCAGCAAAGAGGTGAACCCCTTGAAGGTGCTCAGACAAATTCCCTTCCCCCAGCTCTCACTGCCCAGTGTGTCTCTTCCTGGGGGTGGGAATGGTGGGTGCTGGGACAACCACTCCATCTGCTTTTAAAAACTCGGTCTGGGAACACAGAGCCATGGAATAGTTTGAGTTGGAAGGGACTTCTTAAAGGTCATCTCGTCCAACTCCCCTGCAGTGAGCAGCGATGGCCAAATTGGGGTATTCTTACTTTACATTCCTTGAGGGAGAGAAGATCCTCTCCCCCTAAATTGCCCAGGCAATTTTAGGAATTATTACCCATAGGAGTGCATGACATGTCCCTGCAGGTCACCAGGGTGGGCTCCAGGTCTTGAACAGGGTTTTCCACAGGTATTTTCAGTCTCTGCTGTACAGGCAGACAGATTGAGGTTGATAAATGCCTCCTTTCCATAGGAGAGGTCGGGTTGGCCTTCTGAGTCCTTCTGGGAAGTTAATTCATGTTTAAGTAAAGAGAGAGGGGCTGTGCAAGGGAGAAATTCCTACCTGACCTCCCCCCCCCCCAGTTCAGCTCATACAGGAATCACAGGTTTTAATTAACCTTTTCTGAGAATAGGACTTCATATGTAACTACATATGTAATGAGAGGTTACAAGATCTTTAATGGATGGAAGGACTTTACCTATCAGTCCCTGATGGAGTGGCACCAGAGGTATTATGGTGGGATAATTACTTTCCATCCCCACGTGAGTGATGTTAAGTTGCCCTGATGGGAGGTGTTTCCATGTGTGTGGGGGGGGGTGGAATTAATTTCCTTTATGGTAATATTAACTTAATGGGTGCTGAGAGAAAGTAAACAAGATGCAACACAGCAGAGTTATAGAGGAAAAAACCCCAAGATTGCATTTGAAAGTCAATGGGCTTTGCTGTTTTCTGTAAGGACCTTGTCTTCTATCTGGAGCTTTGTCTTCCCAAATCAGGGAGGTCAGACCCCTGTGAAAGGCTTTGGGGTGGATGGAGGGGAAGGATTTGCCCCACCAGATCCATTGAGGCTGCAGCTGCTGCCTGAGGAGGGTCTGTCCCTGCAGGAACCAGCCCGGGGTGGGGGTCACTTGTTTTCTTGATTTTATTTTATTTCATTTTTTTAAGATAGATTTTCTTTTGTGTGCTTTTACACCATAAAGAATCCACGAAGACTTTCAAGAACTGCTTTACTTGGTCAGAGTTTAACCTCATCAGGAGGTGAAGCTCAGGGGCTTTGGATGGAACATCCCAACAGCTGATTTATGGAATCTTCAGCCCAAAAATGGCTCCTGTGCTTTGTGTCCCTTTTGCCCCCATTCCTGTTAACTCCCAGGACTCCTTCCTTTCTCTGAGCAGCCCCTGGTAAGTGCTGGAGGGACAAAACCAGCAGCTCCAGCTGCCGACACTGGACTGTAGCTCCACTGGCACTGGAAAAGCCAAAACATGAATGGAATACGTTTGTTTTTTTTAAACAGAAGTTGATAAATTATTAATTGCAAGAGGAGATCCCAACTAAGCCCCGGGGGAGACTCCAGGACAAGCTGAGAAGGGGGACCAGAGCCCAAGCCCAGCTGGAAATGCATTTTGGGAATGTGCAGGTTAAATTAGGTGCCTGGGCCACCAAAGTCATGCTGGTACTTATACAGAGTATTCAGAACATTAAAAAATTGCACGAGTGTTATTTATGTCCTTAAACTTTCTGGATTTGCTTTGGGTTTACTTTTTTAGTTTGTTTTTTTTTTTTCCTAAATAAAGTTAAAATCAAATCAAAGCTTACCAGGCCTGTGAGGATGGTCCTAAGTGGTGTGTGCACAGCAGAGCTGAGGACTTTGGAACTGTCATGCATAGACACTGTTGGAGCTGGCAAAAAGACTTTGGAAAGGCACTTAAGGACAGAAACCCTGAGGATGCTCAATAAATAATCCCAGGAATGATGCTGTAAATGTGACTTTGCCCTTGTTACACATTTCTGCTCCTCCTTGTAGTGACATTTTGGCCACTGTGGCACTACCAGGGACACTCCTGAGCAGAGAAGGTGCTGCCAGCACCCAGCCCTGCATCCTGCCCTGAAAACGAGTCCTGAAAGAAGTTTCTAAGCCTCAAACTACCAGAAAAAGCCTGAAAATAAACCATAGAGGAGCATCTGCCTGAGTTTGCTGCCAGTCCAGAGCCTGGTCCCCCCTCCATGAGCCTCCCATGAACAGGGAAAAACACCATCACAACTCCTGTGAGCAGTTGTACTTCCCCAGCAGAGCTTAAATTTTGGCCATTAAATCATTCCAGCAAGACACTCACCACCCGTCTCCAGCCAGAGAATTATTTACTAAAGCTATTCAGCAAATAATTGGGAATAATGAATCCATCAAAGGAAATTGTGCAGTGAAAAAAAGAGGTGAAATGCACTAGAGGAATTATTCACTTCAACTGATTCACTCAGCCCTGTGAGCAAAGAGCTGAAACAATGGAAGGAGAGAAGGAAAGAGAAAATAGTGATGATGCTTTAAAATGTGATGTTTTGATTGTCCAAAACCTTCCAGCTTCTGTGATGCCAGAGCTTCCCAGTGTCACACCCAGTGTTTTGGGGGCAAAGGGGTGGAAATCAGAGCAGGGAAATGTGAGAATCTAAAACCACAGAAATTACCAGAAAGAATCATCTTGATTATCTGTTATTGTTGTTTTGGGTTTTGTTTTTCTGTAGCCTCTTGTTAGACTTTGAAAGAAGAAAAGGGAAAAAAAAATATTAAACGTATTTCAGAGTAATTGAACTGTGTTCACATGAACTTACACTAAAATTATTTTTAATTAAATGAACTTCCCCTGTTTGTAGCTGGAAGGTACTTGTGTGAGATAAAAAACTCCATTCTAATAACACTGAGACTCACCACCACTTAATTAGCATCACAACTCAAGGCAGGAGGATGAGCAGGGAGGTGGGTCTGTGCTGCTGGGTGGGATTTTGGGCAGGGAAGGTCCCTCCTCCAGCTGCCCCATCCCAGAGCCCACCCGGCGCCTCCAGGGACACCGGGAGGGGAAATCACGCCTCGTATTTGACACAGTTTGTGGCAAAAGCAATTATAATTAACATTATATTAAATATTAAGTCAAGATCATAAAATGTTGATTGGTACTGATTAGCTGTGTAATCCATAATTAGAAATCACTGCACCCTTCAGCAGGTACTGTAGTGCCTCACTCATGATTTCACTGCTAAATTAAGCCAGTGATTCAGCTTTTGCCCTGAGTTTTACTTTTGCATTTAATTTAGGGCAGAAGCGCATTCAGGCAAAGAAAGGCACAAGATCTGTTCCTGCTGAGGCTGTTCCCAAACTCTCCATCCTGAGGGCTCCCCATCCTTTATACACCCACGGGAAGGCAGTGGCCAAATTGCCCTCAACCATCCCCAGCCCTGCTTTGGTTGTGTCTAAAAGACAAAGGAAGAAGCACTGGAACAAACTGCCTGGGGAAGTTGTGGAGTCAGCATTCCTGGAGGGGTTTAAAGGATGTGTAGAGGAACAGACTGTGCCTGGGGAAGTGGTGGAGTCCCCATCCCTGGAGGGATTTAACAGCTGTGTGGACGTGGCAGGTGGGGACATGGGTTAGTGGTGGCCTTGCAGTGCTGGGGGATCGTTGTCCTCGATCTCAGAAGGTTTTTCCAACCTTTATGATTCCATGACCGGATGATCCCATGGAAAATTCCTTGCGTATTTACTCACAAAAGCTTGAGGTGAGTCTATCTGTGCCCTCCTGGCTGTGCCCAAGCCAAGCAGACAAAGCACCATTAGGCAGCTCCAAGATAAGGCTTTATTTCCGGCACAAACTAGGACACCTCAGCAAGGAGGGATCAGGAGAAGATTCTTTATTCTGAATTGATTTTAGAAGACCAAACCTGCCTGTATATTGTTCATTATTGGGGTGGAAACACCGACCCTTTGGTCAAACAGCTCCGAGAGGTTGGTGGCTCTGGGCTGGAGAGCTGCTTCAGGAGGGGGGATTATTTAGGATGACTATATATTGAATATGTGAAATTAGTAAGGTTTGCTGCAGCAGCCCTGCTTTCCCCTAATTTTATGGGTCCATTTATCATGGATATCCATTTGTAATGGATAATGTCATCATTGCACACTGGGAGACGCTCAAGTTTTGTTCAAGTAAGGAACGAAATCCCCTCACCACGAGGTTTTATGTCTTTGCTGCTAATTTCGGTCGCTGAGACCCAGCTGTGATTTTCCACAGTGTGTCTGGATAAAAATAATAAAGTCTGGGGGATGAAATTCCAAGCCTGTGGCAGCCTGGCTGTACCTCCTGGAACTCCAGCAGCCTCCTTGCAGCACTGCAGATGAGCTGGTCCAGAGGGACCTTCAGAGGCTGCGCTGGGCACCCGCTGGCAAACCCTGGGCTAGAGACAGAAAGCACAGGCAGAATTTCTTCTTTTCCAAAGGCACTTTGGAGTCCTAGGGAAGAAATCTTTTCATCCCTGCTGCAACTGGAGCAGGCTGTGTTATCTTTTGCTCTGATTACCATTGCCTGGGAGAGGGGATGAGGTGCTGGGCAGAGCCCGACGATCCCAATCAATTAAATCAATGAGGCCGTGACGCTCTGCAGATTCTCCCTAACCAAGGGTTTGGCCTAAAAGGCAGCACACACAGCATTGGGAGGGCACATGGAATCACAGATAACGTGGCTGCTGGGCAGGCTGAGGAAAACAGGGAAGCTGTGCTGAGAGGATCCACATTTCCCTGCGATGGGCACCGTGGGGTGCGGCCCTGGAGGGGGTCAGGGAAGCACTGCACCCTGTGATGCTCACACACTTTTAATTATTCTTATAATTATATTAAAGGTTGTATTTTTATGGAAATGATGGGTTCAAGATTGCATAGCTCATCTTCTTTTAAGAGCTGCTTTTGGCTATTCCAGGGAAACCACTGTGTTCTCCCCTGCTGCCCTACCTGAGCTCCTTGAGCAGAGATCTTTACCTGTCCCACTACAAAGCATCCAAACCCCTCTCACTTCCTTCCCCTGGGCATCCAACAACCTGAAAACACAAGAAAGCACCAGAAAAATGCTCCCAAACCTTGTGTGTTCTTTGCTGTTGATAGTCAAGGGACTACCTCTGAGCAAGCAGCTAAATAAGTACATTTAAAAATTTAAGCAGATTCTCATGCCATGACCAGTAAACACAAGGTATTTCTACTCTTTCAGCACATTGATTTGAAAAACAAATAGCAAAAAAATAAAAGCAGAATGTCCTCCCTGTATCTCACCCTTCCCTGGGCAGCAGGGAGTTGTTTCTCTGGGCACAGGGCATAAAACTGCATTTGCATCTGCCTGTGATGTACAGCAAATCCCTCCATCCAGCAGCCAGCCTTTGGCTCCTGGAATACTAAAAATGTCGATTTTTTTTTTTTTTTGCCTGCAGAACCAATGCATTAACTCAGAGAAGGGGCAGCAGAAGGAAAGCCTGGAGCCACTGCCCACCCTGCAACTGGAACAGGGTTTGAGCAGCAGAGATGCAAGAGAAAGAAAAAACACCTCTCTCAGATGGCTGCAAAGAGAAGGTCTCTGCAGTCACTTCTCAAACACTGAAGATATTCTCATTTAAAAATATCCACTTAAAGGCAGGTTTAATCTCCAAATGGCATTTTCCACTTTAAAAAAAAAAAAATCACATACACACACGCACAAAAACCTTCAAAAAAACCCATCTCCAGTTATTTCTCCTTCATTTTTTTCCCCCAATTAAATTAATTTAAAATGAGTGGAAAATGCTTTATGCCCTAAGAGCCTGAAACCTCTGGTGTCAGCTGAAACTGGCACTTCTGCTCTCAGCTCCAGCCCTCCCTGCAGGCACCTCTGCTTTGAAGCCTTTGAAGTGTTTGTGGCACAGGAAGAGTCTCTCCTCAGAGAACACCCCTCATTTTATATATATTTAATGTGCAAAGTGTGTGTGAGTGTGTTTGTGTTCCTACAACGTGGATTTTCACCGGGCAGATGGGAAAATGGAGAAGAAATCTTGACTTGCAGAACAAAATTCAAGTAAAAATCACTGTCTTGTTGAGAGATCTTTGAGATCTTCCAGCCTTCATCCATGAGGTTATTTCAGCATCCTCCTGAGGAAGCAGTTGAAATGATCTGCTGGCCTTCAGAGGGACCAAAACAGTTTTTTAGTGCCTGTAGGACCTGCTCTCACCTCTCCCAGCATCAGGATTCCCTTTTAAAGGAATTTCCGTAGAAAAATGCCATCAAAGAACACCATGGAAATGCCACCATGGAAACACCAGGAGCAAAGTAGCTGAGGGTGCCTGTTCTGGCTGGGAGCTGCAGGGCAGCTGGAATAACCCCCCTGAGCTTATTTTGGGCATGTGATGCAAGAGAAATGCAATAAATTTGATTAATGGTTGGATTTGGGGGTTAATTATTTGACTCACAACGTAAGGACCTCGCTTGTGGAAACGAGGTGTGATGTGGGAGGCAGCACCTGGGGTGAGCTGATGCAAAGTCTCCACCTCAACACCCAGCAGGACCAATTTTGAGGGTGATCTGTCTGAATTGTTACATTTCCCTTCTTTTTTTGGCAGGGAAATATTTAGAATCGATGCCCCTATTTCAGAACGTATTTATTCACAGTGCCCTGCAATTGTTCCAGCCTGTAACCAGTGAAGTTTATTCAGTAATAAAATCTTAAATCAGCCAGTTCAGCCAATGTTCTTTGAGCCCTGAATGCTTTGGTGAACATCTTCTCCCCCTGACTGGTTTTTAAATACAAGAAAACCCCAAAAGTTTCTTACAACATCTCAAATGGAAAAACAATCATGTTCTGTGACTCTACAAAACTGTTTCTGAGGACATGTGATATGTTTTGCCAGGGAAATGTCCCTGTCCCTGTTCTAGGGGTGGCTCTTTCTGCTCAGCATTTGTTGCTTCTTTTAATGTAAACACAGGGAAACACTGGATAATGGATAGGGAAAATAAATAGACAGGGAATATAGAATTAACCCTGTGTTTTTCACATGCTTGCCCTTCATGCCACTTTATTTTTAATTTTTCTGGCTTTTCTGAAGCCATCCTTGAGTCAGCCAAGGCCAGGTGAGACTTTTTCCTTCTCTGCTGATCCTGAACCTTATAAAGCTTCAATTTACTCTTCCATAACCAAATGTTTAGTACCTACCAGGTGGGTTAATTAAAGTGTATTTTTTACAGCTCTGATAATAATCACTACTACAGCACCACAGCAGTGGCTGTAGACTGTTTTTTCATTTGATATTTCTTTTTAACAGTGGTCACACTGTTTAACCCACTGGTTCTTTCGGGTCAAGCCAAAGGTTCTGATCCTACCTGGAAATATCAAGCTCCAAGAGATGAGAGCATCACATGCACTCATGACAATTCCCAAACTAAATGCAGCAGAGAATTTTGGATATAACTAAAGAATAGGTGATTTTTAATTTATTTTAAGAGCGGGAGAAAATCTTAGTAGGAAAAAAAAAATATGAGAAGAAAGAGAGAAGATCAGTGAATGTCCAGCATTGATTTAGGAACAGGCTCTGCCAAGCAGGGGAAAAAGGAGCCCTCCCCAGCCCATTTAGTGTATGGTTATTAGTATTGATATAGTATTTCCCTTGGCTCCCAAGAGAAAAATTGGGGAATGAATTAGGGAAAAAAAGAATACATTTCTGTGAATAATTTTTTTCCAATTCAGACGGGGTTTTTTTTTAGGAAACGGGAGGGGAAAAAAAGAAAATCTGCTTCTCAAATGTCAAGGACTTGAAAGACTAAAAATACATCACCGGAATAAATAAATTAACCCAGCCGACAGGACTGATGCTCTGCAGGCATCAGGGATTAAATAAATTCACTAAATTCAAAGTGGTATTGCAGATAAGAGCTCTTTGTGCTGCAGCATGTACAGCTTATTGATTGTAGGATTGAGGTGCTGTGCACTCTTGTAAAAGGGGCTGGGGCTGATAGGGCTTAATCCTGCCCTAATGCAGAGCCCGGTGCTCAGAGCGTGGGGCCAGCCCGGATTTCCTCATTTAGTTTAATTTGGTTTGGGGCTTGGTTTGCTGCACCCCACCTGTGCCTCTCCCTGGGCAGTGCCTGAGGGACAGGAGGCACTGCAGAAGGTGCTGACTTAGCAGGATGAGGGCTGGGGCAGGAATGCTCCTGGGAATCTGCCTGGGTTGTCTTCCATAGGGATGTGAAGCCTCGGCACCTCTCGTGTTGCATAGGGGGGCTGCAACCCCGAGCTCAGGGGATGGAGGGACCTTTTGGGGGGAGATTCTTGTTCTGCAGACCCACCTTTTGTTCCATGAGCCCACCAAGGCAGCAGGAGTGTGTGTGACCAAGGTGAAAACACTGTTCCTGTCCAGAGAAGACGGATTTTTCCGGACAAAAAGAAAAAATGGAAAGGTTTAAGTGCTGCTGGGTCAAAGCAATCCCAGAGGGGATTATACACATGGCTGGAACGAAGGTTGGTAAATTCCTGTCAACCTGTTTTCCATGGCAGAGGGGGTTTTCACCCTCCTGGTCAGACTGAACTGCCAAATTCACTCCACACTAATACAGAAGGACATTTCTTTCCTCCTTTGGAAGCTCTCCTGCCTCTGGTTCTTAGCTCAGGTCTGTGCAGGTTTCTCTGAAGAGCCAGCAGAGCTCTCCAAACACAGAATTTTATAATTTACCAAGAAAGGGAAAACCCTCCAGGCCTCTGGGAGTGTGAGAAAGCAGCTGGGCATGGCAGTGACGCTCTCATGGAGTGCTGGTCTCCTGGTCCAGGTCTCCTTGAGTCAGGTGGTCCCAGGTATCAGCACTTTCCCAGCCTCAGGGAGTCCTTGGGTGTCAGTTTTCTGGTAAAAGAGCTGATCTGACCAACAGGAAAAACTTTTATTATCGATTGTTTTCTACCAGGTATGAGGGAAAATCTCCCTGCTATGAAAGAAGGAGCTACAGGGACTTGACTTTTGGGTAACCTCCTCAAATCCCTGTATCTCTCCCTCAGGTTTGGCAAATCTCCCAATTTCCAATTTCACCAAAATCCAGCCTCTTAATCTCAAGACACATCATCTCTCCTACGTAACTCTGCCTCCTGAGCACGATCACAGGGCCTGCATTTCAACACCCAAGATTCATTAATATTTCCTGCAGAGTGTTCAGTAAGTAGCAAATAAAGCAGGAAGTGTCCCAGATGTTGGAAAGAAAAAATGGAATTATTCATTGCTTACTAACATCAAATGCTAATCTGAGAAAAGCATCCTTGAAGAAATCCTTGACTAAAATTCATCAGAGTGATGTGAAATCACTGTTTTAATTATGCATCTTTGAATGTATTTATTAGTCCCGGTTCTGATCTGACTTACAGATGTTTAACAGTGATAAGGGTCTGCTGCATCTTCGGAATTACTCGTGATTTATAATGACAAAACTTGGATCAGAATTAGGTCCTTGTCACTACTCTATAATATCCTTTCATCAAACTTCCTCACATGCAACAGATGAAAGCAAAAACGTGGTTTCTGCAATTTCAGACCTCACCACTGAGCTCGTTAGGTTGGGGTTTGAAATTTCTCCTCCAGAAATGATGATTCTCGCACAAAATGTTGTCTGCCTGAGCTCTGCTCGTCACAGGAAACTTGAGAGCAAAGGGGACTCTTTATTCCACCAGAAAGGTGTGTTTGGTTAACCTTGTGCTGGCTATAAATGTGGAGTTTTAATAGAGGAGTCAATTCTTCAGTTATGCAGCTCCATAATATCATTCTCTCCTATTGTTGTGACTCTTAGATGTATATCTATATCTAATACTGGGAGATTTGTCAAACCTATGGGAAATAGGGGGATTTGATGGGGTTACCCAAAAGCTCAGTACCAGATGACTATTGGAGAGACTGTGCTCAATACCAAAGATATTTAAAACAAAACACTCTCTATTCCAGACTGATTCAAAGCCACCTGTGTTTCCAAAGAATGATGGAGTTTTAAACTGCTGCTTGTTCTAGAGCTGATCCAGAAAGAGCAGGTCTCCAGGGATGGTTTACTCCCTAAGGCATGACTGCATGATTCAGCTCAATGTATTCCATAAATGCCTTGATGACATTAAACTAAATTTTTTAAAGAACAGATGGAGAAAGTTAATAAATATTTCATTCTATAATATAAAACTCACTTCTATATTCACAACTTCAGGGATGCTCAGCTTCACAGATACCAATAAGTCTGATGGATTTCTTGCTGCATTCTCATTCTTCTGCCCTGGTGTCTCTTATGGGATCATCATTTCTGCATGCTTGGTTTGTTTTATGGGATCAAGGAAAGGCAAGTGACTGTAAATCTTGACCTCCTCTGCTCCTGGATTATATACTTTTATTCTTTGTGACCATAAGTGTTCGTCTCCACACTGAATAGATAATTAAATGACAAAAATTATTCAAAGGGAATTTATAGTGAGAAATTATCCCTTGAAGAACTGATAGGGCACAGGCATAACCCAAGGAGATACCAGGAAAAAATCCAGTTTAGAATGGCCAAATAAAACACTGGAATATCTGTGTATTTATAAACGTCATGAAAACATCCATTTCCTGGGAAAAAACACGATCTTTACCTGCATATCCCAATTCTGTTCAAATAAAATTTCTATGAAGGGAAAACAGTGTGAATAGTGCTTAAGAACTGGAGACCAAGCCAGTTATTCATATGAAAGAACTAATCTTTCCATGTGGGAATTACAATTTCTCACTCTATGTATGCCATGAATCTTGTAAAAGAATAATTAGAACTTGCTCCAAAAGGAAAGAAATGCCAGACTTGAATAATATTTTAGGAAGAGCATTAACAAACAGTTTTATACTGCCAACAATCTTCTAGAAGAGATTTACATTCCATTATTAATTAACTGTACTGAGTCAATAGCATGACATAAAGCTCGGGAGATGTATGTTTAGCACAAACTCTGACATTCAGGAGAACTGCACACATTTGGAGGAAGTTTGATTTAAAATTTATGCAAACGAGCTCAGCAAGCAAAGACCCCACAAACTACTTCAAAGCATCCCCATCCAGCCCGAAAAACATGACAAGATCAAATCTTTGTCATCTCTCAAGTGTCTTTCCAAAGCTCCGCGTATTCAGTGTAAATTATATCCCCCCCCCCCAGCACCTGGATGGTTTGGTGTAGAATTAGGGATGCTTTGTTCTTCTGACACTGCCACGTCAGACAAGGGGCACCTGAGTGATTGGAAGAATTTAAATCTATCTAAATGGTATGGAAATTGTCCTTGTGGAGCTGACTCCTGTGCAGAGTCCGTAGAATACGAGGTGCCACGCTGAGCTGGCTCACAGGGTCGACCACAACCAAGCAAAGAAAAAATACCAGGGCTATTGTCCCCTTCCCCTTTCCCCCCAACTCTGACCATCCTTCTGGCTTAGGGTTGAGAAACCTCACAAACCTGTGTCCAGGGAAAATATTAAATTCAGAGTAACGACAAAAATTATTCCAAGGGAATTTATAGTGACAAATTATCACTTGAAGAAGTGATGGGGCACAGATAATCCAAGGAGATACCATGATATCATGCTATTGTTTCCACCTCCTTTTCCCTCAATTCTGGCCATCTTTCTGGTTTTGGGTCAAGAAACCTCACAAAACTGTCTGCAGGGAAAACATTCAATTCAGAGTAACAACAAAAATTATTCCAAAGGATTTTATAGTGAGAAATTATAAGAACTGATGGGGCACAGGCATAACCCATGGTTTCATTGTCCCCCCTCCTTTTCCCTCGACCCTGACCATCTTTCAGTTTTTAGGATGTGGATCCCCACAACACTGTGTCCAGGGAAAATATTAAATGTGGAGTAACACATTGCTGTAAAGAAATACTAATTAATTCAGGTTAAGTTTCATGCCACAGAAATTGGTTTATTCCCTTATTGAAAGTTAGGTTAGGTCCAGGTAAATTTGTATCTTCAGAATCAGGGCTTTTAAGGAAAAAAAAAAGTTTCTCGTGTTTCCCGACATCCCATTAAAAAGGTTGTCCTTTGACGTCAATTAGAGCCAGCTAAGGAAAAAAATCATCCTTAATTGCTTTTCAGAAACAGACATTAGAATGTCCCCCTTGCAGCCAGATTTGATTACCTTTTACAAGAAACAAGGATGCTGGGAATGCCATAAAACTCCGGCTCTGCTGAATATGGATGTGGGGCTCTGCTGACAATCCATGGAGCTGTTTTTCCTTGGGCTGCAGAGAAAGCTCACGCAAAGCCCACAGGCACCCCTAAACTTCTCCAAAACGTAAAAATGCTGAAGCTGGGTTTGCAGCTGGTGCTGGTTTTGGGACAGCTCTGCAACGGAGAGAGGCTGGGAGAGCTGGGGGTGTTCACCTGGAGAGAAGGATCCACAGAGACCTGAGAGCTCCTTCCAGGGCCTGAAGGGGCTCCAGGAGAGCTGGAAAGGGACCTTGGACAAGGGTGTGGAGGAACAGGACAAAGGGGACTGGCTTCCCACTGCCAGAGGGCAGGGTTAGATGGGATATTGGGAAGGAATTCCTGGCTGTGAGGGTGGTGAGGCCCTGGCACAGGTTGCCCAGAGAAGCTGTGGCTGCCCCTGGACCCCTGGAAGTGTCCAAGGCCAGGTTAGACGGGGCTTGGAGCAACCTGGGCTAGTGGAAGGTGTCCCTGCCCATGGAAGGGGGTGGAATGAGACGGATTTAAGGTCCCTCCCCACCCAAACCATTCTATGGATGCTCAGTGCTCCAGCCCTGCCTCCACGTAAGAGCGAGTGTAATTTACCCTGACGATTATAGCTACAAAAACAATCTAGTCCTCAAAAACTTGTGCCTGTTTCTTTACATCACCAAAGCCTTCTCCAAACTTGTCTTACTCCAGGGACTCCATAATGTCTCTGCCCACCAGGAAGAAGAGGAGTCCAGCCAGCAGGACCAGGGGCACCCCGGCTGCGGCGAACATGAACGACCACCCGTAGTAGACGTGCACGGGGACGTCGTCCAGGCACCTCTCGCTCCTCTCCAGCAGGATGTACTTCTGGAAGTCAGCAGCAAACTCCTTCCACATCACGAAGAGAAACACCAGCAGGAGAAATAAACCTCCTGGAAAGGGAGACAGAGATGAGTTATTGTCTGCACATGGAATACGGGAGTAAAAGTAAGAAGAGATCTCAACGGATCTCCAGTTCTCCCTGCAGGTCCTTCAGCCAAAGCTTGCTGTTGCAGCATTGTTACCCATGATGTTTCTCTGCAGGTTCCTGTGGAAGCCAAGCCCTCTTGTCCTGGAGGAGACCACACTGTGACAAGTTCCTGCCCACTGACACCTCGTGCTTTAACAATCAGGCTCTGCTACACCCGGACATGGGCACGAGGAGCCATCGTGAACACCACTCATGTTCTCAGCAGGGACCTGAATTCCTCTCCCAACGGTGCCTTTTTGCCTTTTGAATTTCTCTGAGATGAATGAGGAGACGCCAAGACTCACTTTTTCCTTTTTTATATCTACCCTTCCAAGCAGTGTTAGATCCAACTTCCAATTTAGAAATGCAAGGATATGGGAATCAGTCCTGCTGATGGCAACTGAACCTGCCACCCCCAGCAGGTACGTATGATCCTATTTTGCAAGGAAATAACACATAATAGGGTGGGAAAGGCATGTAGCCCCAAGATACCAATCTTAGATGGGCTACAAAATAACAGAGTAATTAAAAAAAAAATAATAAGCAGCTTTTACCAGGAGGCTACAAAGACTTCACATGGGCGAGTGAGACCTCCTGGCCCTCCCAGAACCAGACAGAGGAGAGCTGAGGCCACACAAAGCCTGAGCAGCGAGTGCAAGGTCAGCATCTCTCCTGGAGGGGTCTGCTCTCCTTGGAGCCTCCCTGGCCTCGCAGGATGCCCATGACCCAAACAGGTCTCCCAGGAGACCTCCCCATCTCGTATTTCCAGCTGCATTCCCGTCAAAGGTCAGCGGGAAGAGCTTGGTCACATCTGAAAAGCACGTGGTGAACATGCACCTCCTGGACCTGGGGCCTTCAGTGCCTTAATAGGAACCTCCTTTTCCCATAATCCAAGTGCTGGAGGTTTAGTTTCCCCCGTATGAAGCAGATGACAAAAACTAGAGTGGCCCAAATACTATTTACTGCATATAATTAAAAATATATATTAGTCGTAATATATGTTTAATTTAAACTGCACTCAGCAGTGATGGTGTGATGACAGGTCTGAAAGCACTTCAGTAATATCTGATCTTGGTACTTCACAGCCAGAAGCTACTATTTTTAAAAGGTGCTGTATAACATATAGATACACACACGCACATATGAAAGAAATACATCACAGCTTATAATATTTTTATGGTAGAAGTGAACAGCTCAAAATTAATTCAGTTGACAAGTTACCACACAGCTCCGTGGATGTGTTGTGGCTTCTGCAGGATTTAATTTCTCCCCTTGCCATTTTTAAATCAAAGGTAGTTGTAGTGTATTTCATTATTCTCCCTGGCAGCTTATACACTCCAAAATCCAACTCTTTTGCTAAGGAAAGGAAGGGGGTAAAGCCTGATGTTGATTTATCTGCTTAGTGATTACTGAATCCTAAGTCAGAGAAAACATGCCAGTGTTTTACTGTGATTCTGTTTATAATGGATATAAACACCCAAAAATCAGACTTACAGGAAGGTAAGAGGGTTCAAAGTGCTCATTACGAGTTACACAGAAGTTGAAGCTACCCATCCTAAACTGTCACATCCATTACACTGCCTCCCACACCCTAAAAAATGGCATCTTACCAACAAAAAATCAGCGCAACCATATGAATACCCTTTACCTCACCCTGCACTGTCATTTCAAGTGGTTTTCCCTGATGTGGAGAAGTCCTTGTGTTCGCTGGAGAGGCAGGCGAGGAGTTAAACAGCAGCTGCTGGAACATTTGCATGTTCATTGAGGTTTTGATACCACTTGAAATTAAGTGCACAAATAAATATTTTACACTTACCATGATAGTTCTATGCTTAAAATACCAATTATTCTACTGTAAGAAAACCGTCGTGTGTTTAAATAGTCGCATGTCCTTTACAAAATACAATGTATTGATAAGAAGGCAATTAAGTCTTTATTACCGATGTAATTTAAAATTAAATTAATTAGATAGCAACTGAACCTTGAAAAGTGCTCTTTTAAAGATCAATTTCTATTTCATTAACTTATAATACCTATGGTAAGAGACACAAATGAAACCGTAGCCCCAGTGGGAGAGAGAACGTGGCCTGGGAAAGTGCTCTGGAATTCTCCTGTTTTTCTTTAAATAACCAGGAATTCTGTGCTGACTTGTCCCAGGACAATTTAGATGGTGCAAGTCTCCTTTTTTTGAAGTAATCAGATCAAAACCTTCCAGTTCTTACTGAGGAGGGTGTGAAAAGTCCCACGAGTGGTGGCCCCATCCCCAACCTTGCCAGGAGCTAAGGACTGGGATTGATCCCTCCCCTTGCCCCAGGAGAAGTGCCAGGCCTTGGTAGGGAAGGATTTATTATTAAACAGGTACTGGAGGTGATGGCACGGCCGTGGCATCTAAATTAAGAATGTTTTCACACTCTGGGAAAATGACAAGAAACTGTAAAGTAAGCAGCCTTCTTCCCTGGAATAATTACAGCTGAGTGACAAAGAGTCCCTGGGATTTGCACCATGTCCTCAGCGAGAAGAGAAAATCAGAAGGGCAGGTGCAGCCAAAGGACGGTGGGAGCGCAGAGAAAGGGCAGCTCAACAAAAATTGCTCAGCTAAAAATGCCGGTTTGGAGCACTCACAAGTATTCATGAAAGTGCCTAAAATTTGTCACCCTCACAGCCATCAGCAGACTCTTCATAACGACAAAACCAGGAGCTTTCACCTCCATGTTACCAAAGTGTTTGGCATTTTTGTTTCAAAATGCTGTTTTATTTTGGATTTTTCATCTTTTGAACAGGTCTCACTTTACCACCTCCTTTCTTGGATGCTCTGGAAATTCATCCTCGTTTCCTGCCAGCTTTTGGTGTGCAGAGACAGATTCCCCCCTGCCTTGAGCAGCAAAAAGAAAAACTGAAGAAAACGCAGTTTTTCTGCCCTAAAAATGAGACTGGCATCAGCACCCACACCTGTGAGACAGGATGCATGTTGGGTTTGGGGAAGGGGAAGTGGAGACCTCATCAAACCAAACCATCCTTACAATGCTCTCAGCATCCCTGTGGTTTCTGCCGCTGGAAAATTACCCAGGTGATCTCTCTCCTTCTCTGCCTCTGTTCATCAGGATGGTACAGGAAAAAATTAACTGTGAAACTCCATCTCGGTGCTGATGAGGTCAATGGCATCTTCTGGGGAGGGGCTAATTGCAAGCAAATTGAAGTGGGGTGTTAAATCTGTCTCCTTTGAACGCTGCAGAACAAGGGACCCCGGTGGTCCATCCCCCCCTCCCAGAGCTGCATCTTCCCTGTGGGTAAATTGGAGTCGAGGTTTTCCTTTCTCTCTCTTGATTTCCTTGTGACACCTTTATAGCTGCTAATTGTAGGGACAGGTGAGTGAACTCAATCTTTAACTCTTATTCTGTGGAAGCTACTGAACTTTTGTGCAATCTGCTAATTATGACAATAATGAACTTTGACTCCTTCTCCTCTTTCACCAGTTGCCTCTTAAGGATGTTAATAATGAGGAAATGGAGGGGTGACCTTCAGCTGCCCTTCCAGAAATGTCAGCCTTTACTGCACATGGGGAGCCTCAGACTGCCAAAGTGCTGCTGGATTTGGGATAATCTGAGCAAAAAATTCAGCACTTTAACTCACAGGACTGGGAAATCTGCCTCTTTTTTTCATGCTGTTGGGTCACATTGAAGAACAGGTTAGTCCAAAAGGAATCAAAACTGAGGAGCACAAGGTAGAGAAAAGGAAGAAGTACAAGCAAAGTTGTCTCAGCATTTCAAAGAGTTTCCAAAAGCTGCAGCACAGAGTTCACCCACCCCTCTCACTGACACCGTAGTGATAATTAATCATGTTGTCATCTGACTTTTGAAACAAGGGGACAATTAGTCACCAGGCAGGATCTGCCACCCCCTCGGAAGCGCCGAAGCTCAGGCCGGGATGGCAAATACTGGAAGGGAAGCAGCACACTGGCTATTTACTTGTTGTGTATTCCAGGTTCTGGGAGCAGGCTGGCAGGGAAAGCTGCCCAGCTGGGGCAGTGGATGCACAAATGCAGCAGCAGCAAATGCCAGGTGGGCTCTGGCTGCCTTTCCCAAGTCACCCAGCAGAGGAAATCAAGGGACGTGGCTCTGGCCCTTTGAAAGGGCTCCCAGAAACACCTCCCATGGAGCAGTCCATTGGTTACAGTGCTGGCACACAGTCACATTTGTCCCCTTGAAAGGACAAAAAAAAAAGGCTTCTCAGAGAGGAAACCCAAAGGGTTTATTGAACAGTAACAACCCTCACCCTTTAGCACTGAATTCCCCTGGCACAGAGGGACACGTGTGACTCCTCAAGACCATGTGAGGCTGGTTACCCATGAATGCTTGGGAGTGAGTTTTCAATACTTTTAGAGCCTTTTGGTGGCAAAAGTTACATCATTCTGCAGTGATTAACCATGGCTGTGCCATCACAACCTCCACCAAAAGGAGGGGGTTCATGGGCAGAATGGAGTTGCCTACGAAGGATTCCCTGAGAGGTCAACGTGGTGCCCCATCTCACCACCCGACTGCCAGCCCACCTTCCCACTCTACAGATTGCCAGCATTTTCACACTTCCTCGAGGAGAGATCATTTCTGCAAGGGAGGTTAATTAACACTGACCCCCAGGCCATGATTAGAAGACAAGAAGCGCTTTCTCCTGCATCATCCCTCCCTCCACATCCTGCTGTCCCAGGGAAAGGGGTGGCTGGGGAGCTGAAGCTGTGGTGAATCTATTGTTCCTGCTGCTTAGCAGAATAATGCAAAAGATTTTTGGAAAGGATAACGAGAAAATAGCCACGGAGGGATGGAAGCTGAATCCATCAGGAAGCCAAGGCCAAGCAGGATCCAGAGACCTGAGTTCAGGATAAGCCCCCCCCAAAATAAAAGGAACAGCTGGAACACTAAGGAAACTTTGCTGAAAAACATCTTGCATCCTCCTGCTCTCATTTGGATTGAAAATACAGCAGGAAGTGTCTTCCAGCTGAACTCGTTCCCCTAACGACTGTTAATAACAATGATTGCTGTTCACATTGAAGCTGCATTAATACAAACTTCAGTTTTAACAGCAGCATCTTTGTCTAATGCCAAGAGGTTTATGTGATGCATAATCAGCTCTCTTAAAAAGTGTCACATTCTACGCCCCAGCCCTTTAATCAAGAAATAGTCAAATAAAGTGCAAAAACAATGAAAAAAAAAGAAAAAGAAAGAAGATTTTCAGTCTCACTCAACACCCTTTTCTATGATATCTCTGCCCAGCGTGCAGAGTGGACACATTCCCTGGGGACATCTGTTCCCTCCCTGGGGCCTGGGTTACGGATGGGAAGAGAAAGTTTCCTGCCTTGGTACAACCCTTGGATTTTTATCCATTATGGGGTCACAACAGCCCCATGGAAAGCTACAGGTCTGGGGCAGACTGGCTGGAAATCTGCTCGGGGGAAAAGCACCTGGGGCTGCTTGACAGTGGCTGAACACAAGCCCGGGTGGGTGAGAGGCCAAGGGCACCTGGCTTGGATCAGGAATAGTGTCACAGCCCCTGTGCCCATCCCTGTGCTGGCACTGCTGGGGCACCTCCAGTGCTGGGGGCACTTCTGGGACCCTCAGAGCAAGAGAGACATTGAGGGGCTGGAGCGTGTCCAGGGAAGGGAACAGAGCTGGGGAAGGGGCTGGAGCAGCAGGAGCAGCTGAGGGAGCTGGGGGGGGCTCAGCCTGGAGAAAAGGAGGCTCAGGGGGGACCTTCTGGCTCTGCAACCCCCGACAGGAGGGGGGAGCCGGGGGGGGTCGGGCTCTGCTCCCAGGGAACAAGGGACAGGAGGAGAGGGAACGGCCTCCAGCTGTGCCAGGAGAGGGTCAGGTTGGACATCAGGAGGAATTTCTTCCTGGAAAGGGCTGTCCAGCCCTAGCACAGCTGCCCAGGGCAGTGGTGGAGTCCCCATCCCTGGAGGGCTTTAGAAGACAGGTAGATGTGGCATCTGGGGACACAGATCAGTGTTGGGACCTTTCTTATTAAATATTTTCATTAATGTTTTCAGCTCTCCCCGAATTTGGGCACACTTAGAGCCCAAACTGAGAGCAAAGACACTGCCTCATGGTTGATTTATGCCAGATATGAGGAAGCAGGACCGGGTGGAGGATCTGTAATTAAGCTGTGGTTTTTCAGAGAAAGGCCTGATTTCATTACCAAGTTCTTCACTTGGCACAGCTCAGCTGAGATCCAGCCTGGAGCTGCTTGAGTGGCAAAAGAGCTTTTTTCTGAGTTTGAGTTCCCGGTAGTGAAGCCAGTTATTCCTCTCAAATACAGAAAAGGAAAAAGCCCAAGTGATAATTCAATGGAATCATTTGTAACTGCAGTGGGAGTAATGAATAAATGCCTATTTTTAATTCATTTTCCTGCTGTGCCACCGCTTCATCTTTTCAGGTCTCCTTAAGCCAGCCCTCCCATTTTGGATGGCAGGGTTTGCCTTTCATCCCTCTGTGGGTTTCCAGATGTTAACAACAGAGGCAGGAGCAGCCTAAATGCAAAGCCTGACTTCAGGGAACAGAGTGGGGCTGATGCTGCACAGGCTTAACACAGCTTTACTCAAATAAAAGGCTCTGCCTGTCTGGGTTGCATAGAAGAGTAGAGAAAAAAAAAAAAAAGCAGTTTTCAAAAATCTCAGCTTTGATAGGATTAAGTTCAGCCTGGAGAAGAGAAGACAGAGGGGAGACCCCATTGCAGTTACAACTTCCTCGAGAGGGGCAGAGGAGGGGCAGGACTGAGCTCTGCTCTGGGGGACCAGGGACAGGACCCCAGGGAATGGCTGGAGTTGTGTCAGGGCAGGGTCAGGTTGGATCTCAGGAAAAGGTTCTTCCCCCAGAGGCTGGTTGGGCACTGCCCAGGCTCCCCAGGGCAGTGGGCACAGCACCAAGGCTGCCAGAGCTCCAGGAGGGTTTGGATGATCCCTCAGGCACAGGGTGTGACTCTTGGGGATGGGCCTGTGCAGGGCCAGGAGTTGGACTTGATGATCCTTGTGGGTCCATTCCAGCTTGGCATATTCTGGGGTTCCGTGAAGGACTATCTTGCTAAAGCCTGACTGGGCAGAGAATAATGGAATTCCAAAATGGTTTGGGTTGAAAGGGATCTTAAAGGCCATCTCTTTCCAGGGACACCTTCCACTCATATGGCTCAGAGCTCACAGGGGTTTAATTCCAGGGAGAGGGAAGAGGGAAATCGTTTACTCCAAGCAGTGCAGCTCCCACCAGAGCTCCCGGCAGCACCTCATCCCCCTCTGCCTCCCCTGCATTCCATGCCCTTACCTGAGAGCAGGAGGAATCCACCTCCCACTTTGTAGGAGCGGGGGCTGACGAAGGGAATTCCACAGACCAGCAGGAGCCCCCCCACCAGCGCAGCAGCCACGGCCAGCAGGATGAACGCCGTCCAGAACCCTCTGTACACTGCACAACAGGAGGGGAGTCAGGCAAAGGACAGCAAAAGAGGCTTTCTTCAGTCCATCCTTGAAGATCTTGGACTTCTTTTCCAACCTTAATGACTCTGTGTTTAACCAACAGCAAAAACAACCACCTGCAATGGTGTCGTGTCAGGCAGAGCTGAGGCTCCTGCTTGGCCTGGAGCTGGTGCAAGTTCAGGGTGAATGTCATGCCCTACATAACGGGATTGGAATGAGTACAAGGGGTTGGGAGGGTTTGCCAGGGAAGCAGGCCACAAAAGGGGGGAAAGGCCACTGTGCTTAGCTGGGCCTGGAGGAGGATGGAAAAGCTTGGTAAGAAAGGAAAGAAAACAGCAAAATTTGGAGAGGTGGAATCAGCCCAGAGCTTTGTTCTGTTTTAATTAACGCTTAGGGAAGGTGCCAGGTTCCTGGTTTAAAATAAGGGCAGTGTTTGTTGGCAGGACTGCAGGGAAAGTGGGAACTCCTGATTTCCCCCATTAACGGCCTTTGTGACTGAGCAGAACAGGAGAGGGGAACAGCTGCCTCTTCATCCACTGAGCTTGGGGCTTTTGCTGTGACTTCGGGCAACCACCCCACCCGGGGCTGAGCAAGCTTGTGTCCATCACACCCCACAAGAGGGGACAGGGTGGGATTCAGTCCACTTATTTCAGCCTCCCTGCAGCCAAGTCTCTTCCAGTCACTGCTATAAACCTTAGCCAAAGGTGGTGTCTTCTAGCAGAGACCCCCCCCCCATGCCCCACTTGCTGCTCCCCTGATTTATCTGATCCCCTCAGACCAGCACATCTCACTCTGCCTGTTGTTTTTCAGAAGCTCTAGTCTGAGAGATTTAAGCCGAGCACGAGCAAGTGGGTAATGCTGAAATGATTCACACTTGAAAGAAAAATGATACCGAGGAGATGCGTTTTCCTCATTTGAAACCATTTTGTCAGGAGAGCCACTTAGGCAGAGATAAGTATCTTGAACTCTCCAAAACCACTGAATTCATTTTCATGTTTAACCTCCCGTCACCCGTTTCTCTCAGGGAGCCTCAGAGGATGCAGATAAGGCAGAATTATCTCTGGAGCAGGTAATAGCTGGAGGACCCTTCTTCTTGGACAGCCTCCTGGTCTGTCAGCACTTGCAAATGAGGATGGACTGGTTAAAAATGAAAGGAGTGTTAACTGCTCTCTGCAGCCCCCGTGGGCGCTTTGCAGGGAGTTGGGGCAGTGGAGGATCCCGGTGCTCCCACTGTCCTAAATGTGGGGGCTGAGGCACCCCCCTCATCTCCCCAGGGATCACAGGGGTGGGTGGCAGGCAGAGTTCCCTCCCCAGCACCTCCATAGAATCATTAAGGTTGGAAAAGATCTCTATGAACATCGGGATCTTCCTGGGACCTGTCCCAAGAGAGGCAGCTGGGCAGGGTTTCATAGCAGGGGCTGACAGACAAGGGCAGATGCCTCCAGCCCTTTATTTAGGACAGGAAAAAAAAGTGTGTTTATCAGCAAGACCATTCAGAAACTGGACATCATTCCTGCCTCTCCTAAGCAGGAAAAATCTCACTGCTTAATCCATGTGTTCGCTGCACATCCTGCACCCAGCTCCTCCACCTCCTCCCATCCACAGGTCCCTCGTATCCATTTGACACCACGGCGTGTTCCCCGGGGCAGGAATTCTGCACAGTGCAGCAAGAGAAACTGGCTGCTCTCCCTCACATTCTCCTACTGACAATGTGGGGGCTTTTTTAATTAATTTCTCATAACAACAACAAAAAAAAAAATAAATAAAACCTAAAAATAAAAAAAGGTACTGCTAAAGGCTAAGGAAAAGGTGAAGATGTTTGTTTGTGCAGAACGTCTGCCCTGCATCCCCGGAGGCAGCGCAGACTGATGCACACTATTTAAAGAAATCAATTCATTTCAAAAAAGATCATTGAATTAATTCTAGCTGCTGCCACCAATTTAGCAAATTAAAATTCCTAACGGCAGCTGATTCATTAAAGAACTCGGAAAATATAGAGAAACATAAATAAAAAGGGAGCTGGTTGAAAGGCAGCTCTCCAACCACGCCGTGTTCAGGGTATTAAACATAAGCCAGTCACTTATGGGGATCTTCTGACAATTTGGTCTTTAACTGATTTTCCAGTGTTTGTTTATTTTGTCTTGCAATAAATCAACACCAGAGCTCTCCCAGGAAGCCTCACTCTAGGAATGAGTCAGCACTGGGATGGGTTTGGGTTTTCTGGATGAAGCCCTTTGTCTCCAGCTCCTCTCAGTGAGCGAGGAGGTGGGACAGAGTGGTTTTAATCTCCTGCCTGGCTCATGGGAGTAGGTGCTGAGCACACAGTGGGAGGGTGCACAGCTCATGGCCAGGAACGGCAGGTCTGGAGCAGAGAAGATGTGGGAGAACATCTTGATGTGCCCACGGTTTGTGGCAGTTAACTAAGCAAGGCCAGTGTATAAAGGAGTCTTCCAAAAACCCATGCTTGGCCACAGTTACAAGGGACTGACACACATCCCAAACCTCTATCCAATCCCTTGGGAAAGGAGCTGCTGGGGGAGGAGGACAGAAACCCACCTGCAGTTGTGTCATAGGAGGGGTGGGGAAAAGGTCCAAGAGCAATGGGCATGGGGAACAGGTATCCATGCATGCAGAACTTGGGGTGTGCTTGGCTGGCTGAAAAAGAGTAAAAAAAATTCATTAAATCCCTGTTTGCTTTTGTTTTCTGCAGAATCACCATTACAGCACTCACATGGGGACGTGCTGTCGTGTAAAACCTGCAAAACCCTCACTACAATCAGAAGGCTGAGGAGGAAAGAAGGAGGGTAAATCTTGGTTAGATAAAATAAATAAAAACTGTGAGAGAGGAGGGATATCAGAGGATCTGGGTCTGCTACTGGTACATCTTCTCATTTTCATAATCTGAGTCTTAGGTGGATGTAAATCACGAAAGATGGAACAACTGAAATCAGTGTAAATATTCCCATTATTGTTTTCCTCCAGGGAATGTGCCAGAACACCTGGAAGTGGCAAAGGTGTTTGGGTACCTGAACAGGGCTCCTTACAAGATCTCCAGTTGGTGAGAAGGAAAAGCACAATTAGAACAGAAGTGCCCCATCAATATTAATACCACTGAGGCTTATCATGATTAACAGTAATAGAATGAATGTTAAATGAATTAATTAATGGCTGGCCACTTATTTAAATATGTTCCCCAGCTCAAAGGAACACTTTATAATAGGTGGACATTAGTTCATGCTAAATTGACTATGGAATACCTATTGAATTAATTATTACATCCACGAGAGCAGCAAATTAATTTGCCATGATCAATCCTATTATAATAAATACATAAAGAAGCAGCACAAATTTGCCAGTTATCAGAGTGAGTCATTTCACTTCAGGTGACATTACATTACGTATTTTTATACAATGTAATTTGATAGCAAACTCCCTCTCTCCAGCCTGTCCTTTCCTTATCAAAAACTTTGTGTGAAAAACCTCACGCGGTTCAGTTGAATGGTGGCAGTGACTATTCCTGCAAGATTTTACAGGGAACAGGTCAGGGGCTGGGGGAGACAGCAAAGTCATTTGAAATTTTAATCAATGCAGAGTAGATTTATTGTGGGAACCTGCATTATTTGCAGCCCTACGAGGCCACTGTGCTGCTCCACAACCACGTGAGCACCTCCGAGAGGATCGAAGCCCCAGCGGGCACAGGGTCAAGGTTTTAGTGGTGTTTAAATCCAACACCCTTCACTGCACAAGGGCCACCAGTCAGCAGCAGCTGGGGTCTCAGAGCAGGTTTCACCTTCTCCTTCAGTTTGTTTTTTTTTTTTTAAGAGTAAATGTGCTTTCAGAAAAAAAAACCAATAATTATTTGATATCCCTCTCTGTTTATTCTCACGTGTAATTTGAATGACCTTAAAAAAGCAAAGCAGGCAAGATCTTAAAATAAAGAGCATAAACACACGTGTTTATGGCCCTCCATGGTCCACCACTGGTCCTGAGCATGCAGACAGACACCACACATGTGTATGTCCAGCCTCCCCTGTGCTGAAATCAGTGGGAGATGGGAATGCTCAGCACCCTGATGGTGGAAAATAGGGTGGAAAACAGAAGACCAGGAAGGGCATGGGCTCAAGTTTAGCAAATTTAGCTGAACACAAACATCAAGAGGTATGTGAGGAAGGGTTGTGGAGGTATGTGAGGTGGGTTACGAGGCCACCAATTCATAAGATTTTGAAAATGATTTATTAAATGGCACAAAAATGTTTCTACATTTCTGTGAACAGCCCTCTGAGAGCAAAATCCAAGTTTAAAAAAGAGCACAGAAAGGACACAGAAAGGGTGAGCCAGGTTTGCTTTTGGGAGGGAGACAATGAGAATGAAAACCATGAAATAAAACCATCTCAGCATCCCTGGGAGCCCTCTTTGTGATCGTTTCCCACTCAAACCATGAGCAAATGCTGTGGGTACGGGGTGGTGGCATCATACTCACTGTACCAGAAGGTCCAGATGGTCTCTGGGTGGCCCTCACCAAAGAACCAGCACCTCCAGAAGAAGCCCTCGTGGTGGAAAGTGAGGATCTCCTTCCTGGACTCCGTCGGCATTTCAGCCTGTGGAGGAACAAAAGTCCAGCTGACACAGGGAAGATCAGGGTACAAAGTGTGTATTTTCTTGCTTGGACAGGTGTTGCTTTCATTTTCTGACAGAGTTTTCATTTGTCGCTTGAGTTGGTTTGGGGGAACAAGGAGGCAGCTGCTGTTCTTGGCTTTCTGTATCACAGCTCCAAAAGGTTCTGATAACAAATTATCCAAAATCCAGACCTGCACAAACCAGCTTCTTCTTTAATATCCTTAAACCACTGATGGCCAGAGGTGGATGGGTATGGCAGGGAGCTGAGCATCTGGGTGTGTTCTACTTCTTAAACCCCTTCCTTCAACCCCCAGACCAGACCTGTGAGCACAAGGTTTCGGTCTTTCCAGAAGGGAAGATACTGTAAAGTTTAGCCAAGGATTATTTATCAAAAAAATTGCTAAAACTACAGCCAAAATCAATTTTATCTTTATCATACACAGCGTGGTAAAGGAAACATGACTGCAACAGAACTATGTTTTGTGCAGGGTGGGGAATGTCCACGTGGGAATGGACCCTGTGAACTACAGAAAGGAGATGGGACTCAACAGGGAGGTGCTGGAAGGAACTTATCATAACATAGAATGGTTTGGCTTGGAAAGGACCTTAAAGACCAATCCCTTTCATGGGCAGGGACACCTTCCACTAGCCCAGGTTGCTCCAAGCCCTGTCCAACCTGGCCTTGGACACTTCCAGGGATCCAGGGGCAGCCACAGCTTCTCTGGGCAACCTGTGCCATGGCCTCACCACCCTCACGGGGAACGATTCCTTCCCAATATCCCATCTAACCCTGCCCTCTGGCAGTGGGAAGCCATTCCCCTTTGTCCTGTCCCTCCAGACCCTTGTCCAAGATCCCTCTCCAGCTCGCCTGGAGCCCCTTTAGGCACCAGAAGGGGCTCTAAGGTCTCCCTGGAGACTTTATACTCCCCTCACCTCAATGTTTTCATGCATTATGACAGATTCCAGAGCTCTGACCTGATTCCCCTTTTCCTTTCAGGATAAAACACTGACTGTGACAAGGGTAACGTTCAGCCCTGAAACCCCCTCAGCTGGGTGGCTGCTGACTTGGTGCATCCACAGCAATTCCACTGTTTGCCAGCCACTCAGCCCATCCTTATCTGTGAGGAACAGCATTCGACGGTTTAAGAAAGGACAGAGAAGGTAAAAACACAGCAACAAAAATAGAAATAATAGAAACAGTGTCTGAAATAGAAATAAAATAGCTCAGAGGGAAGAGTAAGAGCAGCTCTTATTTCTGCCTGGTGCCTTTGAAGTGGCTCTGCCTCGGTGACAGGCACGGCAACACTCGGCCAAGAGCGTATCTGAAATGTTTGAGATGCTTATTCACGGCGTGCAGTGAACCATCTCTGCTCTCTCCACTTTAAAGGACAACAAAAATGGGAAACAATTAACATTGTCACTTCCCAAGTGCTCAAAACCAGCAGCACTTCTCTGTTCACAACTCTGCCATCGCCAGGGCTTTACTGTGCTGCCTGAAATGGTAAAGATCCCCTCCCTGTTTCACCTCTTCAGGCAGTTTTTCCATCATAATGGTTTTTTTCTCAACAGAGAAAGTCATTTGGAACCATGACTCAAGCAAACAGTGCCCCACGTTTGATTGTGGGATTCTGAAATGAAAGGAAAATATTTCTTGCTGGCATCATGATGCTCACCCAGGGTGAGTCACCACACGAGGGAAAAAAATCAAACCTAATTGGATTGAACTTTGAAGTAACAAAAAGTCTGCACACAACAAGGATCTTCCTGTCATTTTGTAATTGAAGCCACACATTGATCAGCACAAAAACATTTTGGAGGAGTGGGTGGCTCGAGGAACTGAGCTGGTTGTTATTTCATTGAGGAGTCAGACAACAGCAAGTGTAGGGAAAATCCACCTTTAGAAAGGATCTGTGAACGAGTGACACCAGTCCTTGGCACTAAAACACCAAACTGTCCTTCAGAAATTATGTTTTTCACTAACTAAAATCCTCAATAAACCTTAATTTGAAAATATACAGGTCTCCTCTTGTTAGATGGGCAGGAACTTGTCAACACTGCTGTGCATTTGATGTTCACTTTTGTTTTCTGTCTCTGCTGCAGTTGTATCACTTCAGATGTAAGTGATTGCCAAGCCCCACACTTTTAAATATGAACTAGTTTTAAATGAAGAAACTACAGAGGGAGAAATCTTTTAATGGCAAATATCAGCAGATATCTTTTGTCTTTAGAGGGAAATGCTGTCAACAACTAAAGCTCTTACATTTTTGCCTTTCATTCCCTAATGTTCATATCTGCCAGATTACAGAGGTGCTGTCTTAATGTTTCCTAGACACACTTGACTTCAGTCAAAATGCTCAATGCCATGGAAAAGCCTGTTTGCATTTTAAAAAATTGAAAGTTCTAGCTCGGGCTGACGTTTTACATTAACAGGTCACTTTGAGCAAAAATATTGTCACGGACTTAAAAATTTTAAATTATTTACAGAAGTTAATTGAGCAAGACAAGATTCCAGAGCAAGACAAGATCCCAGAGCTCACCTCCCCGGTGCTCAGAGTGCTGTTCTCATGCTCGAAGACGCCGCAGGTCTCCGTAGCCAGGAGCCAATAATCCGTCCCAAAGGCGACGAGGAAGAGCAAGACGCCGGTGCCGCCGAGGATCCCGGCTGCCAGGGCAGCTATGCCAGCCTTCATGGGGCACCACGAGGGAATGGGGGATCAGAAAAGAAGAAAACCCCTAATTTTTCCTGGGTGGCTGGAAGAGAGGGGCGAGAGGAGTGCTATTTTTGGCCATGGGGGATGATCTCCTGGCTGGTATGAGTTTCAGTGGGTGGTGGAACGGGACTAAGAAAAGCAGATGACCTGGTGGAACCAAACAGCTGTGGCATTAAGGATCATGACAAATCGCTCTGGAGGCAGAGCAGGAAGGGTTCCAAGTGAACACATGGCTGCTCGTGTCAGAGGAGAGGAGTAGGGAGCCCTCAGTCACGGTGCACAACTCCCCGGACACCAGGGAGTTTTTAACAGCCTTTCTGCACAGATTAACAGAAGAAGAGCCTGGTGTGAGCAGAGATGAACTAAAATATCTACACCACACCCTGGAGCCCTCAGTGTCCTCAGCCTTTGCTGTGAGACACCTCCAGCTGTGTCCTCACAAGTGCAGTAGAAGTGGCACTTCTGGAACGTGCTTCTCCTTCTTCCTCAGAACAAAACACACCTTTCACACAGAGTAACCCCAGAGATCCAAGAATAACCCTGAAATACTGGTGATATCCTAAATATCCCGGCCCTCTTGGAAGAGATGCACTCAACCAATGCAAACACCTCTACACCAGGCAGGTCCACATCAAGCCACACCAAGCAGATGGACACACCAACACACCTGGGGTGTCTTGCTGTGCAGCTGTAGGATGATGTTCCCTCTCCTCCCATGGAAGAGTGACCTATACAGGACCCATTCCACTGCCACCACCCCAGCCTGCTGTGGGAGAAGTGTCTCCTGGGGACGAGGACATTCCTGAATGGAATTTCATTGCCATTTGGTTCCTAATGTTTTTGGCTCCTGTTGGAGCATCTGCTGTAGATCACTGCCAGGAATGGGATGCCAGACTAGGAAAATTATAATTTCTGTAGGGCAATAACTATATTCCTGTGACATGCCAGGAGGCTGGGGGAGGAAATTCAAATGACAGTGAAAATCAAGTTCTGATTTTCTAACCTCAACCTCAGTCACGACCTGTTCTGAACAGGGGGAGGGATGAAATGTTGACTTCCCTATCCTATGGAAATTTGTATTGCCAAATTAACTTCCAAATCAATTTAATATTTAAAGTTACCTATGATCATATCGGTATCTTAGAGCAACTGCACACTGGTTATGGAACCTGGAGAGGATTGGGTATAATTTTGACTACACTTGTAGCCAACTGTTGAGGCCTATGGACTGATGGATATACTCAGTCTTCTTCTAGAGGCACAACAGACAAATTATAATAATTTCTTCTATCCTCTGCATTGTTTTTACTTAAATATTGCAGAGGTAGCTGTTAAACAGCACGTCATACCTCTCTCTTCCTCAGTGTCACAGGGGCAGAGCTGCTGTTTGTTCGACCTGAACATGAGCACAAGGCATCCCATAGGATCCAGGAGGGAGATCCCTGCCCAGAGAAGTCCCCAAACTGACACAGGGAGAAAGGAAAGGTGGGACAGGTCACAACTCAGCCACAGCCCTGTGATTCTGCAGGAATAAACACACACTGCCCCTCCGTGGGCACTGAACTCACCCTTCCATGGTGTGCTGCCACCTCCACTGGAAGCACTCCCAGATCCTGCGATGGGTTCCCATGCAGGTGCTTGTGGTCAACTCTCCCTACACCTCCACTCATCCCATTCCTACACATATTAACCCTCTCCCAGCCCAACCCATCCCAGCACATCCACTCTTTTTCCATAACATACCCATCTCAGTTATCCAGTACTTCACAGCTGCAGCGAGATGAGCTCCTTGTATTGAGCATAAAAGGGTTAATGAAATACAAATCACAACATATCTATCACCTAAATCATCAATTAGTGTAATTTCAGTCACCATTTAAGTAACATGGAGTTCTGGTTCAACCTGTCTGAAGTGACGAGGAGAATCCTCTTGATCTCCACCTCAAAGCTGGACAGGACTGACAGAGGAGCTTTGGCAACTCTTGAAGGAGCTCAGCAAAGACAAGGCTTTGCATTTTTGTAGATCACCCTGCAATTGCACGAAATTAAAATGCAAAGTGGGCACTTGTGCATTTAAAATTTTTTAAAAAAAAAAAGGGATTAATGCACACTTCCACATTTCTGGGTGTGTTTTGAGTCAGCTGTGTTTGGCATTGCTCTATTTATGCTAATGCACGTTCCCAGTTAGTGCTGTTTGCCATTTGGAAGGTGTCCTCAGCAATTCTGGGTCCCATTGGCACAGAAACCCCTGCATGGCTGAGGCAGAGCATTGCTGGTGCCCAGCCTTGGCTCCTCACGGGCTGCCTCGTGCCCAGTCAAACATCTTCCAGATTCCTGGGCTGTGGAAGAGGAATTGAGTTCACAAGGTCAAAACATCTCTCCATGCAATGACTGTCCCACTCCTGATGGGTGTTCCTTTTCAAGGACAGGCTGGATGGAGCTCTAAGCAACCTGGGACAGTGGAAGGTGTCCCTGCCCATGGCAGGGGGTTGGAACTGGATGATCTTTAAGGTCCCTTCCAACCCAGATCGCTCTGTGATGATTCCATGATTCATTGGCACAGCCTCAAGCACGTGCTCATCACCTTCAGGATCTGAAAAATTCCTGGACACGATGGACAATGAGACCGTGTGGTCTCTCCCACAGCCTGGGGAAACTGGTAATGATGTTGGTTGTCCTTTGCAGCCTGTCTTGGGATCTCTGGAAAGCTACACCAAAGCTAGGGAGGTGTATTAACTGACCACCACCATGATCCGTGCAAACTCAGACACAAATACCCTTTAATTCCCAAAGAAAACAACCCACCCTTTCCTCCCTTACCTCCTGTGGTGCCAGCAGGGACCTGCCTTCAGCATCCTGTTATCCACAGAGGTCAAACTCTGGTGCCACCAAGGACAGCCCTAGGACTTAGGTGGAAGGAAGACAGAGTTATAACCCTGAGCATTTTATTACTTCCTATTTGATCCTGATGATTTTTTCCCACTTATTTCAACTGAAATTGTGAATCTCCAAAACAAACACGTTCCAGCAAGAAGCTGGGGCAAGTCAGCTCAGATTTTTCCCAGAATCAGTGTTTTACCTTTTGACTGATCAAAGGCTCCATCTGCACAGTCTGTGTTGTCGTTATTTCTCTTGGTTTGGTCCATGCTCACCGGAAAATTTACATTTTATGTAGTTAGAGCAACATATTTTCACTTTTTCTTGCTGAAAGCAGAAATTTCTTGGAATTTGATGAACAGATGAGATTTCAGGGCTGCTTGTAGAGACTCCCCCAAGTCCCTTTGGAGATGTTCAGACCTTTCTGCACCGGAGCTTGGCCTGATGATCATGTGTGGTCAAGCCCTGGAATAGGCTGTTCAGGGCACTGGTGGAATCACCATCCCTGGAGGGATTTAACAGCCATGTGGATGTGGCACTTGGGGACGTGGGTTAGTGGTAGACTTGGCAGTGCTGGGGGAACAGTTGGACTCAATCTTAGAGGTCTTTTCCAACCTCAATTATTCCGTCATTCCATGATCTATCACACTCTGAAGGATGTTCCACGCAGTGTTTCCACAGGTAGGTGAGGTGAACGTCTCTCATGAGTCTCTTCCTCTACTGTTGTCTCCACAAACCTCAGAACAAGGAGAAACCAAAGACAGCAAAGCCAACCAGACCATGACAAGTGCTACCCAAGCACTTCCAACTTTGCCTTGGAAAAGCCACCAAAATCCCCAGATGGTCACAAAGAGCAATCTCCCAGTCTGACCTGTGCTGGAAGGGAGAGGAACAGATACCCACGTTGACATTTGCCCCTTTAATTCTGCATTACAATTATAATCTCCAGTTCATCTCCATCACATGCTCCTCTTTCATGTCTCCCGTCTCCACGTCTCTGGGAAGAAGCACATAAGCCTGGATGTTGAAAGATCCTTAATGTTTCCTAGGAGGTTGAATCCCCTGCAGGACTTGATGTCAAAAGAGAAAAAAGCTCAAATTTGCCTCACCTGCTTCTTAAGCACTGCTGGGCCTTTCCAGGATTAAGCCATTATAATCTCCTTAAGCAGTTGTGAAATTAAATAAACACAAGAGTGATTTTCTCCTCAAAATACAAATATTAAAACAAGTCCACGTGCTGAAATGCCTTTTGGAATTGTGAGTGCTAAGGAGATTTTGCCCGATTTTTGAAGGGGCTGCTTGATCTGTGTGCTTTCTGAGTTTTCTGAGGTGGCTTTTGGGCTCTCACTTTGCCATCAGGAACAACTTCTGCCCATTTTAACCTGAACTTTCCAAAGACTCCTGTAAACTTCCAGAGTAAACACAGAGCAATAACTCTCTGAACTCCTGAAGGAATCAAACTGATGCAATTTATTTCCACAGAACCATGCAATATTCAATGATACACTGAATCTGTGTTTTCAACACTTTTTAAAGGACTAAAACCCTGGAAAGAATTAATTAGGCACGCTCTGAAGCCTGAGCATTTAACAGTTTTCCACTCAGTTGTAGAATTTTAAGACCACCAACACTGGATACTGGCAAAGATTATCAAAGGTACTCTGGGCTGAAATACAAACTAGTCAGAGGGCTTGGCCACTGAGCAGCTGGAAAATGCTTCATGAAAGCTTTAGCTGGGCTTTTATATTTTGTAAAGAAATTTTAAGAAAAACTCCAAAGTATCCAGAAGGTTAAATTTGGGGCAGAGTGACTCATTGGAAAAGTATGTGCTGCAGGGAATATTGTCTTCTCTGCAGATCAAGCAAATGGTTAATGCAGCAGAGGGGTATTTGTGGACTGCAAAGTGGGGCTGGAAGGGAATGATGGGCTGGGATGTGTGCAGGATCCAGCCAGTGCATGGGAATGTGGGGCTGGATGGAGCAACTTCCACAGCCACGAGCCACAACACCTGGAATTGCCAGAACCTGGGAGATCCTGCCATCAATATATCTCCTGTTGTGCTGAAGTGACTTGAAAATGTATAATCCTGACAAAATGCAAGGAATTTTTTTTCCTTTTTTCCACATCAGATAACATTTCAGTTCCATTTTCTGGCTGCATCCTCATTTTTCCCAACTGTTGCCTACAACAGTATTACAAAATTCCAAAACAGCCACTGTTTGATAAGGTCCTCACTAGCCCATAATGATGTTGCAGAAAGCTGATTTTACATGATGGGAAACTCAGTTGGGAAAAGCTCATTATTTAAGTACCTGCTGCCCAGGATTATGACAGATGCTTTTACAAGACAAAGATGGTTCAGACATCCAGGTATTCTGGACAAAAACAACACAGCTGAGACGCAAAACCACAAAACCAAAATGAAACAACCAAAAAAACCACCAAACAAAACCCAAGCAAGAATTAGCTATAGGATTCACACTTTCTGTCCCTGATTGAAGATTCCCAGACAAGCAACTTGATTTATTTTCCTTTTAGCTCTCAATCTACAGAATAAAAACGACCCACCTGAGTGAATCCTTCTCTAGGTATTTATTGTGCAGAATTTAAGGAGAAACTTTAAACACCGAGGACATGGAACTGCAGGTGAACAGGGACATTTCAACCCCAGAGAGCTGAGGACCTTCAGACTCAGTATTTTTTTCCTTTGCCAATGAATTTTTCTCCCTCATCCCAATCCCTCTCCTCCCTCATCCCCTTGTGATCACTGGCCAAGGGTTGAACGAGGCAGAGCTGAATGAGCCCCAGTGACATCCTCATGAGCATGTTGGGGGTACAAAGGAGGTAATAACTCTGAGATGAGCTCATAACACAACACATTTAATTGAAATAAAACCACAGTACACCTCAACATTTTCATACATGCTATATATTATGTCATACATATATTACAACTTATTAAAGATGGGCAGTTTTCTAGACAAAGCACATGGTTCCCATTCAAGATGGATTAAACTGGGAAACAAACCCAAATTTTAACAAAGTAACTGAAGATGACAATGAAGTTATACTAAAATCAATAAATATGTGCATCTATGTATATACACACATGAAATGCAATACAAGCCTAAAAGGGCCAATTTTCCTTTGCAATGAGGTGAATTTCCAGGGATGGGGCAGTGAGGAGTGGCCTTCAAGTCACCAGGAACTCCCTCAGTTTATGGCAGGACACTGTAAAGGAGCTTGTTCAGGTGACAATGAGACCTCTGCTCATTGCAAAGCAAATACACACAATTTTGTGTCTCTAATTTAAAATGAAAGCCCAGGTTGTACCAGGCAGTGGTCTCCTCACGGAGCATTTCTGCACACCTTCAGGAGGTTGCTCTGGAAGCCCAAAAATATCATGGAGGGAAGTATGTGAACTCCTACAGTTCCTTTTAATTTCGTCTGAAATTAAAATTTGTTTCATATTAAATACTCTTGGATCCTTCAGTGCAGAGGAAGGAGAAGAGAAAGAAAAATGTTGATTCAAATCTGCCCTGCCTGGTTCAGCTGAGGACAAGAATTCAAAGGCTTGAACTTACCTGGAATTTCAAAGAAAATTACCCAAACGTGGGGATTTCTGTCTTCCTGGGGAGCTCCCTGTGTGTGCCGTGCAGAGAGGTCACACCTCTCCTGGCAGAAGTGCCTCCAGAGTAGGGAGGTTTTGGGTCCCTCTCTGCTGCACCTTTTAGGAAGATACTTTCAAACCCCCTCTGACCCCCCCAGCTCCCGGCTGGGGCAGCAAAGATCATCTTAGAGCACCTTTACAGCCTTGCTGCCACCAACCAACCTTGTCAGAAGACTCTCCCATCTGTTTAAGGGCTGGCACACTCATCTCCTGGTATCACCACTGGATTTGGAGCTTCCTCATTTTACTTTTTGAGGTGAACCCCTCTTACATAAATTTTTGAAAATCAGCAAGAATACATTTCTCCCCTTTAATGCAGCTGTGGTAAGTTTTCATCAGAAGAACTGTGTCTAGGTGTGGGATAGCCCCTCTGATAAGACACAACACCTTATTTAATTGTCATTTACCTTTGGGCTTCACATGATGAATGTTCATAGCCAGGATCCATCAGTTCCCGAGGAGCAGAAGAGGTCTTTTGCTGTTTCTGCTCTCTCTCCTTCGCCCCCTAATAAAACCTCCTTTGAGATTATCAAGTTTTTCCCAACCTATGACCTAAATTCTCCCTGCTGTTTAGTCTATCCCTGCCACCCAATGAGAAGATCTGATATCCCACCTTCCTTGCAGTTTTAGGCAGTTTCAGCAGTTTTCCCAGTCTGAACAGGCTTGTTTTTCCTAGAAATTCCTTAGAAATTGTCTCTCAGCCACTCCCTTGCATTGCTAATGCTCAGCTTGGCATCTTTTCCCTGGGAAAAATCCAGTGTTGGGCAACAAGACCAAGTTTCCGTGCAAGCCACTCCGGATATTCCGCCCTGTCCATGCTGCCCCTTCCAATATGCACCTTATTTACATTATCTACATGTAGAGCAGCTGCCCAAGGAGGAGCCAGACCCTCGTGGGAAGGCAGAGCATCACTGGTGCCTGTATATCTCCACACTCAGCCCCTTCCTCAGGTCTCTCCCCTCTCCCCAGGTCCCGCCGGGCTGCGCTGGGGGGATGACGCACACGGATTTCGACCGGTTCTCCTTCACTTCCCGGACCTTTTCCGTGTTCCCCACTGTGGGAAGAGAAAAACCACCAGCTGGGATGAGAAACATTCATCTTTGTGGGTCAACAGGAATGAGGAAATCCCGGGAGCTACTAAGGTGGCCATGTGCTCACTGGGGATGAGCTGTTCCACCCCAAGGATCGCTTCTCAGTTATAAAACCAAAGATCAGTGTTTCAATGGAAGAAAAACCCAAAAAAAGACAATTTAACCCCTGGTTTATACTTTGAAATACATTACATATCTGGATCAATATCATCATTCTCTGTCAGTCCCCACCTGCAACTTTACAAAACAAAAATTCCCATCAGCGACCACCTTAGAAGAGTTTTGGAAGGTGAAGGAGCACCTGGAACGTCACCTTCCCACATTAAGTGATTTGGGGGGGAGGGATGTACATGCAACCACCCTGGAAGGGTTACAGTCTCCTTCAGTCCTGTCACCAGGCTGTCTCAAGGGCCAAGGTGCTCACGTTTTCCCTGGGGTGACAAAAAGCCTACCCAGAAACATTATTTTTGATCACTTTGCTCTTCAGAAAGAACATCATTTGAATATTCATAGTAAGCTGTGGATTAAAACAGCTGGATGAGGCAACCTGATCTAGTGGGAGATGTCCCTGTTCATGGCAGAGGGGTTGGACTAGACAGCCTTGAAAGATCCCTTCCCACCCAAACTATTCCCACTGATCTCGGGTTGGGCTGAGAAGGGGCCCCAGGGCTGGGAAGGCTCTTCTTGCTCATTCCTGATGCTCATCTACAGAGCCCCACTTTGTCCACACATCCTCCCTGAACCTGTTGGGTCATCCCACACGGAGGAGGGGGCAGGGAGGGCAGGGAATCACCCCCAGGCCCCCCCAACTTACCAGTGAAGGAGCGGCAGAGCTTGAGCTGGGGGGTGGGATCACCTTGTGCCGAGTAGGAATCATCCTTCTGGGACTGAGGGAGAGAAGGACTTTAGTGCATTTATGGAGACAGATGCAAGTCTGGGAGCCACACTCCTGCCTCATAAACAAGGATTTGCAACCTCCAAGGATTCCACTCCCATTTGTTTAACTTCTGCCATGAAAAAAAAAACAAACCAAACCAAAGCAAACCAACCAACCAAACAAACAAAAAGAAGTATTGCTAAAAATAGACTGGATGGATGGCAGGAAACATTTACAGACACTGATTTGAGTTGGTGGAAGAGGTCTGGGCTCTCCAGGAGTGGTTGGGAGGATGGGAAGGAGCAGCCCTGGAGCTGGGAGGATGGAGCAGAGAAAGCAAAGCTGTCCCCGGGATGTGGCTGTTTCTCACACCTTGGCTGTTCCCCACCTTGGCTGCAGGCCAAGGAGGCAGGTAACGAGCTGCACTAACGAGCTCCCTGTCCTTTCACTCCAGTGCTAATCTCCACCCTCCAGGACAAAACAAATAGAACTAAAAAAAAAAAATCCAAATCAGGTAGCACAATGCTGCCTGGATTGTTCGGTGCCGCCGTAAACTGGGAATAAGCCTCTCACGCAGCTGTGATTTGGCACCTCGGTCCAGCAGCCCAGACTGCCAAAATAACTCTGGACACCTCCCAGCCTGGTTTGCTGTTTTGTTTCGGTTCGTTCTCCTCCCTCCCCTAACGAGGACCGCTGCCCTCCAGCCCTTGTTCTCCCTTTTATGGACCATTTTAATAACAATGCCTTCCCGGCTCCCTGGAAAGCCATTCCCAGGGGCATTTAACATTCTCGGAGCCTGCTCCGTGAAAGGGCTCGGGCATAATTACCAAAGGCGGTGTGTCATTTACGCACAGGGCTCACGGGCAGCTCCACATCGGCTCCTTCTGGGGGAGCGCACCCGTGGTTTGGCAGAAGAAAAGAGGCCGAAGTTGCCTGGCTACAGGTGCAGGGATTTGCTGGTGCTCAGCGGGAAATAAAGGCTATCCCGGGTCTCGGCCCCCGCCCTGCCAGCCTAGGCTGTGCTGGAGCCCTGCCTAAAATAAGGGGAGCCCCAAAGGCGGGCGGCGCTGGGAGCCAGCGGGATGCGCGGCTCCAGGAAGCGGCAGCCTTCGGCAGGAATTTTGTCCCGAGGCGGAGGAAGGCGAACTTTCTGCTGGAAATAGATAGTCTTGGAGTTAATCCTCTGGGCTACAGTTCAGCTCTGAAGTCACCCCGAACTCCTGCCAAGGTTTTTCTGCCTGGTGTAAATCATTTAACCTGCGCCGCTGGCTCCGGGGGGGGGGGATGAGGACTGTTCTTTTCTTGCTGCTTCTCTCTGCTTTTTCCCGGTTTGCTCTCCAACCTCTCCTTGGCAGGGGCTCCAAGGGCAGCCTAAGAACCCCCTCTCGCTACTACCAAGGCCCAGGTAGACACCTAAAGTGCAGGAGACCCCTAAAGGCACCCAGGAGAGGTGATTCACAGTCACAGAATGCTTTGGGTTGGAAGGGACCCTTAAGATCATCCAGTTCCAATCCCAGTCCATCCTGGCTGAAGCCTGGTGTTCATCCTGGCCTGGGCACTGGTTTCTCCTGTGGAAGGAGATGGATTGTCCATGAGCCAAGAGGAATTTGGCTCCTCCCCAGCCTGGTGAAGCCACAGACCCACAGAAGGAAGCTGTTCCACCCATCCCTTATTTTGTGGTGACTGACAAGGGGGGGGGGAGGGAAAGACCAACCAGCACCTGATAAATTATGAGATGAATCCAAGCTGCACCACCTTCATCTGTAATAGCAAAGCACTAACCAGCTTCATTAAGAAAGAAAAATATATATGTAAACACCCAGCAAGCAGAAAAAACGGGGTTTCTACTGAACCGAAGGGATTCTTTAATTATTCCCTCAGCTCCCAACACTTAACCGACTGGATGCATCACCAAAGCTTTTTCCAACAGGCTGGCAACAGAACTGCAGGAGTTTCACCAGCCCCAGCGGGGTTTCAGTGGCCCTTTGCTGGAAGTTCCTTCCCCATCCCTGCATTTCCAGTTGGATGTGCAAACACAGTTGTAATGCTTCCATCTCGTGGTGAGATGTAGAATAGAAGCACGTGTGGAGTGACAGCAGCCAGTTTTTTCTTGCTGACTCAAAACCTGGAAGGCCAAAGCCTTCCCCTTTGGGAATGTCTGACAATAGGAAAAATCTCAAACATTAACTACCTTCATTTTTCATTCATCTCTCTTTTTTTTTAATCAGGAAAATGCCATTTTCTTGTCAACTTGGCATGAAACTAAATATAAGTAGCAGCTTTTTTGCCCAAAAATTTAAAGTACGGGGCTGCTTATAATGGGCTAAAATCTACTTTTTAGTACAGTGTTCCTTCTTTCTGCTGATAAATTCTCCAATCTGTCCTCCTACAGCAGGAAGTAGCAGTGTTCACCCACCCTCCTTAATATTATATAATATTATATATATATATATAATTAATACCATGTTAATATTCCAGGGCTCTGTTAGAACATTTTCTCATCACATTGGGGCATTGCCTTATTTCTGTTCACAGCAAAGCAAGGCAGATATTCCTAAAAATTACCAGATAAGCTGCTGATGTCACAAAATAGGCCTGGCTTATTTTGGGCACAGCTGGATGGTTCTTGGCTTAGAGTCACCCTTGCAGGTGTCACTGGGATCAGCTCCCAACGTTTAGTATCTCTCACTTCAAGGCCAGGTTGGACAGGGCTTGGAGCAACCTGGTCTGGTGGAAGGTGTCCCCATCCATGGCAAGGGATCGGAACTGGATGGTCCTTAAGGTCCCTTTCAATCAAATTGGCATTTTCCACGACCCACAGGGCATTTTCCACCCTCACAGGGCATCAGACACCATCCATGAGTCAGAGACAGTGAGTTCTACTGCCTTTGCAATTCCCCAAAAATATTCTCCTCCCCAAGAGCCCAGCTGTAAGAATACAAAGGAACAGGAGTAACAGCCCTCCCAAAGCTCCTAAATTTGCCGCCTCATGCAGCAGCAAAGGGGAAAGCAGGAGCACAAGGGTTAACAATCAAATATCCTTAAAGCAGGAACGTCGTGCTGAAAATCAGCCGGAGTTTGATGTTGCTCTTTTGAAGTTTAATTATACCAAATGTTCTACAGGAACATGCCATGTTCTTGCCTATCTATTTTGAATTGTAAGTACCAATCAGCATGTAAATGATCAAATTAAAGCTTTTAAGTTGTTTGCAAGGGCTAGAGCACCTTTCTGTGAATGAAGGGCTGAGAAGCAGCAGCTTTTGGGGCGTTGCTGCTGTCCTGGGTGGGCTCCTCCATGATTGGCATTTCCACAAGGAAAATGGAGAGGAAGAAAGCCCATGACAGCCCCAAGTTCTTGTGCTGTCGTGAAAAAATACTACCTAAAGAAAGGTTATCTATTTCTTTTTCAAAGGTCATTTTGTTCTCCTTAATGATGGAGCCTTGCTGCCCAGGTTAGAGATCACAGTTCACACTTGGACAGTGCTCCAGCCATCACAACCTAAAATTCTGGAGAAGTGGGTGAAATTTAGGGATGGCTCAGCAATTACTGCAAGCACCAAGCCTGACAGGGCTGAAGGACTGCCTTGGACAACACTCTCAGGTACGTGGTGGGATTCTTGGGGCTGTCCTGTGAAGGGCCAGGAGCTGGACTTTGATGGTCCCTGTGGGTCCCTTCTAACTCAGAATATTCCATGATTCTACTGTGCTGCTGACCTGGAGGTTTGGGAACAGAATCTGGCAGGGGTTAAATGCTTTTCCTCTAGAACAGGAGTTACAGAGGATGGGAGGAACTGAAAAGACCAAATCTGCTCCTCATGCACCATCCCTGGACTATTTTGTCTTTCTGTGAGGAAATTGGCCCAGATTCTCTCACTGACTTCCAAAGAAGTCAGGAAAAGTCTTCAGCACAGACATTGTATTCACCTTGTTTCTCCTCTGATGCAGAACATGAACCAACTGTGCCAGCAGTAAACTGGAAAAAGTTTTGGTTCTCCCAGGAATCCAGGGAGCAAAACTTCTCTCTATTTTCTCTCCAGAACTGTAGCTGCTTTTAAAAACAAAAACCCTACCTCCAGAATAAATAAGAAAGCTCCCAAAAATGCTGCGGTCCTTTCAAAAGAGTTAGGGGGGTGGGGAACCACCAAACAGTTTCAGATATTTACAGTCCACCTGGACCACTGACAATGGGGGAACCAAATTCCTGTCTTTGATCGAATCGCCCAGAAAACATGGGAAAAACAGACCTTGGAATGTACAGAGTGAAGCCCAATTAATAACATTTGCTCAGTAAATAACCTTCCTAGCATGGAAGGCTGTGTCCATAAGGCAGTGGATGGGGCTGTGCTCAGGATGGCTCCTTGGTTTGGCATGAGTTGGGTTGGGTTCTTTTGCTTCAGTGTTTCCTACTCACTGGAATGTGATTTGGGATTAAGATACCCTTTATTTTTTAGTTTAAGGTACCAGGATTTGTCTTTTAAAGGAAATACCCTCAGCAATAAGGAGGCTGTAGTTACATCTGCCCGGGGAAAGCAGCCTGTGCATGATCCCTGCTTGTTCCTGCTCCCTCTTACCTCCTTCCTGGAGCTGCCCGCGTCGCTCCCGCTCACTTCCACGAGGAGGCTCTTGTGCCGGAGGATCAGGATCTCCTTGGCATGTTCCGAGGGCTCGGACTCGCCGGGCAGGGTGTGCCTGTTGTACGCCGGGCCCTGCACGAGGCACCAGAGAGGAGCTGGATGTGGGACCGTCCCAGCCTTCACTTCACTGCCTTCACCCCTGTAACCATCCCAGCTATTTATGGGGATAAACTGATCCATGAGAGGTGGGGAGGGAGGGAAAGCCACAGAGGGGAGAAGGGGCTCCAAACTCTGCTTTTTTTAGGTGAGATCACCCAAGAAATCACTGAATGACAAGACTGAGATAGTCCAGGTAACACATGGAATGAGTACCACGACTCTGCTCGAGGCACCTTCAGCCCCAGCCCCTCTGTCCAGCCCTACAACATCTTATATCAGCCCCACCTTCCTATATAGATCATGCAAACAACAGGTACCATAAACCCCAAAGTGAAATCTCCCACTAACATCCGTGGGAGTTGGGATAACTCTGTCACTACTACAAGGGGTGAGGCTGGATTTGGGCAGGAGTAAGTGCAAACAGGAGCTGTGCCTTTATCCTCATCCCCTTCACCACATCTATAGGTTTCCTCCCAGCCTTATTTCCTTGCTTCCCTTGGCTCAGCAGAGGGACAGGAGGGGGTGGCTGATCCCCCTGTGCTGAGTGCCTGCACCAGCCCCATCCCCAAGGACTCCTCATTCCGTGTGTAATCCGTAAAACAAAGGCTTAGGTGGATTTTAGGGATAAGGCTCCATGTGAACAGCAATTACCATGCACAGCCCTGGTGCCGTGCAAAACCCCAGCCATGATCCCCGAGTGGCTCTGTAAACAGAGAGCAGGGTTTGTGCTCTTTCACCAGCTGTACCAGTTCCATGGCAAACCTGCCGGGCGGCTTTGAAAGCTCTGCACATCAATTCTCACTCACAGCTCACCCACCGTGTCCCCTTCCATGGGAAAAAAAAGTGCAGTGTGAGGATAACCCACCCCTGCTCTGCCCTGTCAGTAACCAGGAGCTGCTGCTGGATGTGCCTGAAGTTCCATGTGCTCCTCCTTTCTCCTTTCTGCTGCCGGGTACTGATGCCGAAAATACTCGGGGAAATTATAGGCTGACTGGGTGAACCTTTCAAAAGCTGTCATGTGCAAACAGAAATGTGCCACTGACTTGGAAACTGGATCTGGCTCCACGCAGCCAACTATTCTCTGCTCACAAAGAGACATCATGGGTAATTATGGAAACATTCATAACATCTGCTCAGGCTGCTCAGATAACTGAGGTAACTTGTGCTGTTGGATGGTTAAAATACAGATGGAGGGAAAAGTTATACCGTTCTCCTGATCCGGTACAGGTTCCTCGCCAAAATTTCCTGCATATTATCCAGGACATCAGGATTCTGAGTATCCTCCAGTTTTTGGTCTGTTCTGACAGTCCTGTCGTTGCTGCTGCAAAGAAAACCAGGACCCCTCATTTTTAGAAGGGACACAACCAGTGCATCCCCAAATCCCAGCACCCCCAGCAGCCCTTCAGGATCCCACCACAGCCAACATGACCAACAGCTCATCCTTGCAGAGGGGGAATTTACTATCTGCATCAGAGCTGTGCTGTCATTGTGCTCCTGGGTGGATTGAAGAGCTGTGGCAGAGCAGAACCATCTGTGAGGGGCGAAGTGCCCATTCTGGCACTCAAACACTCATCCCTGCTGTCTCACTGGTGGTTCCTCCAGGACACTTCATGGTGCAAAACCCTCAAAAACCGGGCAAGAGCCTTTTCCTCAGAGCATTGTTTCCATGTCACTCAGGTGAGGCTCCATGTCATCGGTGTCAGCAGATGCCCATCCAGCCCTTCATTTGTAACACCCACCCGCTGACCTTCAAGAGATTTAGGAGGTCTAAGAGGGTTTACTCACAGCAGGGAGGGGTGGGCAGGCCCATGGCCCAGCTGCCCAGCCTCTGCCAGCTCGATGGCGTGTTTCCTCTCCAGCTTCTCGTAGAGCAGCACGATGCTGGACTTGGGCTGGTCATACTCCCTGAGCAGGATCTTCTGCAGGTATTTGCTGTTGAAATATTCTAATCTGGTTGAGGACAAAGCAAGGTGGGCTTAGTCTGCTCCAGGACTCCCCAGCACCAAACCAGACCTGAGCAAGGCAGCAGGTTCATAGCCCACAGCTGTCCCATATTCCATTATATTACATTATATCCCATCACTTTCTATCCAGAAATTGATGGTCCAAGAGGTCTATCCCTAATTATTTCTGCACTCCAGTACATGAGCCAAAATATTTAAACTTTCCCAAATACAATAAAAACCTCCCCAAAATGCCAAACTTAGCATGAGCTCCACTGTAAGTCCTACAAACACATGCAGCAGCCCCAGATTTAAACACTTCCAGATTCCCCTTTTTGCTTTCAGCTCAAATCATAGAATCATTTAGGTTGAAAAAGACCTCTAAAATCAGTATCTCTAAAGGAGCCAGGATGCTCCTCAGTAGCAGTGATTCCCATACCCTCTAGTGGCACTTCCAAGCATGGGCATTCCAAAAAAAAAAAAAGAAAGAAATAAAATCTACCAGCTGCATCTGTGTCTGCACAGCTAAGGAATTAAATCTGGTAGATTGCTATTAGTATATTTTATGTTATTTGTGTTTGGGGTTTTTTTAAACCTCACTGTGGTTTTTTAAAATTTTAAAATGTACAAATTATGGGAATTTAATGAAAACTGAGCACTTGGCTACAGAAATCTGTAAAGATCCTCTGTAATTTCAGTCCACAACAAGCAGTGCTGCAAACTCATAGTTTTAATGTCAGTTTTTAATGTTTAAATGCTAATTGCCAAGCCCGGGTTGGGGAGCTCAGCTCCCACCTGGCCAGACAGGCAGGAGGGCACAGGCAGGGATGGGCTGTGTGTCGTGGCCATTCCACTGCCAGCAGATTCCTGTGGATGAGAAGGGACAAACAACACAGGAGAGGAGAAAGGATCTTTTTAGGGTGAGGTACCAGAGGTGTCTGCAAGCAGGGAAGCGCTCCAAGAACCTGGAGCCACCTTGGACAAGGAAAAGCTGCCCCTGTGTCAGCTCTCTTGTGCCACAAGGATGAACAAGGCTCAGCTGCCCACAGCAGAAACTCTGGGAATAGAAACCAGCCTCCTTTTTTTTTTCTATGCATGTCCACAGTTGTCTTTTGGCACATCCTTACTTGTCTTTCCAGTAATACTGTCCCCAGTGTCCAGATATATCTTCAATGCCAGCCAGGAGATGATCCAAGAACTAAAGAGAAGAGAGGATTTGGCTGTACCCCGGGGATGAACCCAGCCAGCAAACAGCAAGAGCCACACACAACACAGGGGATGCTTCCAGCTCGGAATATGGAGCTGGGAAACAAGGAGAGGGGGTTTGGGATAGTTCCCCATCCAGTCATCCACATGGATTTGTTGGTTCTGGAGTACAATAAGTGGTTTGCTTTCAGATCTGGGCAAGCAGAGAATAAATGCTGGGGGACATGAACCTGCACCTGATTGTGCAGGATGGCTGAGGGCTCACATGTCCTGCCCACTGGGCCTTGAGAAGCAGGAAATGCTCCTATTGGGGTTTTTGAGGACAATCTGACTCAGGGAATTGGGATATCACTGCAGATAACTCATAAATGATGTTTTGTCTTGAATACTTAATACTGCCTTCCCCCAGACATTTCCCACTAGTCACTGGCCATATTGTGCCTCATACAGAGGTTTTTATTATTGTTTAAAATATTAAAATTATATTTAAAATCCCAGACAGGTTGATTTTTTTTCACCTAGAAGTTAAATCTTTGTAGTTTCCCAAATTGTTTTCCCTCCTACTGGCATCTCTAAATGGGGAGAGGGCTCTGCTCTGCTGCCCCTCCCCACTCAGGTACCAATGACCCCGGAGCTTCCTCCAGCTCTAATTGCTTTTTTTAATTATTTTTTCTTGGGTCAGAGACAGAAAATTTCAGAGTGGTTCCCTCAGCCCTGCAGCCTGGTGGGGGTTTAGTGTGCTCACATTGGCAGCTGCACGTTCTGAGGACCTCCAAAACCACTGGAGTGCCCCATCCCTGGAAGTGTCCAAGGCCAGGTTGGACAGGGCTTGGAGCAACCTGGGCTAGTGGAAGGTGTCCCTGCCCATGGAAGGGGGTGGGATGAGATGAGCTTTAAGGTCCCTCCCCATCTGCCCCATTCTACAGTTCTAAGAAATTAAACCCACACACGCTGATCATCGTTCCTGGGAGGAACAGTGTCCCGACCATCCAGATGGAGAAATAAATTTGAGAAGGAAAGCTATCCTGGCTTCTGCATCCCTGATTTCCAACTATCTGCATTATTACCTTCTCAACTTAATTGGTACACAGTCATTTTCAGCTCCCATCTCCTAATAAACACATTCCCAGAGATGATTTACTATTCACACAGCAACAAAAGAAGAAACTCTTCTCTGTTCACGGTAGGAAAAGACTCTTCAGCCCCTCGAGCTGTTCTGTTCACCTCAGACAAAGCCCTGCAGAACAACCTCATTGTGAGGGTGCCAAACAGGTTTTGTAAATGTCCTCAGCCCTAATGGCTTTATTTTCTAAAGAAGACAATGACAATAATATTCCTGAAGGAGCCAAACCCACAGAAATGTGACTGGGATTGAACAATTGGATTCTGAAATATCCTAACTGTGCATGGGATGCAGATGCAAACGCAAAGCATCAGCTGGATGGGTGGAATCCCTTGACCTCCTGGAGCTGAGCCTCCCTCTGAAGTCCTCTATGACTAGAAATACCAATGTTTGGATGGTGAGAACAAAGTGACTGAAATCCTGAAATCCCACCTTTGGGTTATGGATTTAGAATCATGGAATGGTTTGGGTTGAATGGGACATTAAAGATCACTTCATTCCACCCCATGACATGGGCAGGGACACCTTCCCCTAGACCAGGTTGCTCCAAACCCCATCCAACCTGGCTTCAAACCACTTCAGAGGTTTCCTCCACCCCAACCTCATCCTCCCTTTTCTGATTTTTTTGCAAAAATATTCAAACCATTGGTGGTGATGGGACTGGAGAACACATGGAAGATCCCAACCTGAAAGCTACCAAGTCTCATTTTCTTTCTCTCTCTCTTTCCAGAGAAGCAGAAAAATTGGAGTTAAGTCGAAGTTTAAAGTTTTGGGTAAGGGATCATCTTTTTCTATCACGTTTGTGCATTACCTGATGGAACATCAGCCTGATTGGTGGCTGCTCTTCCAAAACAAACAACAGCCCATGGTTAGGAAGCTGCACAAGACTTCCAACCTGCAAAGGGACTGACCTGAGGAGGATTTGGGTCAAACTGCAGATCTGTAGGGTCCCTGGAGACACCCCCATTTTAGAAGGCCCATCCTATCAGCAAAGATATCAGAAAGCTCTGGCCTGGTGTTGATCCTTACCCGGATGTGGATCTGCTCTCCCACTGTGGGAGCACTCTCCCTTTTCCTCTTGACAGCCAACAGGTCAACGAGAGGACGGATGGTCATTCCCTGCAAAACAAACACAGAAATCAGCCTTTTTTCCCCATCAAATGTTCCTGGTGGGACAAAACCACCACCAGCACGGGGATGAGCCGTGTTCTGCTGTCTGAGCCAGCACCTCTCATCTGCCCTACTTTAGTGGCAAGATATGACCTGCAAAGCTTCAACAAGACTAGAACCTGCTCTCCCAACTGCAAACCAAACCCAGGGTTTGCTCGTGGGAGCAGCCTGTCAGCGGGAGCTCACGTGGAGAATTCGGGATGGGGGAGGCACAGAGGGAAAGCTCTACTCGCCTCCTCTGGCAGCTCGGGGCCCACAGAAAGCCAACCAATAATTCCAAGGTCAAGCCTGTGGTTTGACGTTGCTGGTGGCCTCCCAAATGGAGAGGGGCTTGGAACGATCAAAGTTCAAATGCCTGAAATGATGATAATCCGTGAGATTTCTCAGCGTGGAGCCTCTGCCAGCAACTGTCTGCTCACTTCTGGAGCTTTATGTGTCACAGCCCATTACTCCAATGATCTCTGATGGCCAGCCAGTGGCTAAGTTTGCTAATCAAAGCATCCACCTGGTGGGAAGGGTCAAGGGAAAAGTTTTAATGTCCTTTAAGCCTCGTGAGAGAACTTCTAAAACACTGCCGTGCTGTGTTTCTTAGTCTGGCTTCAGTATTAAATGACTTTTCTAGGACATGTTTACAGCAAAAATGATGGAGTAGTTGATGTTTATGACTTCTGAATGTCACAAATGCTGGCACAGAGGAGAGTTGAACACATTTTTAATTGCAGAAACAATTAATGTGTCATTTTAATAGCTAATAGCAATAAAAAATGCATTGCTATTCAGGGTCAACAACACAGAACTCACAAATTCAGAAATAACAGATATTACAAAAATTAGGTGGAGACTATGCTGCTTATCCTCTTGGATAATCATCTGCAGTTGTTTGCATTCATAAAGCAGCATTTGGGACCGTTGTGGGAATCCCATGTCATCTCCCAGCACACCTGGAGGTCCCTGGTGATGCTCCTCTGCTCACCAGGGACAGCTCAAACAAGGGCATCACCTGAGGCTCTGTCATGGCCCACACAACGTTTTCCACCTCCAGCAATCCAAAGGGGCAATGTGGGCAGCAAACAAACCCACCCACCTCTTCACAACTCTTATATTTGCTAAGAATTCCATGGAAGAGGTCACAGGTCACTGAGTTGGGAGAGTGAACCTCAAACGGAGAGCACAGCATTTCATTTCAAACCACAGCGAGAGGCAGAACAATGAGGGCTTTTTGTGACATTCCAGCCAAGCCCACAGCTCCTTGGAGGGCTTCCTGGTCTACGTGGCTCATCTCCAGCCTGCTTGGAAGCGCTGAGGATTAGACAATTGCTCAGTCAACCTTCTCAAAATTATTAACCAGGCTTTTTGTGGGAAGAGCCTTGTGCAACTGGGTTAGAGAGGCCAAGAGAGAGGAGTTTCCTGGGTTGTGCAGTGCTGTGATAGACCCATGGATGGACAAGCCCAGCTATTTTACAGGATTGTCCTTCCTCTGTAGCAGCGTGGTCAGCATTGCCAAGGGAATCATAGAAGGAAGTGGGTTTGTGCTCTGACAAGATGCTTTGCTGGCCCAAACCAGCCTAGAAGGGCCCAAATCATCTCTCCCTTAGTTCCTGTCCTATTTTAACACAGACACCGCCCACCAAATCTGTGTTGAGATCACTGTGAATATAAAGAAAACTCATTGCACAAAACAACAACAAGAACATCCACTATGCGCAGAAGTTGCTTCATACCCAGTGTTTCTCTTGTCCTTTCCACCCCCAGTGATGTGCACCCTGAAAAACACTGGGATATTGAAGATTTTCACTCCTCAATCCATCGATGTGTCTGGCAGCAGTGCCATAGACTTTAACCCAGGCTTCTGAAGGTTCATCTGAATTCCTGCCCCTATTACATTTCCCCACCTTTCCTGTGCTGAGCTGCAGCAATATCTTTCCTCCTCAGCTTTTGAGCAACTTTCCTGGTTTTTTCCTCCCCTTTTCTGGTGGTGGCCTCAGCTCCCCTTGGCACTGCAGGTACCTGGAGCCTGGCAAAGCCTGGCTTTACAGACACCACATCCCCTCTGAATGGCTGAAGGTCAAGGGGTCGCCCCATCCACACGTACCCAGGGGGGACCCTGTTTAACTCTCACCCTTTTGCAAGGAGGTGACATCACCAGTTGAGCTCTGAGCTTACACAAAAGCCCTTTTCCCAGTCCTGTGAAGGATTTCCTGAAGCCTCAGCAGAAAGGAGCTGCTGCCTTAGAACAACCTTTGTGTGAGGCTCAAGAGCGTCTCTGCGTGAGCGGACGTGCCTGGTGACCGGGGCTTTTCAATTCCTGACCCACATTTGCATCTTAAAACTTGTCAACCTCTATCTAAGGCTGCTCCTCCCAGCCCTGGCCCCTGCTCTCTCCTCTCAGGCTGAGGCTGTGCCCAGTCCCACTGCCCTGCGGGTCCCAGTTCCAAACCCAACAGCACGTCCCCCTCCTCGACCACTTTTTCAGCTCAGGATGAGCTCAGGTGGATGTGGGGAAGCAGAGAGTCAATCCCAACCCTCCACACTGCCCCAGGGCCCAGCACATCCACTGAGGGCTTCAGTGAGCAGAAGGAATTTGCTCTCAGGGTGATGCTGAGCCACAGAACCACTCATTAGTTGTCACCACGAGCCACCATCTCCCAAAGCCCCAGAAACCCCTCTGTTCCCTCCATCCCAGGGCAGGAGAAGGGCAGACCCGGGTCAGCAGCTCCACATAGACCTCATGTCCTTGACCAGGAGCCCCCAGGGAGTTTTTCTGCACAGCAACTTTCCCAGACCCCCATTATCTCACTTGCTTCAGCCCTATGGAGACCCACACTTAATTTTTGGGATAAACGTCAGCCTTGTTCACTTCAGGATGAGAGGATCCCAATTTTTCCACCATATCCTCCTTTAAATGTGGGGGGAAACCGTTTTCCCCCCCCTTGCCAGGTGTATTTCAGAGAAGGTCTTGGAGACTCTGCTGGGCAGAGAAGAGACATCCAAGATCCTCATCCCACAAAGGCTGCAGGAATGGTTTTACCACTAGATGTCACAGCAATGCTGAGGCTGCTGCTGCTCCTCCCGAGCCCTGGAGCACCAGAATTCCTTACAGACTCAGCCCTGGAGCCCCAAAACTCCTTACAACCCCAACCTGAGGGAGAGGAACCTTCTCCATGGTCCACCTGGAGGGGTCCCAAGTCGGAATTCATTCAAAGTATTAGTTTTACCTGCACAAACACAGTGAAGAGGATGACAACGGTGGTTGCTGCAATGAAGAGCTTCTTTCTGTGAAATTCAGGGAGCAAGAAAACCAAAGAGAAGCAAATGGCCCCCCGGAGCCCCCCGTAGGCGATGATGAACTGGTCCTTACTGGTGATGGTGTTCACGTGGAATCTGTTCACAAAGAAAGTCAGCACCAGAACCCCTGGAAGGCAGGAGAGAAGACTGAGGCACAGCAAACAAACAGAACAACTGGATAAAACTCACCATCATCTTCTATTTCACAGTAAAATATCCTGGGATGGGTAAACACCAACCAGGAGGAACTGCCCAGGGCCCCGGGGGGTGTGTTACCAACATGCCACTGGAGAATTTTAATTCCAGCCTGGTCCAACAGGTTGAAATTTGATTTGCCCAGATAAAAATTAATCCCCAACATATTTCTGTTTTAGGGGATTACAAATATTGACTGGTCACAGTCCTGAAATATTGATTTACTCTAATTAGTGACAGCAAGTGACTGAATTGCTTGGGTTATAAATGCTCTCGAGGAAAACCATCAGCAACAATTTAGCTGCAAGTTACCCTCCTCCTTCCAAAAGTTTCTAAGCAGTAGCCTGGATAAGTAGCTACATTCTACCTGTGTTAATGTTATTTCTTCCCCTCAAAGATTTATACAGGATGAATTTAAGGCTGTGTGAGGTGACACAGCAATTGCTGTGATTTAAAGCCATTTGCAAATACACAAACAGATGCAGAAAGGTACAAAAAGTCAGGCCCTAAATCAGGCAGCCGTGATTTCCATACCAATGGATGCGATAAACATCTTATTTCCCAAAGATTAATGGCCATTTTGAGAAGTGATGGCACAGCCTGACACTGAATTTTGTCAGGAATTAGCTGTATCAACAGCACTGTTGCTTTTCTAGAGGAGGTTTGTAAGAGAAATAAAAATAGTGCACTTGTACATATCAAACATCTTCTCACACACCTACAGCTAAAAGTATCTGAACTTTGAGTGCACATCAGACCAGTTTGAAGAAAACAAAAGCTGGGGATGTTTAGGAATAACTCAATTAACTGAACCTTGGAACACCTCCCCTGTGTCCAGAGCTCCACAGAGCTGGTGTCCAGACCAGTTCTTCAGTATCAAGGTTCTTTGAAGCTTAAAAACAACCAAATAAATAAAATAAAGCATTCCTTGCATCACATCTGCACCTACTGCAGAGCTCAGGCAGTGCTGATGATTTAAAGGAACAAAATTTACTTGAGCTGATATCCTGGCCTTTGTCTTAATTTAATCTTCCCTCATAAATTATTATTAGCATGCCCTAAACTAATTCAAGGCCAGTTTGCTGCAAGAGATGACATACAATTAATCACTCTGAGCAGAGTGGATTTTCTTCTGGAGGTACACCTTGGGAAGGAGCAGGCGGAAATCTCCCCAGGGCTTGGGTAATACTGGTGCTGTCCTGCAATGGCTGTATTTTCCTTTTTAGATGATCTTTCTCATATCAAAGTAACTCCCTAAACTTCAGCAGAATCATTTCTCAAATATTTAGGAGCACCGGGAGGGTCCTGTGAAGGACTGAGGTACCATCTGCACACTAATCCCAGCCCTGCCCACCCAAAAGCCCCCAGTTCCTGCAAGTACAATTCCAGTGGCGCCTCCCATTTTTGGATCAGTGCCTCCAGCACCTCCAGAATCACAGAATTCTAGAATCATTAAGGCTGGAAAAGCCCTCAAAAAGCATCAGGTCCAACCACTCCCCCAGCACTGCCAAGGCCACCACTAACCCATGTCCCCAAGTGCCACATCCACACGTATTTTGAGCACTTCCAGGGATGATAATTCCACACTTCCCTGGGCAGCCTGTTCCAATGCCTGACCAGCTCTCAATGAAGAAATTTTTCCTAAATATCCAAACATTAATTAATTATTAATTCATCCAGAGCTGCTGGATGGCTCTGAGAAGGTCAAGGTCCAATCTCCACCACCATCCCCAAGGCAGGAGTTTCCCAGCCCAACTTGGAGCAGCTCCTGCCCAGTTCTCACCCTCCCAGCTCCCCAACAGCTCCCCAGGAAAGTGCTGCAGGACAGGGACCATTCAGACCATGTCCAGCCATGGTTTGTGTGTTCTTATTTAATTCCCAGTGAGATTTTGACCAGCAGGAGGGTTTTCTGTCCTGGCTGCAGCCTGAACCTTCCCTGATAATGTTCCACATAATTTAAGCTGTACTCAGAAGGGCTTAGAGAGAAATTTTGGGGTGTTTTTGTAGCATTATTATGTTCCTTATGTCTTGCAATGAAGAATTTTTGAGCTAAAAAAGTCAAACTCGTTCAGAACTCCTTTTATCTGAGCAAATAATTCAGGAGAAAACCACTCAATTGTAATAAAACACTTGAATGTACAAATAACTAATGAGCACATTTCCAAGGATGGTGCAGTTATTAAAACAAACCTTGGCACGAATTAACAGCTAATAAACCCCATTCTGCCCTGTCTTGCTAATCGTGGCACATCCTATTTATACAATTTCCTGAAGTGTCTGTCAAATTCGAGTTCACTGTTTGACTCAGTGGTTTGTAAACAAAATCCTGTTGAATGTCTTTTAGCTCTCAAATTCTCTGCCAAAAGTGGGTGCTGTTATATTCACAAATACAGTTAATATATAAAAATATCCATAAATGAGGAGACAGGCACTGTGCACTCATTAGGTGACAGCACACTGTGACAGGAAGGGAGGTTCAGCCTCTCCAAACACCAAATCAGCTCAAAATACAACTGGGGATGACAGAAACACAGAATATCCATTTTTCTGGTGATTTACAATGCATGAAAATGGGATCCCAGGGAATTCTGGGACCAGGATTTGTGTTTTCATTATAACTGGGGCTAAAGAAACCCTCGAGAGAGTCATCAGGAGACTATTTTCATGCCTTTCTCTCTTCTTGTTATCACCAAGTCTTGGTGGCTTTATTGCTCTGAGGTTGGTCAAACACTCCAGCAGGTTTCCAAGGGAGGCTCCGGAGTCTCCATCCATGGAGATATTCAAAATCCATCTGGACAAAAGTCCCTGCCACAGGCAGGGGTTGTTGGACCAGATGATCCCCAGAGGTCCCTGCCAACCTCAGCAGTTCCCCAGTTCTGCCATTCTCAGCCCTGACCTGAAGCTCTTGAGCAGGAGCAGAAGCATCCTCACATTTTATGTCCCAGATCTCATCTCTCCAGCAGTGACCTGGGTAGATGCTGTTCTGTAAAGCAGATCAGCATCTCCAGGGACAGCTGCTGGAAGGTTCCTGCAGTTTCTCATGGAAAGATGCTGCTGTACATGAGCTTGTTATTAATTAAATCCCTTCAACCTCTGCCTTGCAGAATACGACACGTATCTCTGATCCCAAAGTACCTGCAATTTCCCTCCTGTTGTGAGGATAACAAGGGACCAAGAGGCACTGAAATGGAAGAGGAGATCACAGCAATGGAAGAAGGATCAAAGACAGAGATATTGATAAAATGTCACGAGCACTTCTATTTAACACCACTGAGTGCCCAGAGCAGGAAACTGCAGTACAATGAAAGACCTGGAATCGAGTAGGATGGATGAGGGAAGCATTGGCTGAGATGTCCCAGTTCAGGCCTTGCATTCCCATCTGGGATAGTCATGCAGGCACAGCAAACAGGAAAGGATGACGAAAGGGCAGGAGCATTCTCTAATGAAACCACATTTTTCACTCCCATGAACAATAATACACATTAAAAAAATAAAATGCGTAATTAGCCCTACCTAGAGCTCTCCAAACGAGGCAGAAAATGACAGTGAAGCAGATGTAGGGCCAGTTCCACTCATGGTTTTCTCCAATGGTGGAAACTCCGAGGAAGATGAAGATGAGGGTGTCATGAAGTATTTCACTGTGGTGTGGGACTTCAGGGAGATGTTGGCCTCCACATAACGCTTCATGCCCATGGCACAGGCAATGATGCTGAGAAAGTTAAAACAAACAATAACTTTTTCTCCTCAAGCACTGAAAATCGACTCATTGTCATTTATAAAAAATACATTTCATCAAGTCCTGCATGTTTGCAGACATCTCACTTCCTACATGAAGGACATCAAGAGGACCATCAGGACAATAAAATTCAGACAGGTTGCCCAAACTGCCTGAATCTGATTTTGAACAGCCAAAAAACTCATCACCTTCTGCATTTGATCAGAGCACACACCAACACCCACAAGTAACAACACTCAACCCTTCCCATCACCACGCACTGGTCTCGGTTCTTTCACTTTGCCAAACTCTGACCTTGCAATTGCCTCGTAATTTTTCATGGATAATTGGTTCTTCAAGTTCCAGGGAACATGTGGTTAGTCTGATTCATCAGCTTTCCAAATCAATACATTTTCAGATCAGCAATCCTAGAAGGTCAAAACAATTGAGCACTCAAAGCATCGAAGCTCCATTTTATTATATTTTAACCTGGACTAAAATATTTCATTCTAAACGTTGTAGCAGCAATAACAAAATGGCTCTAAATTTCCAAGATCTGATTTCCATGGCTATTTTGTAAGGCATCCACATTTTTATTGCATTTAAAATTGTAAAGTTGTGATGGCTCTTGCTGTGGAAAGAGATCCTGAGCATGAGACAAGGATTCAAATCCCTTTTTCACTAAATGTTGTTTGAATTCACATCTTTCACCTCCTAAGAGAATGTACAAATACTTAAAGATATTCCAAAACTGGTCTGTTTTGATTTATCCTATTTAGACTGACCCTCTTTGCCAGAAAGAGCAGCAGGGATTGAACCACAGTCTAAAAAAAAACAATAAATTCTTCAGTTTCTGTATCTGCCTCAATAAATAGTGAGTAAAACAGTTCCAGCCAGAAGCTAAGAAATTCAACAAGTATTTATGGGCAAGTGACTTCCAGAGTTGTGGTTTGGGAATGCCTACTGGAGAATGGTATGGGGTCACAGCAGGGACACAGAGAGGGAATAAACCTGATCTGTCAGGGCCTCAAAGATGGACACTGCCACCAGGGCAAGGGAAAAAAAGGGAAAAAGAAAGGAAAAAAAACCAAAATCAAACTAAAACCCATTTGCAGAGCTGTTTCCCAGACTGGGTTGCATTCACAGTTTTCATATTTTTTGGGCTATGCAGAATTGATTTTTATGGCAATCAAATTATTTTCCAGTGAAACAAAATGCCAAAAGCTGGTTTTTATAATCCAGTATTCCCTGGGCACGACGGGACAAATTGTTTGAACTCCAGATATGTAAGAGAGGCATTTCTAATTTGGCAATTAGAAGGGCACAGGGCAGGAATCAGCTGCCTTTGCCATTGTTTGGCTTTAGAAAAAATGCATTATTCAAAAGAACAGCAAATGGGTTCCATAATGGGTACAGCAGATTGTGATTGATGGAAGGAGACACCATTAGGATTGAATGTTTTCTGCTCCACAATGATTATGCAGCATATTTATTTCACTGTTCTGTCTTGCACTCCTATAAATAGGCTTTTCCTACCTATTCCCAGAGCTAGAATTGTTTGCAGGAACACTTGAATATTGCTCCTATTAACCAGCTGAGGAAACAAAATCTGCAAGACACGGGAATGGTTTATATCCAAAGCAACATCATTAGTTTTAAAATAGATCTCTCAGATCCTCCTGTGCCGAGCTCAGAACCCACTTCATTTCATTATTTTCTTTTCATCTTCATTATTCTCAGCTGCACAGTTGTTTACACTGCAGCTACTGATGCAGGCTCAGAGTCTTTGGGGGAATATTAGGTGGTTGTGATCCTCAGCACCAGCTGACTCAGTTTTGGTGGGAGAACCAAACACAACAGATTTCAGCCCACAGAAACCAGGAGGGCTGGATCACACTGGTTTTCATCTCTCTCTGCTTCCCAAGGTGAGATTTTGGTGAACATTGGGGTCATTATATCTAATTTTTATCTCAGCACCTGCCCTACCAGGGAAATGCATGACAAGATAAGCACAAAGTTAGTTTCTTAAAACTGAAGGATCTGGCCCCAAATCCTTCATTTTATGGAAAGATCTACCCAGTAAAAAGAAAAATAAATTAATTGAGTGATCTCTGACAATTTTGACTGAAATTGGTCAGGTTTCCAACATTACTGGAGACAGGGAGGTGCTAGATGAGACCCTCAGGAGCCCAGACAGATCCATGAGCTGTGTCAGAGCTTCTGGTGCCAAGTCAGAAGTTTCCATTAGAGCTCTCTGCTCCCAAAGAGCAGGAATATTTCAGGCTTCAGCTCCACAGGGAATGCACAGCTCCCACCCCATCCCTCTCTGCTCTGTGCCCGCAGGGGCTGTGCACCCTCTGGGAGCACCACCCAGGGTGGGCTGATGGCAGGACGTGCAGATGGGGAGGGGGATGTGAGAGCAGACGTGCTGTAAACCACGACCAAACCTTTCCAAGGATCTGACTAAACCCTTGTAACCCTTCCCATGTTGGTTTTGACTGGGCCACACGGAAAACAACTAAAGAAGCCAAGAAAGCCTCTTCTGGCTCTGCCAAACCTACTCAAACTCTCACTGCTTGAACATCCAGGCTTTCCAGACAAAAACCATGGAGCTCAAACAAACATTCCTCAATAACCTGCATAAATCCACCAGCAGGATTGCTGGTGACTTGCAATTTGACGTGTAATTTGGGAAACGGAGCTGCACTTGGAGAGGGCTCCGTCACGGGCTTTGATGGCCAGCACACACAGATTTCCAACTCAGCAGAGTTGAAAACTTTGTCTGATATTTTTTTCAGCCAGGGAAAGGACATTTTCAGACAGGACAGGTTTTTTTTCCTGGACAGGAACTCACGCCACGATCCCTGAGAGGTGGAACATCTCGGCGGTGAGGTAGGACAGGTAGCTGTAGAGGAAGACGAAGAGCGGCTCGATGACGCGGATGTCCTTGGTGAAGCGCGTGGTGAAGGCGGCCGTGAACCCAAAACTCAGCCCCACCAACACCCCTCCCAGCCCAACCACAAAGAATTTCCCAACTCCTGCAAAAACATCCACGCTTTTGATGGTTGGCATCTCACAGAAAGACCGGAAGAGCTTGTAGAGCACCTTTGGGGGGGAAAATGAAAGAGAGAAATGGGTGTTAGTGAGACATTCACCAGATGTGGCCACACGTGGTCATGACACCAAACACACTGCTGGGATTTCTGACAGTGTGGGGTCACCATCCTTCCCTGAGGTCTGGGTCCTACCAGGAGCCTGCTGTGGCACTCGTGGGCGTTCCTGTCCCCAGACATACAAAGAGCTCTTCACCTGAAAGCTTCTGTGTTCACCTGAAAGCTGCTCAGGACCTCAGGACAGAGAATTGGACCGGGAGCCCTCTGCTAGAAGAGGCTGTTGATGCCTTTTCCCTCAGCAAATCAAAAAATCTTTAAGGTTGGAAAAGATTTTCAAGATCACCAAGTCCAACCATCAACCAGCACCACCACCACCATCTTCACCACTAAACTATTTAATCAAGTGCCACATCCACACATTTTTGGAACGCTTTCAGGGATGGTGACTGCAGCACTGCCCAGAACAGCCTGTTCCTATGCTTGATCACTTTTTCCATGAAGAAATTATCCCTGATATCCAATCTAAACCTCTCCTGGCGCAGCTCGAGGCTGTTTCCTCTTGTCCTGGCCCTTGTTCCCTGGGAGCAGAGCCCGACCTCCCTCCTGTCAGGGAGTTGCAGAGACACAGAAGGTCCCCCCAAGTCTCCTTTTCTCCCGGCTGCGATCTCACACCCCACCCCTCGGCCCCAGCCCACCCTTCCTTTAAACATTAAAGGACAGCTAAACACCCCAAACCAGGCTGGTCCTCACCACTGTCACGGCGTCGTTGAGGAGGGACTCCCCAAAGACCAGGATGTGCAGCTTCTCGTTGACGTGGATCTCCTCGAACACGGCCAGCACGGCCACGGGGTCCACGGCGGCGATGAGGCTCCCGAAGAGCAGGTTGTGGAGCAGCGACACGTCCTGCAGCCGGAAGGCCCTCACCTGGCAGATGCCGTAGAGGGAGAAGCCGATCCCAAACACGTTCCATATGGTGCCCACCACGGCGTAGAGCAGGATGGTGCCGATGTTCTCGAAGAAGGGGCGGCTGGGCATGAAGTAACCGGCGTCCAGCACGATGGGGGGCAGCAGGTAGAGGAAGAAGATGTCGCTGTCCATCACGGGGGGGGACCTGTCGTTCAGGCCATAAATGATCCCCCCCATGATGAGCCCTACGAAGATCAACAAGCAGCTCTCGGGAACCACAGAAGGCAGCTTGTTGTAGAGATGGAACCCTGGGAGGGGATGGAGAGAGAAAAATTTGGGTTGTCTCACCTCGTCGGGTCAGGAAATTCCCCGTTCTCCTACCATCAGCAAATTACAGCTTGGAGCAGCAGAAATAAATGCACCCAGTGAAGGTGAAGTTGCTCAGAAATAGATATAAAAAACAAAATATATGGGTCTATGGAGAATATATAATATATATAAAAATATATATATAACATATATATATATAAATATATATAACATATATATATAAATATATATATTACATATATATAAAAATATATATGTGTGTATATATAAAAATATATAAATATATATATAAATATACAAATATATAAATATATATACATATATACACATATGTATGTAATATAACTATATGAATATATAAAAATATATAACAAAAATATATATAATAGATGATATATAATATTATACATTTTATATTGTATATTGTAATATTAGTAATATTATTTCTATGTATCATTTTATTGATATTATTGCATTATAGTAATATTATAATATATAATTTATGTAATTATATTATTGTATAATTAATTACAGTAAATATAAATACAGTAATGTACACAGCAGTATACATAACATATATTAAATTTTTTTGTAAATATAAAATATTATATAATGGATTATATATTATATAAATATTATAGATAGAATTATATAATATATAGCATATAATATAATATATAAAATTATATAGAGTGTTATAGGTAGAATTATACATACAAAACACAATATTAATACTTCCCATTAATGGGCTGGGCACATTATCTCAGGCTCCAAGACTGGAGAGGATCTGAAGCCAAGGCCACCCCTTCCCACCCCATCCCATCCCTGCTTCCCCTGTCCAGCCCTCACCTATCTTGGCCAGGGATGCCAACATGATCCAGAGGGTGATCTCGAAGGGCACCTGGACGTGCTGATAATCCAGGGAGAAGAACGTGTGCTCCGAGGACTCATTCCCTGGGGCCTCCTCAGGTGCCCAGCTGATGTTCTCCAGGGTCACGTCCTCCAGCAGCGGCTCCTGCAGGGCTCCCACCCCGGGGGCCTGGAGAAGGCAGGAGAGCAAGGACCCAGCCAGGACAGCGGCTGCTCCCTGCTCCTCCATCTCCCTGGGAGCCTCTGGCTGCTCCCAGTTGGTGGCTCCGGCGGGTGAGCAGTTGGGAATGCTGCTGGACACACATGCATCGTGTGGGTGGCTGCAAAGGGAGGAGCAAATGCTCCACCTCCCAGACTCCCCTCCCTGGTCCATCAGCTTCCAGTTGGGAGATCCCACTGGAGATTTGCACCCTTCGGAATGACATGGTCAAACAGAGGCTCCTCCTGCAGATGCTTCCTTGAAGGAAAGCCTCGTGAGCCCTCAGACCAACAGCACAAGGGGCATGTTAGTCCTAACTCTGGGCATTTTTGGCTCCCAGTCTCTCAAAAACCCTTCTTGGAGGGGAACAAAATTAATCTTTGCTGTCAGAGCAGCCAGACCTGACAGAATGGGTCCCATAAACAAGCCCCACCCAGAAACAGCTCCGTCTCACCGTGGGCTTCCCTGGGTTTCTGCAGAGGAAACACGGCAGGAACATTTCCAATAATCAGTTTTCATCAGTAAATCATGCAATCCACCCAGTTTGTTGTGCTAAACACAGAGTTGCAGGGATGGAGGTCACCTGCGCAGGTGGAAGTCACCTGTGTGAGATAAATAAGATTCAGCAGTTGCTTAAAGCTTCTTCCTATAAGAAGGATTTACAAGAAAAGTTCTCTTCATCTCTCTTTACCACTTGAAAATGGCATCAAAAACTGAGCTGCTTAGAATAGTTGGAGAGGTGGGAAAATAAAATTATTTGCAACAGCGTTTAACAGATTTTAATAACACAGAGGAAAAAAAATCCAACATATGGGGTCAAATTCCTCTGCTCTGAAGCTCCTTTTGGGTTGATGATGTTTCAAGAGGGATAAATTTAGTGCAGAGAATACACGCAATTAAAACAGGGGCCCGGGGCTGTGTCCAGACGGATCGATGGCCTATTTGTTCCCTTCAGCCACCCAAATGACACCAAAATTGAGCTGCCAGAGACAGGCTGGTGACCCAATTCCATGTGGGAGTCACAGCCCAGCGTCACCCCGACACAGCTCCTGGGCCTCAGCAGCACAGGAGCTCCCTGTTCCTGATGCCAGTTGTGAAGCAAGCGGAGGATAAATTTTGGAAGACAGGGATACCCTCCAGGAGTGACCTCTTTCTACTTTATCGTAGTTAATTTGAATTCACAGAATGGTTTGGGTGGGAAGGGACCTTAAAGCCCATCCAGTCCCACCCATGCCATGGGCAGGGACACCTCCCACTAGCCCAGGTTGCTCCAAGCCCCGTCCAACCTGGCCTTGGACACTTCCAGGGATGGGGCAGCCACAGCTTCTCTGGGCAACCTGTGCCAGGGCCTCACTGCCCTCACAGGGGAGAATCTCTTCCCAGTATCTCAGAAGGGATCACTCCTTACTCTAAAGGAGTGAGAACACAGTGCTCTTAACAGCAATTAAGAAGTAATTAAGACATTACTCAGCCAGAGCGAAGAGCAGCGGAAGCTCTGAGCCTGGGCTCACATCCCAAGCCATCATATTTCCTCTTTCTGCTGACATATTTGGTGCTAAATTTAAGAGTTTGAGGACTTCTTCCATTTGGTGGCATGGAAAAAGTTCTGAGAACCTCCCACTCCCCTCCACCCCCAAACAATCTTTTTTTTTTTTTTGCTTGGAGAAAAACACAAGAAAATGAATATTCACCTACATTTACCTTAAGCCAAAAATTAAACCTTTGGATCTTGGAGGGAAAAAAACCCACAGAGGGGAGCTCGACAGGGCTCTGGAAAATGGTTTGGTGTGTAGAATCAATATTTGTTTGATAATGGAACCAGAAAAAACAACAGAGTTGGGACAGTACCTGAGGAAGGTCAGTAGAGAGGGTAATATTAAAATATGCTCATTTTTTCCCCTTTTGCATCATTTTACCCTGAAGTTCTATCTAAATAACCTTGTTGATTCCCTTAAATCCTTATTTTTGCCCCTGTCCATTACACACACTAGCTATGAATAAACCAAAAGCCAAGGACACAATGTTTTCCCAAAGTTCTGTGATAACAAAATACAAATGTTGTTCCTCTTGTAGTGGTTATTGACATTATTGAACCACTTTTTCATGTGAGCACCATTTGATCCAGTGTTTATGGACAGGCTTTCATTTTTTCCCCTAATGTAATGCTCTTTGCCACATTTTAGGGTTTCCAGGCTGGATTCTGATCCCACAACCGTACTGACAGGCACCTGGTAGAATGAGGAGGACTGAGAGGAGAACAGAGTATTGGGTGATATGGGATCAGTGACCAAATTCAGGCTGCTGCAATAAAAATGTTACATTTCTGCATCTTTTTCCCCCGGGGAACACTCATTCCTGACCACAGGCAGCCCCACAGGTAACGCTGTGGATTATCCCTTTGGAAGCTCTGAAACCATTCAGTGGGCCTTGCTGAACTCTATTAATTAGTTTAGAGATCCACCAGACGATGTTTGGGAGCACCCAGATGATGTTTCAGTGTTACCATTTTTTTTTTTTTTTCCTATTTTAGAAGTAAACCTTTTTTCCAGTTCGCCCGAAAAGCCTCCACGCCCCTCAGCCCACTTCCCTTTCTGGGCAGGATCACAACCACAGCTGTTCTGGGCAGCAGCAACGGAAAAACCCTGAAAATCCAAAGCTGCAACAGGGGGTTTTCTCAGCACCTCACAGGCCTTGAAGACACTGAGAAGTAACTCTGTGCTGCAGTGAGGGGGGTGAACCCCCCAGAGCTCAGGCAGGATGGGGGTTTAATGTAACATCAGCGACTTCTCTCAAAAATCTGGGTTTAGGAGAATTTGAATGAAATTACATTGAGTAAATGCAACATCAATAGGAATAAATCAAAAGAATAAGGCCTTCTCTTTGCACACACTCCCTCCTCAGAGGAGCAAGCACTTCATGCCTCCTTCTAGTGACACCATGGATATTTAATCCATGGATTTCAGCTCAGTGTGGAGATCAGTCTCCACTTATGAGCTGCTCTCTGGACACCCACTCTGGTCCCACACACACCCCTCTGGATGTCTGTGCTTTCCTTGAAGTCCTGCTGGATGCAGGCTTCGGTTTCTCCTTGTGGAATAAACATGAGCAGGTGGCCATTTCCTGGGGTGTATTTGTTATATAAGGATATTCAATAAATCTGCCCCAAAGCCCTTTCAGTGCCATGGCTTTGCCCGTGAGCAGTGACCTGTCCCTGATGTTTAATGGCTGGGCTGGAGCAGTGCCTGGGCAGCAAAGGAAAGGGAGCTCTGCCCGTTTCCATTCCAAGCACCACCAGCACAAGTGTCCACACGGAATATTTTACAGCCCAATCTGCACCAACGTTGCACATGCGACAGGAACGTTTTCACTTTCTATTCCAAGAAAGCTTTGGGGTTTTTTTATGATTCAACTAACAGAAAAGAGGAACAAAATTTGTTCATTTAAAATATCAAGCTGAGATTTTCAGGAAATTGCTTTGCAGTCCTGTTCCCTGTTCCGTTACATTCACAAATTCATTCATTTGAAACAAAGCACTAATACACTTTATGTACACAAAGCAAAAATGAGAGTCTGGATTATCTCTCGCTCTTCTTTGTTAACTTTTGTTACCTCTCAAATCAGTCATTAATTATTGAAACACCAACTTTACACAGTTGAGCAACAGGCAGAGCAAGTGAATAAATGGTTCGTGTGCCTCACAAATTTGGCACTGGAAAGCAGAAGTGTGTGATCACAGATGGGAATGAGAACAAAAAATAGCAACACAGCAGATTAAGAAACTGAATTATTGCACAAAATTAGACATTTTTTTAGGAAGATCAAGGATCCCTAAATAGTCAGTCAGAGCCCAGGCAAGCAAAGCCTTGGTGCTCCAACACAGGGATGAGAGGCAGGGAAACACTTCCAGGGATGGGGCAGCCACAGCTTCTCTGGGCAATCTGTGCCAGGGTCTCACCACCCTCACAGCCAAGAATTCCTTCCCTGTATCCCATCCAACCCTGCCCTCTGGCAGTGGGAAGCCATTACCCTTTGTCCTGTCCCAAAGCCCCTCTCCAGCTCTCCGGGAGCCCCTTTAGGCCCTGGAAGGGGCTCTCAGGTCTCCCTGGAGCCTTCTCTTCTCCGGGTGACCCCCCCAGATCTTTGAGCCTGCGTCCATCCCAGAGTTAACATTCCCACTGAGAGTTCCACAGAGTCCAGAGCCCACATTTCAATGTCACACAACCGGGGCTGTGTTTAGGAAAGATGCTGTTAGCACTTACCCTGGGGGAGGAGCAGCAGTGGTGAGACACGGGAACCCCCTACAAGTCTCAGTCTTCTGGGGCTGGTTTTAAAGTCCCAGTTCCTCAGGCCCCTTGCAGTCACCCTTCCCCAAGGGAAGCTCCTCAACCCTTTGCTCACCTTCTCTGAGCAGCACTTAAACATCAGCAGAAAAAGCCCCAGGAAAAGTTGGTGAGATGCCAGATCGTTTCCAAGGATTGCAATTTAAATATTGTAACAATAGCTACAAACGTTTTCCCTAGAGAGAGCCCCAAACAAGCATCCCAAGGAAAATAAAGCCCCGATGGACATACTTACACAGGATTCCTAACACATTCTGTGCAAGCTCCAGTAATTCAGCTCCAGAGACAAATTTGCTCCAGGTTAATCCACAGCATCAAATATTCCTCCAGACTTTTTGCCTTCCCTGAAGTGAAAGGGAATATCCACAACCCTTACGTGGAACAGGAGGGAAGAAGGAAGGGGGTTTGGCCCTCTTGGGATTCATAGGAGGCAGCCAGGATATCACACGTGGGAGTGGGAGGGTTTGTTGCCACCTGGGCACTCATTTACCAAGCAACCACTGCCCCTCACAAGTGATTTATATTCCCAGCAGATTGATGGAGTTACCACAAATAAATTAACGCAAAGGAAAAGCAGGAAGGGATTGAATTCTGAGGATCTTCTCCTGAAGAGGAAGAAAATTAGGTTAATTACAATCAAACAGCTGAATTTTGGAAACCTTTATGTAAAGCAGGAGCAAAACAGAGAGGAAAAAATCAGTATTGCAATGTCATGTATAAACTTGTTGAGAGAGAGAAGGAATGCTGCTAAAAAGTAAATTTCAGCCCATTAAAAGCAGCTCAGTATTTTAAATTTTGGGTGAAAAAAGAAGCCACTCACACTTAGTTTCATGCCAAGTTGACAAGCAAATAGCATTTTCCTCTTTAAAAGAGAAATGAATGAAAAATGCAGGTATTTAGTGTTTGAGATTTTTCTGATTATCTGATATTCCATCTTTTATAGTCCCAAAGGGAAGGGTTTGGCCTTCCAGGTTTTGAGTCCTTCTAGATTTTAACCTGCAGAATAGAAGAACATCAACTGATGGAAACTGTTGTTCTGCAAACCTGGCATCCTTTTTGTGGGAATTAATCCTTCCTTCAAAAAAAAGGTGGATTTTGAGATTTAGTTGCAAAATGGTTGTAAAGCTCTGGAAATCCTGACCTGAAAGGTACTAAAGGAAACCACCACTAGATATCACCATTTGACTATTCAATAAATCTCAGAAAAATTGTTAATGTTGATCTGGAATGTAAAAATCCCAATTATCCTCCAGGCAGATGAAGTCACCTCCTATAGGGGCTTAAATCCCACAACCTGGAGCAGGCTGGGAACAATATCCTGACTACAGGACTCAGTTAACTGGGGAGATTTAACTCAAGAGTCCAGCTTATTCCAAGGTCTGTGTCCCAGCACCTGGTGAATATTCCTCTGTGGGAACACAGAATGAGAGCTGGATATAAAGGTAAAAATTCCCTGCCAGCATTTCCCTTTCAATATCAGATTTTCTGGCACATGGATAAAAATCAGCACCAGGTAGAATCTGGCCTGTAAAATATGGTCCTGGTTTCCTTTGGAATGAAATCCAGCTGCTGCCCTTCAGAGGGCTGGAAAAGCACCTTTTCGGGGATTTTCTCTAAGGAATTTTAGTTCACTGAGGCATTTTTCCTGCTAGTGAAAACAGGCACAGTTCTAGTGCAGCTGATGGAGTTTTACTGGAGTTAAACTCAGAATGGGGCTCAGCATCTTTCAAATATAAATAAATCCAAGGCATATAATGGATTGCGACATGTCAATTAAAATAAAATGTAAATAAAAATAGTATTTGAGTGAGTAATAAATGGATTTGTCTCATCTTTCCGGAAATGACCAGATTTTGCTCCTAAAATGTACTCTGCAGTGACATCTCAGATATCTTTCTTTCTGTGAGGAGAAGTTAATTTGGAGAAGCTAAATTTTGGATTAAACCAGAGTCACAAATGTTGGGTGGAAAGAGCACATGGATGATATTTTCCCATGGGCAAAACTACATAAAATCAGTACAAAAATACAGTCTGTGGTGCTTTACATTAACCAAGTGCATTTATCTACACCTTCACTGCGCTGTGAGAACATGGATCATTGTGCTGAACGGCCACATAAATTACTTAATTTTCCTCAAAACGCTGCTGTTGTGTTGTTTTCTTTTCATTCCAGCTAAAATTGTCCACATATTTGACAAAACTAATTAAAAATCAAGCTCTGAACCCGACCCTGAGAAGGGATGGGATGGACAGAGCTTCCCAGTAACCTCAGGTTGTGCCAAACATTCATTTTTGATGTCCATGTTCTTCTCTGCTGCTCCATTTCTGCCACGGCAATGGAGCAGCAGATCCATCAGGGATTCTCCCAGTGAAACAGCTGATAACGATCTGTTGACTTTAACACCAAGGGCTGGCTCTGAGGGAACCAGCAGAGCAAAGTGGGGCTTCTCCAACGCATTTCTCAGCCCCGGGAAGGACAGAAAACAACCACGGCCTGGGTGGGCCTCAGGATTAACCTCCGACTTTCTCATTTCCTGAGGAAGAACCTTGTGCAATTAACGTCTTTCCAGACTTTGGTTTGAACTATAAACAGATCCCAGGGGGAACCAAAGGCAGCTCAAATGCCAGGGAGCACTTTTTTCTCCAGTTAGCTGCAAACCCTTGGGTTACTGGTGCCCTTCGGAATGTTTTCCCCCTCACCCTCAGTTAATTTATTCTCTCTCCCAAGGAAAACTTAGGAGTTCTGCCCACCCTGGACTGCTCTGGAGTTTAATGAAGTCATCTGGCCTCTTCCTAAGGACTCCTGACTTGATTTGGAATGCTGAGAAGGGCATTCATGAGGCACATGTGGAATTAGGGCAAGCCATAGTGAAGCATGTCATCCTTTTCCTTGTCATCCTCTTGGAAAACAAGGACTAGATATAGTATTAGAGTTAGTAGAAAATGGGAATTGTTGATCAGGCAATGATCAGTCAGGTCTTGGATGAGTCTGATTTTATGGAATTATTTTCTCAGCGGGAATTGTCTTTGCCTGTCATTTTACTCACGAGAGAGAAGTTCTTACTTTGGCCACCCAGATCACTTTTCCCTCAGGAGCAGCTTCTTCTCAATCCTGCCACCCAAACTCCAGCCATCCCTCTTTTCTTTCCTCCATCTGAAAATGCCCATCCTACCACAGTGATACCATGGCAAAGTCTGCCTCAGGGTGAAGGCTGTTTAAAAAATATCATGAAAAATTGGAAGTTGGGGTTTCAAGATGAGAGCAAGAGCAGGAATCAGATTTGAGAAGGCAGCTGAGGGAAATTAATTATTAAGGGTCCATATTCCTTTATTCTGCAAATTCCCATCCTGTACAGACCAAAACAGGCCCAATTTTAACTCTAAGCCCCATCACACAGCTTCTATTACAGTAAATGCCACTAATTAATAAGTTATATTATTTGAATTAGGAGCTTCAAGGTGAATCCCTTGTGAATTCAGATCTTCTCAATGTTCTTCCAAGCCTATTGGTATTTTCTTTCAGCTCAGAAATGATTTTAAAAAACTCCCAACAAATAAAGATGCTGGATTAAAACAAACAAACAAAACCACAGGCAAAAAAACCCCAAAACACAACAACAAAAAACTTTACTAGAAAAAAACTTCTGCAGGGCAGGTAACAGTCCAATTCATTTCTCATTTTACAATGGTGACACAATGATTAATTTCCATACTTACTGAGAAGTAAGAGAAAGGGAAGAAAATGAGTTTGAAAGTAACAGGATTTCCATATCAAAATCTGCATTTAAATTTCCAAAGATGCAGAAACCTTGCACTACTTTTTCAGGAATGCTGCAGTCATTTTTGCTTGCTGATTTTGCCAAAAATTAAACAGTTTTATATGTTGATGAGGCACTTGGGGACATGGTGACCATGGTGGAGGTGCTGGGTTGATGGTTGGACTTGATCTTAGTGGTTGTTTCCAACCTTGATGAATTTATGATTCTATAGACACTATAAAAACATGATTAACTAGTATTTTAGAGAGAAATTAATTTCAAATTCTGTATGATAAAAAAGAAACTAGTGCCTTTTACTTCCCCTACGGTTTAAGCCTTAAAACACTGATTTGAAAAAGTGTAGTGTGTAAATGTTCCCACTTCCCAAGCTCATCCCTGGAGCGAAATATTCGTACCCTAATGCAATCCATCCCTTCAGCCCAGCTCAGTCAGGATGGGAACTGCACCCTGCAGCTCCGTTTCACCCCCCCTGGGTTGGAGATCTGCAGGTTTGGGGTGCTGAACTCTGAGCTGTTCCTGTGGGGAGCGTTTCGCCAACTCAACAAAGCCAGCGAGTGCAGGAGGGCTCCTCTGGCCTTGGAGGCTTCTATGTTCTGCTCCTGGGAGATCTGGAAGCTTATCTGCTCCAGGCTGTTCCTCAGCCAGCTGCAAGTCAGGAGGTTTGTTACAGAGCCACACCTGGCCAGGCTTTCTTCAAAAAACTGCTTGTAGAGCTCTGCCACCTTGGCTTCCATGTACTTGTTGAGGGTGGAGTTGGAAAGAGGCTCCTCAGAGAGCACGATGCTCCTCTCTGCAGCTTCAGCTTCAGCTTCATGCCCAGACAGGGATGTCACACTGGGCTTTTCGGGATGCTCACAGGGAGGGGACTGGCCCAGGGGAATATCTATGGACAGCAGGACAGGGCCATCAGGAAGTTCATCACACACGTGGTCCAGGACACAGCCCGAGTCACACGTGTGTTCCCCCACATGGTCCCCCCCGATCTGCAGGTCGGGATAGTTCTGGTAAATGCTATTGCATGGCCAGGATCTGTACAAATCCAGCTGGGATAGGCTTTGGCCTCTCCTGGGGATGTGTAAAGCTGGGGATACGGGTCCTTTAACCTGCATTTCCTGATCTTTTGCAGGCTCCCTTTCTCTGGATCCCCAGCCAGGGCCGCTCCCGGGTTCTGTTTTGCTGCTTCGAGCAGAGATCTCATCCCGCTTCTCACATCCATCAGCAAAGCCTTTGATTTTTGGGATGTCTACAAGTTTCTGTCTCCAGATTCCCTCTTTAGCCTTTTGGGATGCAGGGGATTTCTGAGGCTTATCTTGATGACAGCTTTCTTTATAGATGAGCCTCATTAAGATGCCTTCTGCCAACATGAGGACAAGTGGGAGTAACAGCCTGATCACCAGAGTTCCATGGAGCCCTGGGACTGAAAGACAGGTAGAGAATAATAATAACAACATATTTAATAAATATTGTGATTTTTCTCTTTATTTTTTTCTCGAGAGTATTTATTTTTAGCAAACATGCTTTTCCTCTTTTCACTTCTTTACCATGCCCACAAAAATCATTCTGAAGATAAAGGGAAGGCATTAAACGGCTTTTCATCTGTAACATCCATTCTGTTTCCAGGTCTCTCCTGCACCATGGCTACTTGAGACACTTAGTACTTATAAGCTGTAAAAATCAGCAAATTCATCTTACTTGTCTGTGTCACCATCATCAGTTGCAAATCAATGTTTTCCATTGAAATACAACAATTTCTAAGAGCTAAAGAAGTGACACAGGAAGGATATAAAGAGCAAATTCAGATTTGGCGGTTGTTTCTGACTTGAGCCCTCCTGTGATGTACCAAGGAGCTTCAAAAGATGCTGAGAGGTCTGCAAGTATAATAAAAATGCACCCAAAATGCAGCTCACAGAGCTGCTGGACAGAGGTGTGTAGAGTCCCTCTTAGTGATGAATTTAAAAGACACAGTTAATTTGCCTTCCCCGATAGTGAAGTGATAAGTAGTGAAAAGTGTCTCAAAATAATCTACATTTAATGATTCCTTATCATTCCTTTTCAATTCACTTACTGTTAAAATCAATGGGAACCTTCACTTTTCAAGTCAGATCTGAACTCACCAAGGAGAAGATCATCACCACTCCCCTTGTGGAGGGATGGGATGAACACAAGAAAATCATTCTATCCTTCAAATATCTTTTGAATCTCTGCATAATTCAAGTACATTCATACCCCCATAGTGTGCTCGTGGTTTGAAATGGTGTTTTTTTCTTTTGGGGGGTTGTTTTAGCTTGACTGGCACGAGTCCCTCCCTGGAGCTGAAGGGAACCCTGGAATTTTGAGGCCAAAGCAGACAGCAAAGGCAGCACACTTGGCTACATCAGCATCACTGGTTATCTACTGTGATGTATCATTTACATATGCAAAAAGCTGGACAACACATTCTGAAGCACTTCAGGCACTTAGGAAACCATTTTCCAAAAAGAGGAGAATACTTGGCAATTTAAATCTTGCTGAAGGTCACTGGAATTTGGAATGCTGTGTTCCTCGTAGGATGTGTAACCAGGTCCTTACCCTGGTCTGTAAGACCTCGAGGTACCCAGCTCCTTCCCTGCTAATAAATTTTGGTTTATTGCTTTGAAAATGCTCATGAAGAGCTGAAATAGGGTAATTTTAACAAAACTGCTCTGTTTCAAATTAAATAAGTGGCTCCTGCCCTCTGGGCCAAAGCATAAGGGAAAAAGCAAGGCACAAAAAGCCCAACTTACCAAGCCCAGCGGGGTCTGAGGTGATTTCCCCGAGCCCAGAGCTGTCCCACTCCAGCTGCTGGGGGAGGACAGACTCTTACATACTCCTCCTTCACTGCTCTCTGTGAGCAAAGAGCCTGACACACACATGATGTGCTTCCCCATTTTTTGTTCCTTGTAAAAACAGAAGCGATCCCAGCGGGAAAGGGCGCGGGGTTTGAACACAAAGGGAGGCCCAGCCTCAAAGAGGATGTTGGAAACTGGGTTGAGAGATTTCCGACCGTGGTGTGATGCCAGCGAGCTGGGACTGCCGTAATAGGGCACAGGGAGGGATCAGAGGGGCTGTGCTGGTCGAAACTGGAACCAAATCCCACCAGACGTGTCCACTGACACGTTGAGTTGAGCGTTGCTCCACCACCCAGCTGACCTACTGTGCTATTCACAACACTTCCCCTTCGGAGACACAGCTAAATTTAGACTCTTGTGACGTCCTGCTGATGGGAAAGAATTTGACAACTTCATGTCATCAAGATTTTGATGAAATACACCGTGTTTATAACACACAAATATGAGGATCTGTGAAAGCAACAGCCATGGGACAGCTGTGGACAATCATGTCGCTGTTCAACCAAACCCACTTTTTCTGGGCTCAAAAATTCTGAGCCCAAAAATTTTCTGGGCTCAAAAATTTCTGGCTCAATGGCACGTCTGGGGTTCCTCCATGAGAGTTTTAGTGTGTCCTTTTCAAGCTGAAGCTGAGGTCAAGCACTGAGCCATCTCACTGCTCAGCACAACATCCAGTCCATACACAGTCTGCACAGTTTTCTGTTGATGCCTTTTCTAAATTTCCTTTTACTCAGAAGATAAAAAAAAAACCCAATAAATCAGAAGCTGAATCTCATCCAAGTACTAAACAAAAGATCCTAAAACTACACTGTTTAATGACAAGGGCAAGACACAAATGTAGAATAAAACTGGAGCTTCAAGATAACCTTACAGCAGCATATTGACTGCAACCCATCACACAACATGTTTTGGTAGTAAAATAATGTTCATACAGGATCTTTTGGGATGGAAGGGACCTTAAAGATCACCCACTCCCTGCTATGGGCAGGAACACCTTCACTAGCCCAGGTTGCTCCAAGCCCCATCCAACCTTGCCTTGGACACTTCCAGGTATCCAGGGGCAGCCACAGCTTCTCTGGACAACCTGTGCCAGGGCCTCACCACCCTCCCAGCCAAGAATTCCTTCCCAATATTCCGCCTAACCTTGCCCTCTGGCAGTGGGAAGCCATGTTGTGCCTTAGAAATTAATTAATGTAAGGTCTGAAGAAACTCTGGCCATTTAGGTCTAAGAGAGTCTCTAAAATTACTCCTCTTCCTTCCTTTTCACCTCTATTTCAAAAAAGACCCCAGTTTTTGTGGAGGCAGAATTAGAGCTATTTTTATTCTCACTGAATTTACGTAAGAGCCATTTCCCATTTAAAAGCCGTTTAAAATTACTTCATATTTAATCATTTTACATTACTAATTTCTGCACAGAAGGTATGGTTGGGACTTCAGCAGAGCCACTGCTCAGAGTCTTGGGGGGCAGGAACCAGGGTGGTTCAAATTCCAAGCAGTTTAAAACCTTGCTGAGCTTGTAATGAGTGCCAGCTGCAGCTGGAATTTTTGTGCAGCTGTTTCAACAAAACACAAAAGTAACAGAGACAAAGAAACCAAGTCAGATAATTCACCTTGCGTGATTAAAACCAAATTACCTCCCATTCCAGTTGCAGTGTCAGCAACCTGGTCTAGTGAAGGTGTCCCTGCCATGGCAGGGGGTAGAATGAGATGGGCTTTAAAGGTCCCTTCCAACTCAAAGTATTCTGGGATTCAGGGGTTAAATGCACCAATATCCAAGGAAATCAATGCATTTCTATCAATTCCATCAAAAAGAAATGCCCTTTTTTTGACAAAAAATAAAACCAGAACCAAAGTTATTTCAGAAGCTGAGCACAGTTGGGAGAAACAGCAAGGCAAGGATGTCACAATACAGAGGTAAAAAAACTACTATAGCATTCATCAGCTGTGGAATATATGAAAAAGACATATATATATACATATGCCCAAGATAAATACTACAGCATGGTATGTTACCACACACACTTACATTACACAACTATGGCTGCATGTAAGCAAAGTTCTCTTTTTCAGCACAACCTGTGTATTTTACATGCATAAAAACATGAAATAGACATTGAGTGTTTAAATTGTTTTTTGTTTGTTTTTCCAAGCACAGCTGCCCCAAGTCCTTTAGTTTGGATTTAAACTGCCAGCACTTCCCCTGAGCAGCCCAGCCGAGCCCTCAAACACCCGCCGCAGGGCAGCCCCTGCCCGCCCTCAGGTGAGCTCAGCCCCGCGCTGCTGACACAGGGCAGGGCTTTATTAATAGAAAACCGCCCATTTTCCCCACACAGCAGCGAGCAGAGCGCATGGGGAGGGTCCGGGGTGCACAGGCAGCGGCGGCTGCAATGGAGACCTCCGGAAGCACCGCCAACCCTCACACAACACCACCCTCAGCCACCGCGGCCCCCGAGGCTTAAGTACCTGGAGGGCGGGAATTCGCGCTGACGGACGGCGATCTCGCCCAATGGGAAGGCGGGGTAGGCCCGGCCCGGCCGCTGAGTGGCTGCTGGTTGCCGCAGCAACGGCGCGCGGCGGCGGCGCTGAGGGGCCGCGGGCGCCATTGCGGCCCCTCCCGGCGGGGCCGGGCAGGACCTGGAGCTCAGGGATTCCACGGATAAACTCAGGGATTCCATGGATGCTCCCGGTTATAAAACGTGTGCCTGATAACTTCCGGTTGTATAAACACAAAATAACCTGCCCTGCGTGCTGGGGAAAGGGTTCAGAAAAGAACTGGGCGTTCTAGTGCTGCTCACGTTGTATTAATGATGTGCCGGTTTCCTTTTATTTAGGGATTTTGAAACACCAAGCGACTTAAAATGAAGACATCGCCAAGTTCCTGATGATATCTTCAATAAGCCAACTTGTGAGGGAAGGAATTACTATAAGGAAATATCATATATTGGTATATATTGTGTGTATATATATTATATATAATTAACATATATATAGGAATTACTGTATATTGCTATATGGTGTGTATATTATATATAAAATTAACATATATAAGGAATTACTATATATTGCTAGTACAGTATATACACGACCAATTTTGATACGTCATGAATACAACACACTAAATGAATGTATTTTGTACTAAACACCTGCATTTTGGATACTCAGTACTCACAGCAGCACTGTGCTCACCTCCTGTAGTAACACAGCAATTTCTGCTTCATCACTTGGACTTTCAGAATCCTTTTGCACTTCCAAAAGTTTACCCATTCAGTCCAAATTTTTAACGATAAACTTCAAAATTTTCATAGCGAACTTTTCAATCTAAAACATTTTACCAAGATCACGTAATATGGATAAATCACAGAGTATTTCTGCAGGAAAAAAAAAACAATAAAAGATATGATTTATTTGTGGAGTGGATTATTATGTGTAGGTACAGAGTAGGTGGAACACAAACCCTTCCATGAAATGGGTACAACATGAGCTGAGGGATATAATCAGACATTCCAGAACTTTCCATGGCACAGAGACTGAGGATATGAGAAATGAATAAAATCCCACAGGAATTGGTAGAAAAGTTTATTATTGCAGCACACACCACTGGAACCTGAACAGCAAGTGAAGGCCACATTGTATGCACACACAGACCTGGGTTTCCAAACAGATTCTGGAAAACTATTTGTCTTGAGCTTTACATTAGTGAGCAACAACTGGGTTTTTCAGATGTTTTATAAACAAAGAAGAAAACCAGTGATTTTTTTTTTTTTTTGTGGGTTGTACAAGACAAGTGGATACACAGGGGAAGGAAATGGGATTCATTGCAATTTAGAAATGGCCCTTTTCCCATCTTATGGACCATTTTTAAGACACTAAAGAAGAGCAAGTGTGAGAGACAAGCAATAATCACCTTGAAAAGGCATCAGTGCTGACTGAGAGTTCCTGGTTGGGCTGCTGTTGTTCACACAGAAAGAAGCTGATCCTGTAAAAATCACAAAACTCCTTAAAAAAATCAGGTTTTATTGGTTTCCTCCAGAGGATGTGAATTGAAGTCCGGGATTTGGGCAAATCCCAGGGCTGTTTAGAGCTGAGAGTGGGATTCCTGGAGCTCTGCAGATCTTCCAGGTGGTGCAAAGCCGAGGGGGTCCCTGCTGATGTACCGGGCAAACAGGGAAGGTAAAAATAACAGTTTCAGTTTAAAATTTTTCCTGCACTGCTCTGTGGCAACACAGATATTAAATACCACAGCTCCCTGCTGTGAGCAGCATAAAGCTAATTAATTACGGTTTGTGAAAGAGCAGGGAGAGGGTTGGGAGAGCTCTCTGGGCTTGGGATGCAGCTGCTGCCTCGGCTGCTTCCAACTTGTGCCCGCCTTGGGGAACGAGCGGGAAATGAGTTAATAAGGGAAAAACCTCAAACCTTACAGACAGTTTTGGGGAGATGTATCTGAAATTAAATCCCATTTAGTAATTAAAACCCATTAGTGGCAACAGGTGAGAGATCCAAGGCAGCAGATTCACCCACAGCAGCAGTGGATTAGTGATGTTCACCTTGTATGAATCCTGAACTTTTAAAAAGCACGATTTTCATCTGAAAACTCTTCTTCTTCCAGCCTAAAACTTCAAACCATGAACAAAACATGCAAACAGGCCGATGGTGTGAGAAAGCTTTCTAAAACAATTTTATTGGAATGATACAGGAACGGTTAATATACAGCTTAAATCCTCAATGCCTGCCCTCTACAGAGGAAAAAATAAGAAAGAAAGGAACAAATTCAGTTCTTGCACCCATGGAAACAGAAATACAGCACAGAGGTAACAGATTCCTGGCACTCCTAAAGTCATGCAAGAGATCTGCATCAAAAAACTCAAGTTTTACACACACCACAAAGAGATTTTCGGTATTTTCAGTTTGTGTTGGTGCCTTGTTCCCCAGACAAAGGAATAATTCAGCCTGGCTCCCAGAGCTGGCTTAGGAATGCTGATACAGTTTGAACGCTCCCATATGGCAGGGGGGGGACAGACGAGGGGAATGACTTTGCTTTCTTAAACTTGGCGATTTTCTTGACCGTTGAGACAGAGATTGACCTCGTTTCTGAATGTTTTGGGTCGCTGAACTGACAGAATTTGGCAGCGAGTTTTAATTACAGCTTCTCCAAAATAATGGCTGTAATTCACCAAACTTGCACAGGAAAACACAGCAAGCTGGTGTGGGTACAGAGACCTGTGTGTCAAATCCCACTTATTTAGTATTCCATAGTTCCCAAAAACCTGACCGGGAGTTTAGTCACAGAGAAAGTTTAAGCCAATATTAAGAAAGAAAAATCACCTCATTCAGAAAGATGAAATCATAGTAAACAAGAAAAATCTGATGCTGGACTTAAAATGTAACCAAACTTTTATTTCCAAGAGATCTTAAATTTCACAGGATTTCAGTAATTCCTGATAAAGCCTGTTAATAAAAAAGGACAATTGTGTGTGTTTTCTTTAAGGTAAGGCAAAATCCATCCGTCCCTCTGCCTTGTGATACTGTGGTGCTTTTGTAAGCACAAGCTTCAAACTGCCTCCCAGGCTCCCCAAAACATAAATCAGGAATTAAAATATGGCCAGGAATAACAGGCTCCCTCCTGAGCACTGGGAGAACACACAGGTTAATATTGCACGTGGTAAATTCACCAGTACAAGACACTTTGACAGATCTGCAACTCCTGTATTAGCTTTGTGATATGGCAATAACAATGGAGAAAAGAAGTTTTTAAACCTTAAAAAAAGAAGAAGTCTTCCTTAATTATAATAGTTTTTCCTATTCAAACGTTTATTTCCTCGTTTGAAAAAATACTATATGAACCTAATGGCTACTAGAACATGCAGTGAGATGTTTAATGCTCTAAGCAGTGTGAACTGGTATTTTTGTAGAGAAATACATTAAAGGCTTTCACCCTTACACAGGTAAGGAAATGCCATTTCTGGCCGTTTTGGCTTGTTTGCAACATTGAGTCTTGCCCCCAGATGTGTCATCACTCGTGCTTAGGCAGCTGTGAGGGACTTGTGTCCATGGCCCCCATCCCTTTTCGTTAAAGGAGCCCACACGGATCGTTTCAATGAGAAATACACGGGCTTGTTGGGTTTTTATCATCTGTACAGTGTGTAACAATACAAACCTTAAATAGCCATTCTACAAAAGAACAAACACAACTTTCCAAAGCAACTACAATGGTTATACTACACAGGACCACCTACAATTCCATCTGAAACCAGGAAAGACACTGAAAAATTACTGTGTAATTCAGTAATGGTTTTGAGGCAACTCAGGCACTGAATTAATATCTGACGAGGTTTTAGATGCTGTTTAAATAGTTGGATCTCTGGGTAAAACCCACCTGCATTTTTAGTACTAAAATAGTTTCTTTTTAAGTTTCCACAAAATGCACAAATTGCCAGGACAGTTTAAACTAAGTGAAATCATTCATGTCTGATTGCTTGGGCTTCCTCAGCCTCCAACCCATCCCAACCCACTCCTGCTCCCCACCTCGAGTTCCCATCTCCACTTGTGTTCAGTTTGGGTTATGTACAGTGAATGCTGCAAGCACCAATCAATGTTAGAAATCACATCTACATTTCTTGAAGCAGAGACAGTTGGACTATTTTATAAAAAGCTGTGGAAATTCCCTTTACAGACAAATTTAAGGCAGTTGAAATTCACGCTTGTTGCTTGGCCAGTGCTTCAGCTTCCTGAAACAGCAAAAGAGAATTACATGGATTATTAGGACTTTCTCAGTATGTTCAGAAGGAACATTATAAAACAATAACCTGCGTTTTTCAGGTGTCTTTCAGCCTTTTTAAAGTGATCACAAATGGGAACAGAACGACAACAGGAGAAATACAAAAGGAATTTCCTTCTGGATGGTTTCTCCAGGTGTACTTTTGACTGCAGATTAATTTAATGACCTGTTAGCAGCAACACAGCCTACAAAGAGAATTCCAGTCCCAGTGCCCTCAGTGCAGCACCTCACTGGGGACAGCCTGGTTTATTTGCAAGGACAAAGTTCAGCATCTGCCAAACTCAACCTTTATGTAATGGAGCTGTTTGCTTTTGTGACTGCACTGAACTAACAGACTCAACAATACCATTGTTACCATGAGCCAGCACTGCTGAACAATTTCCAAGAAGTCCGTAAGATTTTCAAGAGAGGGGACCCAGTGGGTGAGCCCAGCCTGCAGGAAGTCCCACGCAGCTCTCCCTTATCCTGGAGGTGGTGGATCACTGTGGTTTTCCTGGCTGTCTGCCCTCATCCTGCCTTTGAACTGGGGCCGTGGGAGTGCTCCAGGAGCGTGCTCTGCTCCGCTGGCCGTGCATCGGGATGGCATCGGGCAGCCCCTGCTCCTGCAGGGACACCCTGTGCCTCTGGGGCACAAAAGGCAGGTGAAGAATATGGGGAAGATCAAAAAAGAACTACACAGCCTGGAAAAAAGCAGGGTGTCTGATACTTTCTGAAAGACAAGTGGTTCTTTGAATGGTAAGAAGGAGGATCAGTTCCCTTGGCTTTGTAACAACTCCATTACCCATCCTGGGCACTGCAACAGTGACACCTTTTTTTTTTTTTTTTTTTTTGTAAGACAAAGGACTTCTCTTCAGAACAGGCAGTGGAGAGCTGGAGAGGATTCCTGGAGAGGTATTTCCCTCATTCCCAGGAACTTGAGTACAATTAACTCGAAGAACCTGCTGACCTATTTTTCTTGAAGGTCAAACTCCATTTCCTTGGGTGTGGTCCTGCAAGTTACCCGGGGGGAGGCTCAGCTTTCCAGCTTTGACACTGTCTCTCTCTCTCTTTTCCTTATTTCTCCCTCTAGGCCCCTCACTGAGCATCTTCTCAGTCCTTAAATCCTTAATAAAGAAATAATTAAACACAGCTTTTGATTCACAAATTCCTCTCCCTATAAAATCAAAAAAGGGATATTTATGATCAATTCAATGCCAGCCTTTCCCAGGGTTTGTAGATCCAATTGGACTCTCAGTGCCCAAAGCACAAACCAAATCACCAGGGCTCAGAAAATAGTTACTTGGATTTTCCATGCTTACTTCTGAGCCATTCCTGTTTAGCATTTATATGAAACCTTTGCGTTCAGAGTCAACTAACTTCCAAAATATCTCACAATGGCATTGAATGGAGGTTTCCTGCCAAGACCCTCCTTCCAATCACACACAGGCTGATCCCAGACTCCTTCCATTTTATGCAGATGCAGAGCCATTCCCTACAGTGCTGTATCCAAGCTTCACCCAGCTACACTGTAAATTCCAATTTCAGCACCTACACATCCTTGTCTCCTCTTCAGCAGCAGGAAGTCTGTTTGACTGTACATCCTAATTGTGGGAGGGATTCCCAAAGTCAGCCCAAGAACAGGATGCAGGGGGGTAAAGGTCACTTCTGCTAAGGTTATTTATCATTCCAACGCTACATGGAAATTCAGCAGAGCACAAGCGTGTTCTATTCCTCCTGTTCTAAATTCACCTTTTCCTTAGGTGAGGGCGGAATTGGAGCATCCCTTAGGACAGAGTCAGAGCACTGCTACCCTGCTGTGTGCTCTGCCAGCCAGCAGGGCCGGGGAGCAGCGATGCTCAGGCACCTTACGGAGACAGGTGACCTGATTTGTTATGGCAGCAGCTGCTCTCCGGTACCACTGCGCTTCCCAGGGGTAGGGCACGAGCTTCCCTGCATCCCACAGTCTGCTTCCTCCCTCCTTGGCTCCATCCTGCACGCTCTGCTGTGCAGCTGTTCCAAGGAACTTCCCTGAGATCCCCAGGACTGTGTGCAGCAGGCGGTGTGTGATGCTGGGGCACAGATCCCGGGCTTTGCTCTCTGCACGAGGCAGCTTTTCCTCCTCGCACCATTCCCATCAGTGGAGCTATTGCTGGAAATTAGTTTGGCTCCCTAAACCGCTTCAGTCTGGCCCACAACCTGCAGGTCTCACTGCTGATGGGTCACCATCCACCCTTAAAATTAGGTCTCTTGGTGATGTGCACAGCACGACCTTCGACTCGTACTTGAGTAAAGCTGAAAGGAAGCGGCGTGTTTATCCATTGGAACAAGAACGCTGGAAGTGACCTGGAGGATCCTGCTGCTGTCAAGTGAAACGTATAAAGCAGGCTTGTCCTATCCTATCAAAATCAAAAGGAGAATTCCAGCCCATTGCATCTGCAAAGCAGCAGCCCAGTTTGTAATTGGCAAAGGAAAACAAGCCTTGGATAACAAGCTGGAGGAAAAAATAACTCTGAAGCAAGACCATGTTATTTCAGACACAGTGACTCTGGTTTCAAGGGATTTTCTAGTACAAAAATCTCATCAAAATTTCACATGAATTAAATTTTTTCACTGAACTGAAAACATTCTTTGGTTTCGTGACAGTTTTTTTCATCTAGATTTCTTATGCATTCCTCAGTGCAAATATTAACTCGTCTTTTGAAGCTGAAGCCTGAAAGCCTCTGGAGACTGAGTATCTCACAGGTTGATTGGGGAAACCACAGCACAGGTAACACACCCTACTATGAGCAGAGAAGAACAAGATCTGAGACACAGACTGGGGTTCACTATGAGGTTCACCTACCTTTGAACCAGGGGGTGCAGTCAAGCCTAAAAACGCGTAAACCGCGTTGTTCTCCCGCGCCTCGAAGAAAGCCTCGTAGTCCTGCACCGGGGGAGTCAGGGAGGGGGACAAAGACACAAGAATGAATTGTCAGAAATGATCTCAGATCAGCTTGGGGTGTCACCCAACTCTCACCGAGCAAACTGCCTCACGTGGCCGAATGCCAAAGGCGGTGTCACCTCAGGTATGTGTCACTGGCACCAACACCACACCCACTCCTCCGGCGGAAAGGGACAAGCTGAGAATTTCCCTCTCTGTCCCCACAAGATGTTGCTGTGAGGTGCTCCAGCCTTTCCCAGAGGCACAGACTCCATACCAAGGCAGTTGTGACTGGGTCTGGTGTGGATGTCCCTCCTGCAGGAGAGGCTGAGCCTGGACCTTGTCATCACAACCACTGCTGTCCCCAGATGTCATTGCTAATTCCTACGTAGCGATGGCGACAGTGCAACTGGGAACTCCAGCTCTTAAACCTGTCAGAAGTTCAACTGAAACCTTTACACTAAGAGTACACCTTTCCCACCATGTTTCCCACTCAGGATTGGTCTGTGCAAGTGAAGGCAAAGGGGTGGCACTGTTCCTTGTGCTCACAGGGCACTACAGGTGCCCCAAACACAGGGAAATTATGGTAAAAACAATTAAATAAAAGAAGGAATACCAAACCCCTACCAAGGGAACCCAGGAGGTTTGTGCAAGCCCACTGCTGTCTGAGTTACCACGGAATTCCCTCACTCTGACTCCTGCACTCAGCACACATCTGCCCTGTGACCTTCCTGCTCTCCCTTTTAACTGAGGCACAGCACCAGCCTCCTCCAGCTTTCCTGAGGAATGTTTGGATGCAGGAGTCCTGGCTGGGGAGCCCCATCAGTCTCAGGCTGGAGTCTGGGAGAGCTGCTGTTTAGCACACACTGCTCTGGATTCCTGGCTGGCTGGTGGGGAATAGCCTAAGGAACAGCAACTGCTGTTTGCAGACTGCAGAGAGGGGCAGCTCCGAGGAGAGGCTGCTGCAGCTGGAACAGAACAAAGTACAGGGAGCAGAGAATTCCAGCTGCCTGGAGATCAGGGATGGCAAATTATTGCTGCATTTGCACACGCAGCATTTGGGTACCAGTTTGATAAAAACGTGGATGATTATGGTAAATCCTCCCTGAAGTCCTTCCGTTGACAGGACTGGGGCTGCTTGATAACAAAGGGCTTGTTTATCTTGCTGGTGCACAGTCCTTCAGCCTGTTCCACTGCATCTCCCAGGAAAGGAATTCCTGGGAGTGAGGAGCAGGGCTCCTGCCAACCTGCACAGCATCCCCAGTTCCAGCCTCTCTGCTGTGCACGGGCCAGGAAAGTCAATTTGCTCTTTCCTCTGCCAGTTGTGCTGCATCAGATGGAACAAATAGGGAAGTTCATGCTTGAGAGGCATCAGATAAAGACAGAAAGAGGTTCAAATTCTGGGCACAGAATTAACTTTTACCTTCCTGGAAGCTGAACTGGAGCAACTTGAATCCAGCAGCACAGACTGACTGAACTTCAAACATTCAAAGCGACATCAAGCAAAATTTTGTGGATGAAATAGGAAGAACTGCAAGAACTGGTGTGAAGTACCTGTACCCCTCCCCAAAATTCCTGTATTCAGAACTCTCTTGGGGTGCAGTGGGGGTGCATGAGAAGCATCTGTGCTAACATTTGTCCTCACATTTGTCATTCCAAACCAACCTTTTTCCATGTCATAACCACAGTCAGTAAATTCTGAGAGCTGAGGGGTACAATAGCTCACTGTGAATATTGTTTCAAGTTCTACTTCTGTTACAAGCAAGAAGAATTCCTGGCACAATTGTGAGTAATTGCTTTTAGCAGCCACAGAATCTCCTCACAAAGGTCCAGCACTGGCAGGTTCTGACTTTACAGACTTTGCAGGTCAGAACCAGACTTCAAAAGGACCAGAGGAATGCACGCTGTAAGCTCTGTTCAGAGCATATTAAGTTTTAAAAATAAATCTAACAGTTAATCTAATAATCATTCAAGCATGGCCTGCTGAGTACAAGTACTGCAGGGCAACTTACTTTTGATCAAGCATTAAAATAATTACCAGTAGGATTTGTGTTTGCAACATGAGTTTTAATCTGTCCAAGGCACTGCAGTAAATGGACCACAGCAGCCCTCCTTTTGCCAGCAGCACACAGAGCTGATCCCAAGAAGAAAACTGATTTATTATCATGGCAGACATGACTTTATATAATCTGGAATCCACACCTGGGCAGAACAGATCTCTGAACTTGCTACAGAACGCAAGGTTGGTGCAACAGGGCCTGTTTCTGTGAGGTGTTAGTTCACAATCATGAGAATTAAAAAAACCTCTGAACTTTCAGAGCTGTAGGAGGGGGAAAAAAACCACAAGGAAAAAAAAATTATATATACACTGCAAGGTGGGATCTGTATAGGGGATCCAAATTTTAACCTCTCTTATGGTGGAACTGGAATATTCGAGAATCAATTATTATTAAAAGCCTGAGAGGAGGGGCAATGTCTGACACCTTCCACACCCTTCACAGGGGTACAGCTGGCCAAGCCCTGCCTTGCTGGTCACAGCAGCGAAGCACAGGCTGTGGCAGT